>NC_133141.1:62662045-62966038 GCF_048418815.1 Hemitrygon akajei
TGGTGACGAGTAACTTTTAAAACAAACCCGAGATGACTACCATCTGTTGAAGCACAACAAGACTTTCAAGTTAGAAAAAACTGTAGCATGTTTTTCTTTGGAAAGTGGAAAGAGACTCGTTCGAGTTGAAAGAAAGGCAGAAAATGGACAAAACTGATAGGTTCATAAACGGTGTGTACTGGGTGATAATAATAATAAATCAATACAAAACAGAAATGGCTGGCTACATTGTAAAGATAGACATGTTCGATTGCAGAACAGATGAATGTATATTGTATACTGAACAAACTGAGCAGTATTTTGAAGCAAACAAAATAGCCAGTGAGAAATGAGTGCCAGTTTTGCTGAGTGCAATTGGAAGAAATTTGCTTAGACATTTAGCTGCTCCAACAAAAATGGTCAAAATGAGCTTTGCTGATACCATGAAAGTAATGTAGGAACATTTAGAACTGACACCATTGCTGATTGCAGAATGCTTTAGGTTTCACAATCAGAATCAAAAGGAGGGGCAGTCCATCTCAGCTTACATGGCTGAATTGAAGAGATTGACTGAGCATTCAGTTCAGTGATGGACTTGATGCACTGAGAGATCATTTAGTTTGTGGAATCTTACAAGAAAGCATTCAAAAATAGTTCTTAACTGAAGCACAATTCACATTTAAAAGAGCATTTGAAATTGCTGGATCCATGGAAATTGCAGCCAGAGACATAAATGAGGTGCAGTCAGGAAGTATGAACAAAATTGCAGCATCCAAACAGAAATCTACCTGGCTGAACAAATTGCATTACCATTGTTGCAGAGGTTCACGTACAGCAGACCAATGTAGGTTTAAAAGCAACTTTCTTGCAGAAAATGCAACAAAGTAGGATACATACAAAGAGTATATCAGACAGACAAAAATAAATGAGAAGAGAAAAAAATAAAAAATTAAAAAATTAAAAGTCAAGTTGCAGTTTCAAAGAGCACTAATCTGCATGCTACTAATGAAAAATCTGATAATGATGAAGGTGACAGAGGTCTGAGTAGCCTTGAAATTTGAAATGTGAAAACTATTGAGAGACAAGCAATGTGGCTAACACCAGCATGAACAGCAAGTTAATTAAAATAGAATTGTATATTGGCTTGGCTATTTCAGTCATTCCAAAAAATAAGCTTGAATGACATTTCAAATATAGTATTAATGGTAAAACTCTTGGCAGTGTGGAGGATCAGAGGAATCTTGGGGTCTGAGTCCATAGGACACTCAAAGCAACTGCGCAGGTTGACTCTGATTAAGAAGGTGTATTAGCCTTCATCAATTGTGGAATTGAATTTAGGAACCGAGAGGTAATGTTGCAGCTATATAGGACCCTGGTCAGACCCCACTTGGAGTACTGTGCTCAGTTCTGGTAGCCTCACTACAGGAAGGATATGGAAGCCATAGAAAGGGTGCAGATTTACAAGGATGTTGCCTGGATTGGTCTGCCAGTGACTAGTGGTCTTCTGCTGATGGAATATAGTGTAGGGAAGCACATGGTTGTGCACTTTGGTAGAAAGAATAAAGGCAGAGATTATTTTCTGAACTGAGAGAAAATTCAGAAATCAGAGGTGCAAAGGGACTTGGAAGTTCTTGTGCAGGATTCCTTAAAGAAACCCAAATGCAATGTTAGCATTCATTTTGATAGGACTAGAATATAAGAGCAAGGATGTGATGCTGAGGCTTTATAAGGTGTTGGTCAGATTGTATTTAGAGTTCTGTGAGTAGCTTTGGGCTCCTATCTAAGAAAACGTGCAATTGGAGAAGGTTCGCGAGAATGATTCTGGGAATGAAAGAGTTAACATATTTGATTGTTCTGAGCCTGTACTCGCTGGAGTTCAGAAGAATGATGGGGGATCTCATTGAAATCTATCTAATATGAAAGCATGTGGTGCATTGGCCTTCATCAATCGTGGAATTGAATTTAGGAGCCGAGAGGTAATGTTGCAGCTATATAGGACATTGGTCAGACCCCACCTGGGAGTACTGTGCTCAGTTCTGGTCGCCTCACTATAGAAAGGATGTGGAAACTACAGAAAGGGTGCAGAGGAGATTTATAAGGATGTTGCCTGGATTGGGGAGCATGCCTTATGAAAACAGGTTGAGTGAACTCGGCCTTTTCTCCTTGGAGCGAAGGAGGATGAGAGGTGACCTGATAGAGGTGTATAAGATGATGAGAGGCATTGATAGACAATAGACAATAGGTGCAGAAGTAGACCATTCGGCCCTTTGAGCCTGCACCGCCATTTTGAGATCATGGCTGATCATCTACTATCAATACCCGGTTCCTGCCTTGTCCCCATATCCCTTGATTCCCCTATCCATAAGATACCTATCTAGCTCCTTCTTGAAAGCATCCAGAGAATTGGCCTCCACTGCCTTCCAAAGCAGTGCATTCCAGACCCCCACAACTCTCTGGGAGAAGAAGTTTTTCCTTAACTCCGTCCTAAATGACCTACCCCTTATTCTCAAACCATGCCCTCTGATACTGGACTCTCCCAGCATCTGGAACATATTTCCTGCCTCTATCTTGTCCGATCCCTTAATAATCTTATATGTTGCAATCAGATCCCCTCTCAATCTCCTTAATTCCAGCGTGTACAAGCCCAGTCTCTCTAACCTCTCTGCGTAAGACAGTCCTGACATCCCAGGAATTAACCTTGTGAATCTACGCTGCACTTCCTCTACAGCCAGGATGTCCTTCCTTAACCCTGGAGACCAAAACTGTACACAATACTCCAGGTGTGGTCTCACCAGACTCCTAGATCTTTGTATTTCTCCCTTGCCTAACTTTACACCGTTCAGATAATAATCTGCCTTCCCGTTCTTACTCCCAAAGTGGATAACCTCACACTTATTCACATTAAATGTCATCTGCCAAGTATCTGCCCACTCACCCAGCCTATCCAAGTCACCCTGAATTCTCCTAACATCCTCATCACATGTCACACTGTCACCCAGCTTAGTATCATCAGCAAACTTGCTGATGTTATTCTCAATGCCTCCATCTAAATTGTTGATGTAAATCGTAAACAGCTGTAGTCCCAATACCGAGCCCTGTGGCACCCCACTAGTCACCACCTGCCATTCCGAGAAACACCCATTCACCGCTACCCTTTGCTTTCTATCTGCCAGTTTTCTATCCATGTCAATGTCTTCCCCCCCCCCCCCCCCCCATGCCATAAGCTTTGATTTTACCCACCAATCTCCTATGTGTTGATCTTGTGGATAGTCAGAGGGTTTTTCCCAGGGCTGAAATGGCTAACACAAGAGGGCACAGTTTTAAGGTGCTGGGGAGTAGGTACAGAGGAGATGTCAGGGGTAAGTCCTTTACTCAGCGTGGTGAGTGTGTGGAATGGGCTACCAGCAATGGTGGTGGAAGCAGATACTATAGGGTCTTTTAAGAGACTTTTGGATAGGTACATGGAGCTTAGAAAAATAGAGGGCTATGGGGAAGCCTAGTAATTTCTGAGGTAGAGACATGTTCGGCACAGCTTTGTGGGCTGAAGGGCCTGTATTGTGCAGTAGGTTTTCTATGTTTCTATGAACCAAATCCTGTAGATATCCATCTAAGAACTTATACAGGAGAAAAGAAAACTCCTGAGGGAATGACATTCATAGCAGTGAAATACAACAACTAACAAGCCACATTAAGCTTGTATGTGGTAAAAACAGGAGGGCCAGCATTGTGGTGATGATTTTGGCTGAGACAACTACAACTTGTTTGGAGATCCATCCACCATTTACATACCACATCCCCTGCAATAAAGTCAAATTAAGAAAGATACTGGATGATGTCATAAGTGTTGAAGAATGGCATTGGAAAACTCAAGGGTAAAATAGTGTTAAATGAAAATGCTGCACCCAAGTTTTATAAAGCTCATCCAGTTCCTTATACCATCCATGATAAAGCAGTCAGTGAGCTAAATTGCATGGATGTTGAAGAAATTCTTTCCAAGGTTAAGTGGAGTCCATGGGCAACGCCAATTTTAAGATCACCATCAATCCAGTTCTGAAAGTAGATCAATACCCTCTGCCCTGGACGGAAAAAATTCAGCAAAGTGGACTTAGCTGAGGCCTAACTACAGATGAAGATGGAAGAAGAGGCCAAAGTGTTTCTCACCATAAGCACCTACAAAGGGCTTTATCGCTACAATAGGCTTATTTTGGAATAGTATCTGTACCTGTACTCTGGCAGAAAGCTATACACCAGGTGCTGCAATGCTGCCCATGCACTTAGTGTTACCTGGATGACATCATTGTGACTGGTGAGAATGACTAAAATCTCAAGACGGTGTTAAAAGATTAGAAGATAATGGGCTCAGAGCACAACACAACAAGTGTGGATTCTCTTAAATCCTAAACTGTAATCTTGTTTTTGAGCAATGAAAATAAAGTGTTATTCTTTAAAGTAGGCATTATTTACTGAGTAACCCTTGACACACAAGGATTACAAAAGTGTGCTGAGAAATTTCAAGCAATGGCCAAAGGATGTGTCACATTTGTGGTCCTTTTTAGGATTTGTCAATTACTTTAACAGGTTCCTGCCTAACCTGGTTACTGTGCTCCACCCCTTGAACTCACTACTACAGATCAGGAAGAAATGACAATGGACAAAGCAGTGTGTGGTAGCTTTCCAAAAGACAAAGGAAATGGTGACATCAGACACTGTACTCATAAATTATTGATCCACATTGTCCGGTGAAGCTTACCTGTGATGCCTCACTTTAAAGTATAGTTATGTCACATGTTATGAGTGCACTTCAGGGAGTATGAAGCACAGAATCAAATATCGCTGTGATGATTGTACGCTCTAGTATCAATTGTTTGGTGACAAAGTAAATGAATGTTCCAAAGCTTTTGCATCATGTTCCCTTACCGCTGCGGAGAAAATTACACACAAATTGTCAGAGAAGCCTTGAGTCTGGTTTGGATGTGAAATGTTTCAACCAGTACCTATATGGGAGAGAGCACCTATATGAGCACCTATATGAGCTCATATAGCTCATATAGCTCATATAGCTCATATAGCTCATATATGAGCTCATATATGAGCACCTATATGAGCACCTATATGAGATCATTTCTGATCATCAGCCACTAGCATTGATTTGTGTTGGACCAACAGCAGCAGCATGAAAACAGAGATGGGCTCTGTTTCTTGGAGGACACAATTACAAGATCAAATTCAAGAGGACAACTAATCATGGAAATGCTAATGGATTATCTTGTTGACTCTTAGAAAAATTTACAAAAGAGGATACTCCACTTGATGTATTCTCTCTAATGCAAATTGAAACTCTATTATGGCAGAGATGATCCAAAAGGAAATCGGATAGCACCCACCGTCTACATGGACATCCAAAATGGCTGGAATATGCAGCAGAAATTCCAGTTTGCCTGGTGCCAGGATGTACTTGCCCTTGACAGGTGTTGCCCTTGATGGGGATTGAGACAGCTAAAGTGTTGGAGGAGCTACTGTACATGCCAGTCATCTAGGTGTGGTTAAAATGAAAGCATTGGCTCAAGGTTTTGTCTGGAGGCCTGGTATAGATCAGTAGATTGAGCAGCTTTCCATGCACTGTTCAGGATGCCAGCACATCCAGAAGATGCCAAGAACAGCACCTCTCCATCTCTGGGAATGGCCTGCATTCCCCTGGCAGAGGATTCATGTGGATTTTGCTGAACCATCCAAGGGCACAAATTTCTTGCTAGTAGTGGATGCAGCTACAGAGTGCCAGGAACTGTTCCCAATAGTCTCCACTATAGCCTTGCACAATGTTGAAGTCTCTTTTCAAGGACTGGTGTTCCAGAACACTTGGTCAATGACAATGGAGACAGTTTGTTGTGGAACAATTTCAGTCATTCCTGAAAATGAATAGAAAGACATACAGTATTATATCTACACTGTACCATCCAGGTACAAATAGCTTGGCAGAAAGATTTGTCCAGAGTCTAAAGAACACATTGTGAGCAATGTCACCAAAACACACTACACTGACACTGAATCAGAAGCTCACCAATTTCCGCCTTGTATGTCGCAATGCAGCACGCTCCACAACCAACAACCCACCATCTATACTGTTACTGGGTTCTCCCTTGCACTCATGCTTTTGGATCTCCTCAATCCCAATCTCAGAAGAAGTATGTAGGACAAGCAGCTGAAGACTCCTCAAACAAGAAGATTCAATGTTTCACTCCTGGACAAACAGTCCTGGAGAGGGACTACAGAGATATCAAAAGTGGATACTTGGGAAGATTAAGGACAGAAATGGACCATTCTCCTACACAATGGAGCTTGTGTCTGATGTCATCTGGAAATGACACATCAATCAGTTGACGAGAGCAAAACCAACTGTTCAAGAACAGGGTGTCAAGAGCTGTCAGAACCACTTCCAATAGTCCCAGAGTCAATTCTTACCACTATCACGGAGGTGGCCCTGCAACCTGAGATTGTTTCACAGGTCTCACCTATCAAGCAAGTCACCCCCCACCCCCACCCCCCGGTCAGGAAAGGCATTATCCAGAAGAGTCAGAAATCTTCCACAGCGATTAAATCTTTAGGCCTGAATAGAGCAAGTAAATTTTACTATGCTGTGGATGTCCATATAGCATACTGTGTGTCTATATATACTGTATATAGGTTGAGATGCACTCTATATTAACTTGGAGTTTATAACTAAGCAGGACTGAATGTTGTGAACTTAATATTTCATTAATATTTGAGAAATATTGTAAATATATATATTGTTTCATTAAGCATTCTTTGTTGTTTACATAATTCATTAAGGATGATATATAAAAGTATGTGTGAATGGCATAGGTCATTACGCCACCACATTATATTTGCACCCATCACTAAAGTAAAAATGAAGTAGATGTGTTTACCTTGGACTCCCATGTTTTCTTTCAATTAGTTTTATGAAGAGTTACAAATCATAACAGGAGTGAGAGAGGGAAAAAAGGGAGAGAAAGAAAGAGTTAGAAAGTAAAAATAAAAAGGGTGAGAAGAGAGAAAGGAAGAGATAAAGAGGGAGAGAAGGAAGGGATTCAAAGAAGCAGAGTGGGAGAGATACTGTGAGGGAGGAAGAGAGAGCGAGAGAGTCGGAGACAGAGTGTAAGGGGAATAAAAGGGACAGAAAAGAAAGGAGAGAATGATAGAATATGACTGAAAGATAAAAAAAAACTGGGCATCTTCTCTCCAAGACAGAGACCTCAGTCAAGAAGGAAGGTTAAGTCAAAGTGAGAAGGCTGATGGATAACAGATGGCCTCTCGAATTGCCAGCAAGCACATGCCAGATAGATGCAGCAACTCTTGTATCCTTCACAAGCCAATCAGCAAGGCTGCATTCCTTTTCAATCCAATTTGCAAAATGTTTATGCAAATTTCTGCAGTTCCACCCAGGCAGGAACATTGGGATGAGATCAGATTTTTCCGTGAAATTAAAGATAATTAGATGTTATTAAATCGAGGGGAGTAGGTAACATAGAGTATAAAGTTAGTTCCAGATGAACAAGTTCCACCGCTCACCTTGACAAGCCCCGCTGATAATTTATATTAAATTGAGACTCAGATGTAATTATTTTAAAAAAATAGAAACCCCACAAACTTGTGTGAATTAGGACACAACATTTTTTTATGAACAGCTGTGGAAGCCACAGTAGATAATCATTCAACTCTGCTGTATGCTGTCGATTTTAACATCCAGTGAATACATGACAAAATTAATCAAAATAGAGCATGGTTAAACCAAAAATCTCTCTTGGGGTGGCTGTGGGAGAGTGGGATGGAGGGCAATGGCACTAGGCAGAATAATAGTTCAGCATGGACTAGCTGAGCCAAAGGGCCCGCTTCTAGGTTGTAGTATTCTATGACTCTATAACACTAACTGGTATGTATCTCACATCATTGAGACAGTGACCAAGGCATAAAGCTTGAGAGGAGCCTGGAGAAAGAAAGGTAAAATACTGCAGATGCCTGAAACATGAAACAAAGTCAGAATTATTCAGAATCAGAATCAGGTTTAATATCACTAACATATATCATGAAATTTGTTGTTTTGTGGCAGCAGTGCAGTGCAATCCAAAAAGCAATAAACTACAGTAAGAAATATATACACATATGTTCAAGCATATAGAAATATATACATAATTAATATATAAATATATTAAGTATTTATTTATATTTTGTGTGTATATTTAAGAATGAATGAATGAAATTTTATTTTGGTCAGTACAACATAACAAAAAGCATCATTTTCAATGATGATTTCAAAATTAAATAATAAAAATCTTTAAAACATACCGAAAGGGTGTAGGCTGAAGTTACAGCTTATTACACCTATCCCTCTTACTTATACAAAAACATATTTGATGTCAACCATCACATCAAAACAAAAAATGTATAATCTTTTAACACAAAATCCAATTCCAAATATCATTTATTTACATTAATCCCATTCATTTTAAATCATGTATTTTATATTTGTTCATTAAATTATTTTTAAATAATTTTTTAAACTTGTTAAGTGTGGTGCATGTTTTTAAATTCTCACTACAACTGTTCCATAGATTCACCCTCTGACTGAAATACAATGAGTTTTTACATTTGTCCTTATCCTTTGTTTCTGAAATTTCCATGTTCCTCTCAAATCATATTGACTTTCTCTCATTTTAAACAATCTTTGGATACTTCATGTTAACTGTTCATTTTTTTACTTTATACATAGTTTGTGTTATTTTAAAATCTACGAAATCTCTGAATTTTAAAGTGTTGAGTTTGATTGATTCAGTTTGAATCAACACACATTGATTGGGACTCCCATACTGGTAAAGGTCTAGATGGGTTAGAGTTTGTGAAATGTGTTCAGGAAAGTTTTCTAAATCAATATATAGATGTACCAACTAGGGAGGATGCAATATTAGATCTCCTATTAGGAAATGAGTTAGGGTAGGTGACAGAAGTGTGTGTAGGGGAACACTTTGGTTCCAGTGATCATAACGTCATTAATTTCAACTTGATCATGGATAAAGATAGATCTGGTCCTCTGGTTGAAGTTCTAAACTGGAAAAAGGCCAAATTTGAAGAAATGAGAAAGGAACTAAAAAGTGTAGATTGGGACAGGTTGTTCTCTGGCAGGGATGTGATTGGTGAGTGGGAAGCCTTCAAAGGAGAAATTTTGAGAGTGCAGAGTTTGTATGTTCCGGTCAGAGTTAAAGGCAAAATGTAAAAGAATAAGGAACCTTGGTTCTTGAGGGATATTGGAACTCTGATAAAGAAGAGAGAGATGTATAACATGTATAGGCAACAGGGAGGAAATAAGATGCTTGAGGAGTATAAAAAGAGTAAGAAAATACTTAAGAAAGAAATCAAGAGGGCTAAAAGAAGACATGAGGTTGCTTTGGCAGTCAGGGTGAAGGATAATCCTAAGAGCTTCTTAGCAAAAGCAAAAGCAAAAGGATAGTAAGGGATAAAATTGGTCCTCTTGAAGATCAGAGTAGTCGGCTATGTATGGAACCAAAAGAAATGGGAGAGATATTAAATAGATTTTTTGCATCTGTATTTACTAAGGAAACTGGAATGGAGTCTATGGAAACAGGGCAAACAAGTAGGGAGGTCATGGAACTTATACAGATTAAAGAGGAGGAGGTGCTTGATGTCTTGAGGCAAATCAGAGTAGATAAATCCCCAGGACCTGACAGGGTATTCCCTCAGACCTTGATGGAGTCTAATATTGAAATTGCAGGGGTCCTGGCAGAAATATTTAAAATGTCGATATCCGTGGGTCAGGTGCCGGAGGATTGGAGGATAGCTCATGTAGTTCCGTTGTTTAAAAAAGGCTCAAAAAGTAAGCTGGGAAATTATAGGCAGGTAAGTTTGACATCGGTAATAGGTAAATTATTGGAAGGAATACTAAGAGATAGGACCTACAAGTATTTGGATAGACAGGGGCTTATTAGAAAAAGTCAGCATGGCTTTGTGCGTGGTAGGTCATGTTTAACCAATATATTAGAGTTTTTGAGGAAGTTACCAGGAAAGTGGATGAAGGGAAGGTAGTGGATGTTGTATACATGGACTTCAGTAAGGCCTTTGACAAGGTCCCACATGGGACGTTAGTTAGGAAGATTCAGTCGCTAGGTATACATGGAGAGGTAGTAAATTGGATTAGACATTGGCTCAATGGGAGAAGCCAGAGAGTGGTAGTGGAGGATTGCTTCTCTGAGTGGAGGCCTGTGACAAGTGGTGTGCCACAGGGATCAGTGACAATAGACAGTAGGTGCAGGAGTAGGCCATTCGGCCCTTCTAGCCAGCACCGCCATTCACTGTGATCATGGCTGATCATACACAATCAGTACTCCGTTCCTGCCCTCTCCCCATATCCCTTGACCCCGCTATCTATAAGAGCTCTATCTAACTCTCTCTTGAATGCATCCAGAGACTTGGCCTTCACTGCCTTCTGGGGCAGAGCATTCCACATATCCACCACTCTCTGGGTGAAAAAGTTTTTCCGCATCTCTGTTCTAAATGGCCTACCCCTTATTCTTAAACTGTGGCCTCTAGTTCTGGACTCACCCATCAGCGGGAACATGCTTCCTGCCTCCAGCGTGTCCAATCCCTTCATAATCTTATATGTTTCAATCAGATCCCCTCTCATCCTTCTAAATTCCAGTGTAAACAAGCCCAGTCACTCCAATCTTTCAACATATGACAGTCCCGCCATTCCGGGAATTAACCTACGCTGCACTCCCTCAATAGCAAGAATGTCCTTCCTCAAATTTGGAGACCAAAACTGCACACAATACTCCAGGTGGGGTCTCACCAGGGCCCTGTACAGCTGCAGAAGGACCTCTTTACTCCTATACTCAATTCCTCTTGTTATAAAGGCCAGCATGCCATTAGCTTTCTTCACTGCCTGCTGTACCTGCATGCTTGCTTTCATTGACTGATGTACAAGAACACCTAGATCTCGTTGTACTTCCCCTTTTCCTAACTTGACTCCATTTAGATAGTAATGTGCCTTCCTGTTCTTGCCACCAAAGTGGATAACCTCACATTTATCCACATTAAACTGCATCTGCCATACATTTGCCCACTCACCCAACCTGTCCAAGTCACCCTGCATTCTCATAACATCCTCCTGACATTTCACACTGCCACCCAGCTTTGTGTCATCAGCAAATTTGCTAATATTACTTTTAATCCCTTCATCTAAATCATTAATGTATATTGTAAACCGCTGTGGTCCCAGCACCGAACCTTGCGGTACCCCACTGGTCACAGCCTGCCATTCCGAAAGGGACCCGTTAATTGCTACTCTTTGTTTCCTGTCAGCCAGCCAATTTTCAATCCATGTCAGTACTCTGCCCCTAATACCATGTGCCCTAATTTTGCCCTCTAATCTCCTATGTGGGACTTCATCAAAAGCTTTCTGGAAGTCCAGGTACACTACATCCCCAGGCTCTCCCTTGTCCATTTTCATAGTTACATCCTCAAAAAACTCCAGAAGATTAGTCAAGCATGCTTTTCCCTTCATAAATCCATGCTGACTTGCACTGATCCTTCTACTGCTATCCAAATGTGTCGTAATTTCCTCTTTTATAATTGACTCCAGCATCTTTCCCACCACTGACGTCAGGCTAACCGGTCTATAATTCCCTGTTTTCTCTTTCCCTCCTTTCTTGAAAAGTGGAACAACATTAGCCACCCTCCAATTAGCAGGAATTGTTCCTGAATCTATAGAACATTGGAAAATGATTACCAATGCGTCCACAATTTCTAGAGCCACCTCTTTAAGTACCCTGGAATGCAGACTATCAGGTCCCGGGGACTTATCAGCCTTCAGACTCAACAGTCTATCCAACACCGTTTCTTGCCTAATATAAATTTCCTTCAGTTCATACTTTACCCTAGTTCCTTTGGCCACTATTACATCTGGGAGATTGTTTGTGTCTTCCCTAGTGAAGACAGATCCAAAGTACCTGTTCAACTCATCAGCCATTTCCGTGTTCCCCATAATAAATTCACCTGTTTCTGTCTTCAATGGCCCAATTTTGGTCTTAACTATTTTTTTGCTATTCACATACCTAAAGAAGCTTTCACTATCCTCCTTTGCTGGGTCCATTGTTATTTGTCATCTATATCAATGATCTGGATGATAATGTGGTAAATTGGATCAACAAATTTGCTGATGATACAAAGATTGGAGGTGTAGTGGACAGTGAGGAAGGTTTTCAAAGCTTGCAGATGGATTTGGACCAGTTGGAAGAATGGGCTGAAAATGGCAGTTGGAGTTTAATGTGGACAAGTGTGAGGTATTGCACTTCAGAAGGTCAAACCAAGGTAGAACATACAAGGTAAATGGTAGGACACTGAGGAGTGCAGTAGAACAGAGGGATCTGGGAGTACAGATACATAATTCCCTAAAAGTAGCTTCACAAGTAGATAGTGTTGTAAAGAAAGCTTTTGGTACGTTGGCCTTTATAAATCAAAGTATTGAGTATAAGAGTTGGAATGTAATGGTGAGGTTGTATAAGACATTGGTGAGACCGAATTTGGAGTATTGTGTGCAGTTTTGGTCACCTAATTACAGGAAGGATATTAATAATGTTGAAAGAGTGCAGAGAAGGTTTACAAGGATGTTGCCGGGACTTGAGAAACTGAGTTACAGAGTAAGGTTGAATAGGTTAGGACTTTATTCCCTGGCGCCTAGGAAAATGAGGGGTGATTTGATAGAGGTGTATAAAATTATGATGGGTATAGATAGAGTGAATGCAAGCAGGCTTTTTCCACTGAGGCTAGGGGAGAAAAAAAACAGAGAACATGGATTAAGGGTGAAGGGGGAAAAGTTTAAAGGGAACATTATGTGGGGCTTCTTCACACAGAGAGTGGTGGGAGTATGGAATGCGCTGCCAGATGAAGTGGTGAACTTTTGACATTTAAGAAAAACTTGGACAGGAATATGGATGAGAGGGGTTTGGAGAGATATGGTCCAGGTGTAGGTCAGTGGGACTAGGCAGAAAAATGGTTTGGCACAGCCAAGAAGGGCCAAAAGGCCTGTTTCTGTGCTGTAATGTTCTATGGTTCTGTGGTTCTATGAAATAATTGGTTGGCTCATAATAACTTGTCTTATTTACAATTCGTATGGCTTTCTTTTGGAGTAGAAAAACTGAGTTTGTATTTGTTTTGTGTGTATTTCCCCATACCTCTACACAGTAAGTCATGTATGGGACTGTAAGTGAACAGTATAATGTATACAAAGATTGGTGATTTAAGACATCTTGCATTTTGTACAGAATTGCAATAGATTTTGACATTTTTGCTTTGACATAATTAATATGTGGTTTCCAGCTTGATTTATTATCTATTACCACTCCTAAAAATTTTGTTTCAGATACCTTATCAATTTCAACATCATTTATTCTAAGTTTACTATATGAGTTTGGTACACGATTTCCAAATATTATGAATTTAGTTTTACTTGGATTCAGTGATAATTTGTTAGTATCAAGCCATTTCTTTATAATTTTAGTTCTTTCTCCACTGTATCCAAAAGTTGTTTCAGAAGTTCCCCACTACAAAATATAGTTTTATCATCAGCAAATAATATACATTTTAATGTCTGAGAAACCATACATATATCGTTTATATACAAAATGAACAGCAATGGACCAAGCACTGAACCGTGTGGAACCCCACAAGTTACCCTCAGAAGTTATGAATATGAGTTGTTTATATGTACATACTGATACCTGTCTTCCAAATAACTACTTAACCAGTCATGTGCCACCCCTCTAATACCATATCTTTCTAAATTTGTTAATAATAATTTATCGTCAATGGTGTCAAATGCTTTTTTTAGATCAAGGAATATTCCCACTGTGTATTCATTTCTTTCGATAGCGTTTGATATTCCTTCTACAAAATCTATTAATGATATTGTAGTGGTTCTGTTTTTTCTGAAACCATATTGCTGTTCACAGAGTATATTATGTTTTGTTATAAAATCATTCAACCTTCTTACAAATATTTTTTCCAATATTTTGGAGAACTGTGAGAGCAAAGAAACTGGTCTATAGTTTGAAAATACATGTTTATCTCCAGCTTTGTATAATGGAATGGCCTTGGCTATTTTCATTTTATTGCAAAATTTTCCAGCAATCAAAGACTGATTACAGATATGAGTCAGTGGTTTCACAACACAGTCAATGATGTTTTTAATTAAATACATATCATATAAAATATACATATAATATATATTATTAAATTAAATAATTAGTGCAAAAATAGTGAGGTAGTATTCATGGGTTCACTGCCCCATCTGAAATCTGATGGTGGAGGGGTAGTTGTTCTAAAATACTGAATGTGTATCTTCAGGCAATGAGAAGAGGGCATGTCCTGGGTGATGAGGGCCCAATGATGGATGCCACTTTTTTTGAGGCATCACTTTTGAAGAAGTTCTCGACGGTGGGGAGACTAATGTCCATGACGGAGCCGGATGAGTTTACAACCCTCTGCAGCTTTTCCCGATCCTGTGCAGTGCCTACCAGTTAAAACGCTCTCCACAGTACATAGAACCATAGAACACTACAGCACAGTTCAAGCCCTTCAGCCCTCCATGTTGTGTTGACCCATATAATCCTTTAAAAAAAAAGTACTAAACCCACATTACCCCATAACCCTCCATTTTTCTTTCATCCATGTGCCTGTCCAAAAGGCTCTTAAATACCCCTAATGTTTTAGCCTCCACCACCATCCCTGGCAAGTCATTCCAGGCACTCACAACCCTCTGTGTTAAAAAACTTACCCCTGATGTCTCCCATAAACTTCCCTCCCTTAATTTTGTACATATGCCCTCTGGTGTTTGCTATTGGTGCCCTGGGAAACAGGTACTGACTATCCACTCTATCTATGCCTCTCATAATCTTGTAGACCTTTATCAAGTCCCCTCTCATTCTTTTACGCTCTAAAGAGAAAAGTCACAGCTCTGCTAACCTTGCTTCATATGACTTGTTCTCCAAACCAGGCAGCATCCTGGTAAATCACCTCTGCACCCTCTCCATAGCTTCCACATCCTTCCTATAATGAGGTGACCAGAATTGAACACAATACTCTAAGTGCGGTCTCACCAGAGATTTGTAGAGTTGCAACATGACTCTCTACTCTTGAACTCAATCCCCCTGTTAATGAAGCCTAGCATCCCATAGGCCTTCTTAACTACCCTATCAACCTGTGCAGCGACCTTGAGGGATGTATAGATTTGAACCCCAAGGTCCCTTTGTTCATCCACACTCTTAACTAACTGACCATTAATCCTGTACTCAATCTTCTGGTTTGTCCTTCCAAAATGCATCACCTCACACTTGTACGGATTGAACTCCATCTGCCATTTTTCTGCCCAACTCTGCAGTCTGTCTATATCCTGTTGTAACCTTCTGTAGAAATTTGCTGCAGTCTTTGATGATGTACCAAATCTCACCAAGTAAACCAGCATCTGTGAATAGAGAAAATGAGTTAACATTTTCATCCAAATTTTGGAGGAGGTTATAGTGTTTGTTAGAAGTTAATAAGGTTTGAGGTGCAAAGTTGACAGAGAAGGAGGGAAGTGAAGGAAAGATGCAAGACCTCTCCTCTAATCTCCTTTCCCATAATTGCCAATGAAGGGTCTTGGGCCAAATCATCAACTGCTTATTCCTCTCTATAGATGCTGCCTGACCTGCTGAGTTCCTCCAACATTTTGTGTGGGTTACTCGGGATTCCCAGCATCAGTGGAACCTCTTGAATTTCTGATTTCTGGCCAGCTTAGATTTTAATGTTGTTTTCTATGAAAGATACAAATTTCTACCTGAAGGTTTATTTCGGAATGCAAAATAGCTTCCCAAAATACCTTTGGGCTCCTGGTGGAAACACAATTTAAAAAGAGGGGACACTAATGTCTCATACCTTACTGGGGGATATATCTGAGCTACTAAATCTGGCCCTTAACAGCCTCTTCCATTGTGTGTTTCATGGAAGAAATCTCTTTATTTAGCTACCCTCCACCTCTGTGCTGACTTGAGAGATTAGTTCAGGGGCACACAGGAGACTAAACCAAACATTTGCTGATCTTAGTCACCAGCTATGAAGCTACAATGGCTCTAATGGATGAGATATTAAGCAGAATCCCGTAAAAGACCCCATAACAATATTTCAGAGGAGACAGGGGAATTATTTCTGGTGCTCTGGCCATTTTCACATTGATAGAAGTGGTATGGCTGCTATATTTCTAACATTAGAACAATAACTGCACTCCAACAGATATGAGAACTCTTGAAACTAGTGAAACATGCTTCCAAAATGCAATTTCATGATGTGTGGGATGTATGAATAGAATGGAGGTATGATCAGATTTTTGCTGACTATTCTCTGATCTTTGTTCATTAAAAGGTGTGAGCATGTTGGAGATAGTGATCACAGTTCTCATTTACCATAGAGAGGGAGAGGAACAGACAAGTTAGGGAAACATTTAATTGGAGTAAGGGGAAATATGAAGCTATGAGGCAGAAACTTGGAAGTATAAATTGGAAACAGATGTTCTCAGGGAAACGTACGGAAGAAATGTGGCAAATATTCAGGGAATAATTGTGTGGGGTTTTGCACAGGTATGTTCCAATGAGACGTGGAAATTATGGTAGGGTACAGGGACCATGGTGTACAAAGGCTGTTGCAAATTTAGTCAAGAAGAAAAGAAAAGCTTATGAAAGGTTCAAAAAACTAGGTAATGATAGAAATCTAGAAGATTATAAGGTTATCAGGAAGGAGCTTAAGAATGAAATTAGGAGATCCAGAAGGGGCCATGAGAAGGCCTTGGTGGACAGGATTAATGAAAACCCCAAGGCATTCTACAAGTATGTGAAGAGCAAGAGGATAAAATGTGAGAGAATAGGACCAATCAAGTGTGACAGTGGAAAAGTACGTATGGAACCGGAGGAGATTACAGAGGTACTTAATTTGCTTCAGTATTCACTACTGAAAAGGATCTTGGAAATTATAGCAATGACTTGCAGTGGACTGAAAAGCTTGAGGAAGAGGTGGTGCTGGAGCTTTTGGAAAGCTTCAAGTTGGATAAGTCACCAGGACCAGACGGAATGTACACCAGGCTACTGTGGGAAGTGAGGGAGGAGAATGCTGAGCCTCTGGCGATGATCTTTGCATCATTAATGAGGATGGGAGAGGTTCCAGAGGATTGGAGGGTTGCGGATGTTGTTCCTTTATTCAAGAAAGGGAGTAGAGATAGCCCTAGAAATTATAGACCAGTGGTTGGTAAGTTGATGGAGAAGATCCTGACAGGCAGGATTTATGGACATTTGGAGAGGCATAATATGATTAGAAAGAGTCAGCATGGCTTTGTCAAAGGTATGTTATGCCTTATGAGCCTGATTGAATTTTCTGAGGATGTGACTAAACACATTGATAAAGGTAGAGCTGTAGATGTAGTGTATATGGATTTCAGCAAGGCATTTAACAAGGTACCCCATGCAAGGCTTATTGAGAAAGTAAGGAGTCATGGGATCAAAGGGGACATTGCTTCGTGGATCCAGAACTGGCTTGCCCACAGAAGGAAAAGAGTGGTTGTAGACGGGTCATATTCTGCATGGAGGCTGGTGACCAGTGGTGTGCCTCAGGGATCTGTTCTGGAACCCTTACTCTTTGTGATTTTTATAAATGACCTGGATGAGGAAGTGGAGGGATGGGTTAGTAAATTTGCTGATGACACAAAGGTTGAGGGTGTTATGGATAATGTGGAGGGCCATCAGAGGTTACAGCGGGACATTGATAGGATGCAGGACTGGGCTGAGAAGTGGCAGATGGAGTTCAACCCAGATAAGTGTGAGGCGGCTCATTTTGGTAGGTCAAATATGATGGCACAATATAGCATTAGTAGTAAGCAGTGTGGAGGATCAGAGGGATCTTGGGGTCTGAATCCATAAGACACTCAAAGCTGCTACGCAGGTTGACTGTGTGGTGAAGAAGGTATACGGTGCATTGGCCTTCATCGACCTTGGGATTGAGTTTAGGAGCCAAGAGGTAATGTTGCAGCTATATGGGACCCTGGTCAGACCCCACTTGGAGTACTGTGCTCAATTCTGGTCGCCTCACTACAGGAAGGATTTTTTTTTAAAAGCTAAAAAAAAAAGCAAGAAGGTTAATAGCATATTTAACCCAACTAAATTTTCAAAAATACCAACTAATAATATTACATAAATAATTGAAACCTCCGCTAAGTGTGTATATATATATATATATATATATATATATATATATAAAAGAAGGAAATAGCCTCATTCGTAGGAAAAACTACCAGTTAGTTAATTAAGAAAGAAATAAAAAAACATCAAACCAGATATTAGGTTAAAGGAAAAAGTCCTCTTACCTTTTTCTCAGTCAAATATCCAAATAACCACTTAAACAGTCATACTTGAACCATGAATCTTCTTTCCAAAACAAACTGGTGATATGCAATAATAAACAAGTCTCCTGATCTTCATAAATCAGCCTTCATAAATCTTCTTTCAGAAATGCTAATGCAGATAACCAAACAACCCTTCAGACAGTTCAATTGGCAGTTACAGCAGGTATGGTTTGAACAAACACCAGTGCAACTTTAGGATCAAAAGATGTATGAGGAGGAGAATCAGGAGGAAAAACTTTCATTCTTGTTAGGTGATGCAAGGAAGGAAACAATTTCTTTTCACATGCCTGTTTCATTACCAGAGCATACTTTGATCTTTGCTCCATTATCTCCTTCGGATAATCTTCATAAAAACAGAGCTCAGATTTCTCAAATCTGTAAACTCTCTGCTTTCTTGCCTGTCGCATTATTTGATCCTTAATCTTAAAATGATGAAAACAGACCAAAATAGACTGTGGTTTATCTTGATGTCTCGAAGTAAATGATCTATGTGCTCTTTCTATAGTAGGCGGCTGCGATAGTATAATAGGAAATAAGGTATAAAAAAGCTTACCAAAGTAAACAGTTAATTCTCCATTTTCAATTCCTTCCTGCAGCCCAACAATTCGTATATTCCTTCAGCGAGACTTAGTTTCCAGGTCTATAATCTTATTTGGATATCTTTCCAAACAAGTTGTAGTTTCAAGCAATTTTTGCTTAGTTACCTTCAATTCCTCTTCATGTGTAATAACTTGAGTTTCCAGATCTTTAAGTTTTCCCAGAAATGACATCATTTCATTACTGTTCGTTTCCAGTTGCTCTTTAATTGAATTTAGTGTCCGAACCATATCTTCGACCCACGACGGCATTTCATCAGATCTTTCCTCTTGCATCTTTCCTTTTCTGTTGCCTTTATCACTAGATTCAGACAAGTTCTTCCCACTCTTCAAAGACATATTGTTCCCCTTCAAGAATCAGCAACTAAAAATTTGAAATTCGAAACTTAAACTAGGGGGAAAGGAACAAAACTAGGAACAGCACAGAAACTGCTGTTACTCCATTTACATACAAGCTCAGTCTCCCACTACAGGAAGGATGTGGAAGCCATAGAAAGGGTGCAGAGGATATTTACAAGGATGTTGCCTGGATTGGGGAGCATGCCTTATGAGAATAGGTTGAGTGAACTTGACCTTTTCTCCTTGGAGCGATGGAGGATGAGAGGTGACCTGATAGAGGTGTACAAGATAATGAGAGGCATTGATCGTGTGGATAGTCAGGGGATTTCTCGCAGGGCTGAAATGGCTAGCACAAGAGGGCATAGTTTTAAGGTGCTTGGAAGTAGGTACAGAGGAGATGTCAGGGGTAAGTTTTCTATGCAGAGAGTGGTGAGTGTGTGGAATGGGCTGCCAGCGGTGGTTGTGGAGGTGGAAACGATAGGGTCTTTTAAGAGACTCCTGGATAGATACATGGAGCTTTGAAAAATAGAGGGCCATGGGTAAGCCTAGGTAGTTCTAAGGTAAGGACATGTTCGGCACAGCTTTGTGGGCCCAAGGCCCTGTATCATGCTGTAGGTTTTCTATGTTTCTATGACAAAGTCACAGTCAACTTTGTCATATGAACAAGTACACATAGACAAATACATAGCATGTATATGCAGGTAAGTTTCTGCATGTATCTAAGTGTGTGCATGTGTGGATGTTTGTGTACGTGTGCAAAAAGTGCACATGCACTTTGCGTGGGTGTATGTGTGTGTGCGCGCACGCACTTTGTGTGGGTGTGTGTGTGTCTGTGTCTGCATGTGCAAGTGTGTGTGTGTTTTGTGTGCATGCGTTTGTGTGCTTGGGTGTGCTCGCATGTGCATACACGTATGTGTGTGTGTTTTGTGTGGGTGTATGTGTTCGAGTGTGTGTGCATGTGTTTGTGTCTATGTGTGTGTATATGTGGGTGTCTTGTGTGTGCATATGTCTGTATATTTGTGTATGTGTTTGTATTTGCACGTGTGTATGTTTGTGTATGTGAAACAGGCAGCAAGGCCAAGGCAGATGGTAAGAGAGAAGTCAGAGAAAGGGACAGACGCAGACAGAGGGAAAGGGAAAAACAAACAGAGAAAAATATTCAGAATCAGTGTCAGGTTTATTATAACTGAGAACATTGTGAAACTTGTTCTTTTGTGGCACCAGTACAGTGCAATACAAAGTTCAAAGTAACTTTGAATAGAAAAACAGACTGCAAATTACAATTTTAATATATAAGAAGTGCAAAAAGAGAGCAAAAATAGTGAGGTTATGTTGATGGGTTCATTATCCATTCAGAAATCTGATGGTGGAGGGGAGGAGGCTGTTCTTAAAACATTGATTGTGTGTCTTCAGGCTCCTGTTCCTCCTCTCTGATGGTAGTAATGAGAAGAGGGCATGTCCTAGATGATGGAGATCCATTATGATGGATGTCACCTTTTTGAAGCTGTCCTCGATGCTGGGGAGGCTAATGATGAAGTTAGTTGAATTTACAAACCTATGCAGCTTTTTCCGAACTTGTGCAATGCCCCCTCAATAACAGATGGTAATGTAACTAGTTAGAGTGCTCTCCACAGTACATCTGTAGAAATTTCCTCATTATCCTTCCTACTGCTGACCCCTCAGTGAGGCCTGGTGTGTGTTCTCCCAATTGCCCCTTAGTCTGAAAAGCAAACTTACTCCATGGGCTGTATTTCTGCAGATATCAGTGTAATTTAGCATGGTGACTATGACATGAGATCATGAGAAACAGGAGCAGGAATAGCTTTTCAGCCCTTTGAGATGAACCAGCCATTCAATAAGATTGTAGCTGATCTGACCTTGGCCTTTATTCTAATCTTCTGCCTCTTCCCCATAACATAATCATCCTATAGTCCAAAAATCTGTCTGCCATGGTATTCATTATTCATTGACTTCACTGCAGAGTTCCCTTGGGCAAAGAATTCCAAAGATTCACAACTCTCTGAGAAAAGCAATTCCTCCTCTTTCCCATCTTAAATAAGCAATATCTAATTTGAAGACTGCTCCACCCATTTGTACAGTAAATACCTACAATGAACAGAATCATTCTCTCAGCATTTACCCTGTCAACCTCTTTCAGTTTTATACTTGAATGTGCCCCCTCTCATTCTTCTGAACACTAGAGTATTAACACAGACTGTTCAGTCTTCAAGAAAACCCCTTGATCTCAGGAATGAATCTAACTGGGGGCAGCACAACAGCATAACAGTTAGCACAATTGTTTTACAATGCCTCCAATCACTGTACAGGATTTGATTCCCAACACTATCTGTAAAGAGTTTGTACTGCTACGTATCCCATAACTGGATCACTTACCAGCAAAGATAGAGAGGTCCGCTGAAGTCTGATGGTACCTTTTTTAAACCTTTTTATTTATAAAGGGGCACAAAAGGAAGGTTAATACAAACATTTTGATAACATACATCGTCAATACTCAATCTAAAGCGCAGCTATAGTAATGATCAATCAGAAATAAGCTCTATCGTTGTCTAGGGGATAATATCTTGTCCATTTGAAAATATAACAGTCATTCAAAAAGTCGGCAGGCTTCAGCCTTTTGGGAACCGCTGGGTTTCCCGTGTTGGAGAGAGAGAGAGAGATTGGTGAGAAAAGGAACACTTGCCCGGGTCCTTACGAAGCAAAACCGTGAAATCAGGGGAGCCGGCTTTCCTGTTGTTAGTTAAAAGCGATTTTCCGTGATTCCAGCCACAGACTCCCGATTCGGAATCTAATGCACGTGGCTTCCTTCAAAATGGCTTCCCGCTACGACGGGATCGCTATCGTGTCTCCTTGGTGCGTCTGGAGGGGTCGTTCCCCCCCAGACCCTCCTTTATACTTCCTCACGGGATCGCAGGTGTCAATCTCTCTCTCAACCAGCCCACTTTGCCTGAGGGCTTTACACGTGGTCTCCATGAGACAATAGTCAATGTCGCCTTATTCTGCATCCCGGTGGAACGTGGTATTCAGCACGTCTCTCTCTCTCTCATTTCCTGTGCCTATTCAGCACGTCTCTCTCTCTCTTGGGTCATTGACCCCCCCCCCCCCCTTCACTAGGGCTCTTGCGATTCTCGCAAAGGAGGGGGCTGATATCATAACAGTACATTCTCCGCACAGCTGCATGGCTTCCTTCAGGTTCCCACCTACATTCAAAAGATGTATGGGTTAGGGTTAGTAACATGTGGGCCTGTTTTGCTGGTGCCGGATGTATGGCGACACTTACCAATTGGTTTGATTTGACATAAATGACAAATTGTATGTTTCGATGTACATGACAAATAGAGGTAATCTTAACTCTATCTTTACCTTCATGATGAACTATCAATGAATTGTCTGCAGTGGGGTTATACCCATCTTAAACCACTGTACTGCATGGCCAAATATTCAAATCATCAAGTTCACCCCGATAACATGACAGTGGACGGGCTCATCACCAACGATGGTGAGAGAGGAGAGGAGGTGAAAGAGCTCAAGGCTTGGTACCAGGCAAATAGATGCTTCCTCAATGTCAACAAGACAAAAAAGATGATTATTGACTTCAGAGAACTTTCACCACTCACACCCCTCTTTTCATCAGCAGCACAGCAGTGGAAACTGCAAGCAGTTTCAAACTCTGGGAGTACACATCTTGCACAACCTCTCATGGTCATGGAACCATATAGCCAGATAACAATTACAGCATGGAAATAGGCCATCTCAGCCCTTCTAGTCCGTGCCGAACGCTTACTCTCACCTAGTCCCACTGACCCGCACTCAGCCCATAACCCTCCATTCCTTTCCTGTCCATATACCTATCCAATTTTACTTTAAATCACAATATCAAACCTGCCTTTATTACTTCTACTGGAAGCTCGTTTCACACAGCTACCACTCTCTGAGTAAAGAAATTCCCCCTCATGTTACCCTTAAACTTTTGTCCCCTAACTCTCAACTCATGTCCTCTTGTTTGAATCTCCACTACTCTCAATGGAAAAAGCCTATCCACGTCAACTCTATCTATCCCTCTCATAATTTTAAATACCTCTATCAAGTCCCCCCTCAACCTTCTACACTCCAAAGAATAAAGACCTAACTTGTTCAACCTGAAACCCAGGTACCATTCGAGTAAATCTTCACTGTACTCCCTCTATTTTGTTGACATCTTTCCTATAATTCGGTGACCAGAACTGTACACAATACTCCAAATTTGGCCTCACCAATGCCTTATACAATTTTAACATTACATCCCAACTCCTATACTCAATGCTCTGATTTATAAAGGCCAACTTATCAAAAGCTTTCTTCACCACCCTATCCACATGAGATTCCACCTTCAGGGAACTATGCACCATTATTCCTAGATCACTCTGTTCTACTGCATTCTTCAATGCCCTACCATTTACCATGTATGTCCTATTTGGATTATTCCTACCAAATTGTAGCACCTCACACATATCAGCATTAAACTCCATCTGCCATCGTTCAGACCACTTTTCTAACTGGCCTAAATCTCTCTGCAAGCTTTGAAAACCTACTTCATTATCTACAACGCCACCTATCTTAGTATCATCTGCATACTTACTAATCCAATTTACCACCCCATCATCCAGATCTTTAATGTATATGACAAACAACATTGGACCCAGTACAGATCCCTGAGGCACACCACTAGTCACTGGCCTCCAACCTGACAAACAATTATCCACCACTACTCTCTGGAATCTCCCATCCAGCCACTGTTGAATCCATTTTACTACTTCAATATTAATACCTAATGATTGAACCTTCCTAACTAACCTTCTGTGCGGAACCTTGTCAAAGGCCTTACTGAAGTCCATATAGACAACATCCACTGCTTTACCCTCATCAACTTTCCTCGTACCCTCTTCAAAAAATTCAATAATTTGTCAAACATGACCTTCCACGCACAAATCCATGTTGACTGTTCCTAATCAGACCCTGTCTATTCAGATAATTATATATACCATCTCTAAGAACACTTTCCATTAATTTACCCACCACCGACGTCAAACTGACAGGCCTATAATTGCTAGGTTTACTCTTAGAACCCTTTTTAAAGAATGGAACCACATGAGCAATACGCCAATCCTCCGGCACCATCCCCGTTTCTAATGACATTTGAAATATTTCTGTCAGAGCCCCTGCTATTTCCAAACTAACTTCGCTCAAGGTCCTAGGAAATATCCTGTCAGGATCTGGAGATTTATCCACTTTTATATTCCTTAAAAGCGCCAGAGCTTCCTCCTCTTTAATCGTCATAGTTTCCATAACTACCATACTTGTTTCCCTTACCTTACACAATTCAATATCCTTCTCCTTAGTGAATACTGAAGAAAAGACATTGTTCAAAATCTCCCCCATCTCTTTCGGCTCCACACGTAACTGTCCACTCTGATTCTCCAAGCGACCAATTTTATCCCTCACTATCCTTTTGCAATTAATATAACTGTAGAAACCCTTTGGATTTATTTTCACCTTACTTGCCAAAGCAACCTCGTATCTTCTTTTAGCTTTTTTAATTTCTTTCTTAAGATTCTTCTTACATTCTTTATATTCCTCGAGCACCTCATTTACTCCATGCTGCCTATATTTATTGTAGACATCTCTCTTTTTCCAAACCAAGTTTCCAATATCCCTTGAAAACCATGGCTCTCTCAGAATTTTAACCTTTCCTTTCAACCTAACAGGAACATAAAGATTCTGTACCCTCAAAATTTCACAGTTAAATGACCTCCATTTCTCTATTACATCCTTCCTATAAAATAAATTGTCCCAATGCACTCCTTCCAAATTCTTTCGCATCTCCTCAAAGTTAGCCTTTCTCCAATCAAAAATCTCAACCCTGGGTCCGGTCCTATCCTTCTCCATAATTATATTGAAACTAATGGCATTGTGATCACTGGACCCGAAGTGCTTCCCAACACATACCTCCGTCACCTGACCTATTTCATTCCCTAACAGAAGATCCAACACTGCCCCTTCTCTAGTCGGTACCTCTATGTATTGCTGCAAAAAACTATCCTGCACACATTTTTCAAACTCCAAACCATCCATCCCTTTTACAGTATGGGCTTCCCAGTCTGTGTGGAAAATTAAAATCTCCCACAATCACAACCCTGTGCTTACTACAAATATCTGCTATCTCCTTGCAAATTTGCTCCTCCAATTCTCGCTCCCCATTGGGTGGTCAATAATACACTCCTATAAGTGTTACTACACTTTTTCCATTCCTCAATTCCACCCAAATTATCTCCCTAGATGAGCCCTCTAATCTATCCTGCCAGAGCACTGCTGTAATATTTTCTCTGACAAGCAACACAACACTTCCCCCTTTTGTCCCTCCCATTCTATCACACCTGAAGCAACGAAATCCAGGAATATTTAGTTGCCAATCACACCCCCCTGCAACCATGTTTCACTAATAGCTACAACATCATATTTCCAGGTATCAATCCATGCTCTAAGCTCATCCACCTTTCTTACAATGCTCCTAGCATTAAAATAAATGCATTTAAGAAATTCTCCACCTCTTCCTCTCTGTTTATCTCTAACAGTACAAAGAACTTTACTGTCTTCTTTTTCTTCCTTCTCCCATACATCTGTTCCTACACTTTGGTTCCCCTCCCCCCTCGTATCTAGTTTAAATCCTCTGGAGCCTCTCCAGCAAACCTACCTGCAAGAATATTTGTCCCCCTCCAGTTCAGATGTAAACCATCTCGCCGGAACAAGTCCCACCTTCCCCGGAAAACTGCCCAATTATCTATAAATCTGAAGCCTTGCCTCCTGCACCATGTCTTCAGCCACGTGTTGATCTGCACTATCTTACTATTACTAAACCCACCTGCACGTGGCACTGGTAGCAATCCTGAGATTGCTATCCTGGAGGTCCTGTCCTTTAACTTGGCACCTAGCTCCCTAAACTCACCTTTCAGGACCTCCTCACTCTTCCTACCCACGTCATTGGTCCCTACATGGACCACGACATCCGGCTGCTCACCCTCCCTCTTGAGAATACTGAGAACTTGATCTGAGATGTCGCGGACCCTGGCATCAGGGAGGCAACAGACCATCCGGGATTCTCGATCTCTTCCACAGAACCTCCTATCTGTCCCCCTAACTATCGAATCCCTATCACTACTGCTCTCCTCTTTTCCCTTCTTCCTTCCTGAGCTGAGGGTCCAGTCTCGGTGCCAGAGATGCAACCACTGCAATTTGTCCCTGGTAGGTCGTCCCCACCAACAGTATCCAAAACGGTATACTTATTGTTGATGGGAATGGCCACGGGGTGCTCTGCTCTTCCTGTCTATTCCCCTTCCCTCTCCTGACAGTCACCCAACTACCTGTCTCCTGACTCCTAGGGGCGACTATCTCCCTGAAACTCCTGTCTCTTTCTGCCTCTGCCTCCCAAATGATCCGAAGTTCATCCAGCTCCAGTTCCCTAACACGGTTTGTCAGGAGCTGCAGCTGGATGCACCTTTTGCAGGTGTAGTCATCAGGGACAATAGTGCTTGCCCTGACTTCCCACATACTGCAAACGGAGCACTCAACTGCCCTAACTGCTGCCTCCTAAGCTAATTAGATTAATTAAAGGAGCTTACCTGGCCTTACCTCACCTGGAGTGAAGCTCGTACTCAGCCTCTGCTCGCTATTTAAATTCCCCCGCTGATCTCAGAGGCCGTCTTTCATGCGCTTGCACAGTCGTGCCCCATTCAAACCTTGCCACTGCCTGTTCTCACCAAAGCCAACCCATTCTGTCTCAGTCCACTCCGACGATGGCCGCTACAACGATGGCCGCTGTATATGGCGGTCTTTCTTTTAAACATTTGGCATGCTACGTCACACGCCTGCGCAGTCTAGCCTCTTTGCCCCGATCAGTTTTAAAAAAACAGCTTCTCTCCGAGTTTCTTTTACCTCTTCCCTCTCCGCCTCTTGCTGTGATTTTGTAGGATGAACACATCCTACACAGTTCAGAAAAGTTCAAGAAAGCTCACTAACGCCTCTATTTTCTAAGGAGGCTGAAGAGAGCTGAACATTACATATCAATACTCATGACCTTCTACAGATGAGCATTGGACATCACTGCATGGTAAGGAAACTCCACTATGGTGGAAATGAAGCCTCTACAACGGGTAGTCAAAATTGCCCAACATATGAATAGCACCAGCTGTATGTACAGAAAGGTGCCAGAAAAAGGCCAGCAATATCATAAAGAATTGCATCCACTCTGCTCATGGACTGTTTGTCAAACTCCCGTCAGGGAAGAGGCTATGTAGCATCTACACCAGGACCACCAGACTCAAAAACTGTTATTTTCCCCAAGCAGTCAGATGATCAACACCCCTACCCACAAACCCACCACTCCACACCCCCAACCACCACCAACATTTTCTCATTTCCTGTCAGTCACTTTATGCACAGACACTCCTGTGCCTAACGTCACTTTATGGACATAAATCAATCAATGCATAGAAGCTATCTTAGGTATTTATTTATTGTGTTGTTTTATTATTGTGTTCTTTATCTCATGTTTTTTTGTGCTGCATCAGATCTAGAGTAACAATTATTTCATTCTCCTTTACATTTGTGTACTGGAAATGACATACCGTTTTACCAAAAATAAGTATACCGTTTTGGATACTGTTGGTGGGGATGACCTACCAGGAACAAGCTGCAGTGAGGTGCAGTCTCTGGCACTGAGGTTGGACCCTCGACTAGGAAGGGGAGGAGGGAAGAGAAGAAAGCGGTATTGATAGGGGATTCTATAGTCAGGGGGGTGGATAGGAGATTTTGTGGGGAAGATCGGGAGTCTCGGATGGTATGTTGCTTCCCTGATGCCGGGGTCCGAGACATCTCAGATCGGGTGCAGGTTATTCTCGAGAGGGAGGGCAAGAATCCAGATGTTGTGGTCCATGTAGGAACCAATGACGTGGGTAGGATGAGTGAGGGGGTCCTGCGTAGGGAGTTCAGGGAGTTAGGTGCGAAGCTGAAGAGCAGGACCTCCAGGGTAACAATCTCAGGATTGCTACCTGTGCCACGTGCGAGTGAGGCAAGGAACAGAAAGATTATAAAGATTAATACGTGGCTGAGAGGATGGTGCAGGAGGGAGGGCTTCAGGTTTGTAGATAATTGGGCTTTGTTCCAGGGAAGGTGGGATCTGTTCCGAAGGGACGGTTTACACCTGAACTGGAGCGGTACTAACATTCTTGCAGGGAAGTTGGTTTAAACTAAATTTGCAGGGGGCAGGGATCCAGAATGTGAGAGAGGATAGCGAGAGGAAGAATAAAGGACAGGTGGGAACTACACGGTTCCGGAATATTAAGTGTGTAGTAGAGAAAGGTGAGGCGGAACAAGTGATAAGGAGGATACATGTACAGAGGGATGGTCTGACGGAACATGGAGTTAAATGTGTTGAAAGAATAAGTAGATTTAAGAAGGACAACAAAATTCTAGGGGCGTATAGCCCGATGGGAGTTCGGGGAGCTGGGTTAAGCACAATAGGCAGCGATTCAAACAGAGAGAGGAGAAATGGGCTAAAAATTCTATATCTGAATGCACGAAGTGTAAGAAATAAGGCGGATGAGCTTGAAGCCCAGGTGCGAATGGGTAACTATGATGTTGTTGGGATAACGGAGACATGGCTGCAGGGAGATCAGACCTGGGAAATGAATGTACAAGGGTATACGTGCTATCGTAGGGACAGAAATGTGGGCAGAGGGGGTGGGGTGGCCCTGTTGGTGAGGAATGAGATTCAGTCCTTTGCAAGGGGGGACATAGGGTCAGGAGAAGTAGAGTCTGTGTGGATAGAACTGAGGAACAGTAAGGGCAAAAGGACCCAAATGGGTGTTGTCTACAGGCCACCAAACAGTAGCATGGATATTGGGTGCAAGTTGAATAGGGAGTTAACATTGGCATGTGGCAAAGGTAATGTCGCAGTAGTTATGGGGGATTTCAACATGCAGGTGAACTGGGAGAATCAGGTTGGTGCTGGACCACAGGATAGGGAGTTTGTAGAGTGCCTACGGGATGCATTCTTGGAACAGCTTGTACGAGAGCCGACCAGGGACAAGACTATTCTGGATTTAGTGTTATGTAATGAACAGGATTTGATAAGCGATCTCGCAGTAAAGGAGCCATTAGGAGGTAGTGATCACAATATGATAAGCTTTTATCTGCCATTTGAGACGGATAAGGGCAGCTTGGAGGTGTCAGTGTTGCAGATGAACAGGGGAAACTATGGAGCCATGAGGGAGGAGCTGGCCAAAGTTGACTGGATGGATAGCCTAGCAGAAAAGACAGTGGAACAGCAATGGCAGGTATTCTTGGGAATAATGCACAAGGTGCTAAATCAGTTCATCCCCCAGAGAAGGAAGGATTCAAAGGGGGGAATGGGGCCACAGTGGTTGACAAAGGAAGTCAGAGATTGCATAGCATTAAAAAAAAGGAAGTATGACAGAGCTAAGGTGAGTGGGAGGACGGATGATTGGGAAGTTTTTAAGGAACAACAGAACTTAACTAAAAAGACAATACGAGGAGAAAAAATGAGGTACAAACGCAAGCTAGCCAGGAATATAAAGGAAGATAGCAAAAGCTTTTTTAGGTATGTGAAGAGAAAGAAGATAGTTAGGAACAATGTTGATCCCTTGAAGAATGAATTGGGTGAAATTGTTATGGGAAACAGACATATGGCAGAAGAATTTAATGAGTACTTTAGATCTGTTTTCACTAAGGAAGACACAAGCAATCTCCCAGTTGTATGGATGGGCCAAGGACATAGGGTAACAGAGAAAATGAAACATTGACATTAGGAAGGAAACGGTGATGAGAAGACTGATGGGACTGAAGGCTGACAAATCCCCAGGTCCGGATGGTCTGCATCCTAGGGTACTAAAGGAGGTGGCCCTGGAAATTGTGGATGCATTGGTAATCATTTTCCAATGTTCCTTAGATTCAGGATCAGTTCCTGAGGATTGGAGAATGGCTAATGTTATCCCACTTTTTAAGAAAGGAGGAAGGGAGAAAACAGAGAACTATCGACCTGTCAGCCTGACATCGGTGGTGGGGAAGAAGCTAGAGTCCATTATTAAGGATGAAATAGTGGCATATCTAGATAGCAGTGATAGGATTGGGCCAAGCCAGCATGGATTTACCAAGGGTAAATCATGCTTGACTAATCTGTTGGAGTTTTTCGAGGATGTAACCAAGAGGTTAGATGGGGGAGATCCAGTGGATGTAGTGTACCTCGATTTTCAGAAGGGATTTGATAAGGTCCCACATAGGAGATTGGTGGGTAAAATCAAAGCTCAGGGCATCGGGGGGAAGACATTGACATGGATAGAAAACTGGTTGGCAGATAGAAAGCAAAGGGTAGCGGTGAATGGGTGTTTCTCGGAATGGCAGGTGGTGACTAGTGGGGTGCCACAGGGCTCGGTATTGGGACCACAGCTGTTTACAATTTACGTCAACGATTTGGATGAAGGCATTGAAAATAACATCAGCAAATTTGCTGATGATACTAAGCTGGGTGGCAGTGTGACATGTGATGAGGATGTTAGGAGAATTCAGGGTGACTTGGATAGGCTGGGTGAGTGGGCAGATACTTGGCAGATAACGTTTAATGTGAATAAGTGTGAGGTTATCCACTTTGGGAGTAAGAACAGGAAGGCAGATTATTATCTGAACGGTGTAGAGTTAGGTAAGGGAGAAATACAAAGAGATCTAGGAGTCCTTGTTCATCGGTCACTGAAGGTGAATGAGCAAGTGCAGCAGGCAGTGAAGAAGGCTAATGGAAAGTTGGCCTTTATTACAAAGGGAATTGAGTACAAGAGCAAGGAAATCCTCTTGCATTTGTACAGGGCCCTGTTGAGACCACACCTGGAGTATTGTGTACAGTTTTGGTCTCCAGGGTTAAGGAAGGACATCCTGGCTGTAGAGGAAGTGCAGCGTAGATTCACGAGCTTAATTCCTGGGATGTCTGGACTGTCTTACGCAGAGAGGTTAGAGAGACTGGGCTTGTACACGCTGGAATTAAGGAGATTGAGAGGGGATCTGATTGAAACATATAAGATTATTAAGGGATTGGACAAGATAGAGGCAGGAAATATGTTCCAGATGCTGGGAGAGTCCAGTACCAGAGGGCATGGTTTGAGAATAAGGGGTAGGTCATTTAGGACAGATTTAAGGAAAAACTTCTTCTCCCAGAGAGTTGTGGGGGTCTGGAATGCACTGCCTCGGAAGGTAGTGGAGGCCAATTCTCTGGATGCTTTCAAGAAGGAGCTAGATAGGTATCTTATGGATAGGGGAATCAAGGGATATGGGGACAAGGCAGGAACCGGGTATTGATAGTAGTTGATCAGCCATGATCTCAAAATGGCGGTGCAGGCTCGAAGGGCCGAATGGTCTACTTCTGCACCTATTGTCTATATTGACATTAAACAATCTTGAATCTTGAATCTATTATTTCTGGTGTAATCTGACCAACATTCTGTGCAATTCTAGCAAATCCTTACTTTTACAATACACATAGAAAATGCTGGAAATACTCAAGCAGGTCATGCAGCGTCTGAGGGGAAAGAAAGCTAATTTTTCTAATCTACAACCTTTCTTTGGAATTACTGAATCTTTTAAGTGGGCAAAGGAAAGATCTGGTGTACCATGGACAAGACGTCATTCAAATTCACAGCAGAACAGAGAGTTTACCTGCTTATTTATATTTCAGCATTGCATAGTCTCAGTCCATTTAAACAATCTTTGGACTGACTCATTACTCAATCCATTTTTTCCCTCTCACGCATAGACTTGATCCATGAGTCAGTGTACTATGATCTATAAACCTTTCTACCTATGTTCTACACTAAACTACATCTAATTTTGCTTTCTTTTAAAAATAAATCTTTTGTAATGTCATAAATCTGCCTTTTTGTGCTTCAGAGATCCCTAATAATACCCTCAATAGAATTAGCACTGGTTATATTTGGAACAAATAGCTCATTATAAAGAACTAGAAATGTTCCACACTGGCACCCTGTGATTAATCTCAATTTATTCCAGTGTAATTCAGCTCTGAAATCATTTTTACTTGGGTATAACCATGATTGTCAGTACTGTCTGTCACATTAGAAAATTGACCATAAGACCATAAGACACAGGAGCAGAATTAAGCCATTCAGTCCATCGAAAATGCTCCACCATTCCATCGTGGCTGATTTATTATCCTTCTCAAACCCATGCTCCTAATTCTCCATGTAACCTTTGACCCCCTTACTAATTAAGAACCTATCAACCTCCACTTTAAATATACCCAATGACTTGGCCTCCACAGCTCCCTGTGGCAACGAATTCCACAGATTCACCACCAAATGGCGGTCAAGCTGTTCTGTTGCTCAATAATGTAGCATGTGTATTGTGCCTTTTATCTAGTCATAGAATTATATAGCAGAGACAGACTCTTCAGCCCAACTCATCCAAGCTGACCAAGTTGCCTTCTTGAATTAGTACTATTTGCCTGCATTTGGCCCATATCCCATTAAACCTTTCTGATCCATGTACCTCTTCCAAATGTCTTTTAAACCAAATGTCTTTCAAAACTTTACAGGCAAGTGTTGCCCAACCAAGCCCAGTGCAACTGAGGCTTGGAAAATTCAAAATCGCCATGCATGTTAAAATGGATTTTCCAAAGTAAAAGTGAATTCCGTTTGTTGCTGGGCATCTCACAGAGCTCTGGAGGCCAAGTTTGTGTCGATCAGCTGCTCTGAGACACCACCCCACTGTGGATGGCACAGTGGCATAGTGGTTTGTATAATACGTTACAGCACCAGCAATCAGGGATCAGGCTTCAATTCCACCACTGTCTGCAAGGAGTTAGTACGTTCTCCCTGTGACATTAGTACGTTCCACCACACTTGATCATTTCACCTACTGCACAACAGACACAGCATGCAATGGACAGATTTAATACATACTAAAGATAAGATCGATCAGAATCGGGTTTATTATCACCAACATGTCAAGAAATTCATTGCAATACATAAAAAAATACTATGTTACAATAAGAAATTTTAAAAATAAATAAGCTGTGCAAAAAGGAAGCAAAATAGGGAGATAGTACTTATGGGTTTATGGACCATTCAGGAATCCGATAGTGGAGGCAAAAAAACTTTTCCTGTATGCCTTCAGGTTCTTGCACCTTCTCCCTGATGATAGTAATGAGAAGAGGACATGTCCTGGATGGTGAGGGTCCTTAATAATGGATGCCACCTTCTTAAGGCACTGCCTTCTGAAATGACTTCAATCCAGATGTCTCACTATTTCTTCCTTACTGATAGTATCAAGCATTTTCAAAAGCCTGAGATACCAAAGCCTGGAAGCATGAACCACCTGGCTCAAGGACAGCTTCTATCTTGCTGTATTCAGACTCTTGAACAGACCACTTGTACAATAAGAAGGACTCTTAACCTCACAATCTACCTCATTTTGATCTTGCACATTATTGCTTCCTGTATGACACTTTCTCTGTAGCTGTTACATTTTATTCTGCATTCTTTTATAGTTTTACCTTGTTCTAACTCAATACACTGTGTAATGATTTGATCTGTATGAACAGTATGCAAGACAAGACACTAAATCTTGGTACATGTGACAGTAATAAACCAATTTCAGTTCCAATTCCAATACAACTTCTCTCTGTGACATTGAGAATAATTGATGCAATGAATCAGTATAGCCACTCCTCACTCTCTCAGCACCCTTTGGGTAAGGAAGGTTCCCCTGAGCCCAACCAGATTTCTTGATCACTATCTTTTTATACCTGTCTCTATTATTGGTCATTTATGCAAAAAGTAGCCAGGGCTAATAAAGGCAGGTTGATCACCACAGCAATTATTCCAGAGGTTACAGAGGGAGTCATACTGGTATTTGTGTTGGTTTGTTTTTTGTCAAATGTATCAAGTGAGAAGCTTGTCTTACATACTGTTCATACAGGTCAAATCTTTACAGTCTATTGAGGTAGAACAAGGTACTGCAAAATGAAGTGCAGCACAGGTAAATGATAAGAGTGCAAAATCAGAACACTGGCAGGAAGCAATTCGGAAGGCACAGGATATATACATCCCAAAGAGGAAGAAGTATTCTAAAGGCAAGATGACACAACAAGGGAAGTCAACGCCAACATATAGAAGGTAAAGATGGAATATGAAGGTAAGCTAGCCAATCATATTAAACAGCATACCAAAAGTTTCTTCAGATACATAAAATGTAAAAGAGATTCAAGAGTGGATATTGGACTGCTGAAAAACGATGCTGGAGAGGTAGTAATGGGGGACAAGGAAAGGGAAAACAAACTGAATAAGTATTTTGCATCCTTCTTCACTGTGGAAGACACTATCAGCATGGTAGAAGTTCCAGATTTCAGTGGACTTGAAGCATGTGAAGTTACCATCACTAAGGTGAAGGTTCCTGGGAAACTGAGACGTCTGAAGGTAGATAGCCACCTAGACCAAATGGACAACACCCTTGGGTGCTGAAAGAGGTGGCTGAAAAGATTGTGGAGGAATTGGTAATGATCTTTCAAGAATCACTAGATTTTGGCATAGTTCTAGAGGAATAGGAAAATGCAAATGTCACTCCACTCTTCAAAAAGGGACTGTGGTGAACTACATATACCAGTGTGGTTTGCTCCCAACAGACCCCTGCTGACTGCTCCTGTGGCTCCTCCCACAAACCCCTGTATAAAGGCGAATGAGGCCTGAGGCCGGCCCTCATTCTCCAGGATGTTGTGTTGTTCATTCTTCCAGTCAATAAAAGCCGATATCTCACTTCTTACGTCTCAGAGTGAGTTATTGATGGTGCATCAATTTTATTGACTGGAAGTTTTTAAGCATGGAATCCGTTTTACGTCCGGAAAGATTGGATCTGGACCCCCAGGACCCTGAAGCGGCTCTTGCCTTTGAACACTGGCTTGCATGCTTCCAATCATACTTGGAGGAGGTTAGTGCAACTGACCCTGCTGTTAGGCACAGGATTCTCCTCTCACGAGTCACCCCAAAAGTTTATTCCTTCATCAGGAATAAACCTACGACGGGGCTCTGGCCGCCCTCAAACGACAGTACCTGCGGCCGGTGAACACCGTCTACGCAAGACATCGTTTGGCTACCAGACGGCAGCAGCCTGCGGAATCGTGCGCCGAATTTCTCCGAGCCCTACAGACACTCGTGCGGACTTGTGAATGCCAAACGCTCACGGCGGAACAGCATGCGGAACTCTTGGTATGAGACGCCTTTGTGACGGGACTGAGGTCAGTGTATCTGCGGCAGCGTTTGCTGAAAAATCCCGACCTCACCTTACGCTCGGCAATCGAGATGGCCGAAACACTCGAGGCTGCTCTACGCTATGCTGACGCCGTCCAGCCGCGCGATTCCCCGTCGGACTCATGGACGCCTCAGACCCCGCCGCCGCCGGTTCCCGCGAGCGAATTCGCCAACGCCGCTGCCAGTCACGATTCCACGAACTCCCCGAACCCATCCGCGGCGGCGTCCAAGCAAAAGCCGGGGCTCTGTTATTTTTGTGGACTGGAGAAACATCCAAAGCGACCTGCTCCAGCTGTGGAAAACGGGGTCATTTCGCCAGAGTCTGTAAGTCTAAATCGAAAGCGGAGTCGAGCTGCGCTGCGTTTGAGCCGTGGGGGCCGCCATCTTGCATGCCCGGACGTGGGCGGTCATCTTTGTCGGCGTCACTGAGCCCCGCCCCCGACTCACCGGTGCTTACCGGGCACCAAGACGGCAGTTCAACTCTGGCCACCGTGACCCTCGACCAAAGCGCCCCACACCAGCTTGCCAGGTCAATGATGGACATCCTGGTGGAGGGCCACAGGACTAGCTGCCTGTTTGACACGGGCAGCACTGAGAGTTTTATTCACCCGGACACGGTGCAACGCTGTGGACTCGTGACACGGCCGGTACGTCACAGGATCACCTTGGCTTCTGGGTCGCATTCCGCAGACATCCGGGTGGGTTGTGTAGCGACATTGGTGGTGCAGGGCACAGAATATCGGGACTTTGCGCTACTGGTCATGCCTCGACTGTGCGCACCTGTGCTATTGGGGCTGGACTTCCAGAGCCATCTCGAAAGTGTGACTATGGCATATGATGGGCCCCTCCCACCGCTCACTGTCAGGAATCCTCAGTTTGGTGGGACTTCGCCATATACCCCGTTACTGCACACACATACACACCGAACCACACCATGCCGATAGCTGTGCTACTGACACTACTTGCAGTCTGTCAACCCTCAAGATCCCTCCCCCATCGCTGTTCGCCAACCTGACCCCCGACTGTAAACCGGTGGCAACTAAAAGCAGGAGGTACAGCGCAGGGGACAGGGCCTTCATTCAGTCAGAGGTGCAGCGGCTGCTCAGGGAGGGGATCATCGAGCCAAGCACAAGCCCTTGGCGGTCCCAGGTGGTTGTTGTTCGGACTGGGCAGAAAAGTAGGATGGTTGTGGACTATAGTCAAACCATCAATAGGTTCACGCAGCTTGACGCGTACCCTCTACCCCGCATCGCGGATATGGTCAACCAGATCGCTCAGTACAAGGTGTACTCGACAATAGATCTGAAATCCGCTTATCACCAGTTCCCCATCCGCCCAGAGGACCGCCCCTACACCGCCTTCGAGGCGGGCGGCAGGCTCTATCACTTCCTGCGCGTCCCAATTGGTGTCACCAATGGTGTCTCGGTCTTCCAGAGGGAAATGGACCGGATGGTGGACCAGTACAAACTGAAGGCCACATTTCCCTATCTGGATAACATCACCATCTGTGGTCGCGACTGGTCGGACCATGACGCCAACCTCCAACGATTTTTCCAGGTGGCCGCGGCTTTGAACCTTACTTATAACAGGGACAAGTGTGTGTTCAGAACCACCCGACTCGCTATCCTTGGGTATCTCGTGGAGAACGGGGTCATTGGCCCTGATCCCGACCGTATGCGCCCCCTGTTAGAACTCCCTCTTCCCACCACTCTCAAAGCCCTCAGACGGTGCCTGGGTTTTTTTTCCTATTACGCCCAATGGGTCCCCCATTACGCAGACAAGGCCCGCCCCCTGGTCAAGTCTACCACTTTTCCCCTCTCTGCTGAGGCCTGCACGGCTTTCAGCTGCATTAAAGGGGACATTATCAAAGCAACGATGCATGCGGTGGATGAGACCATTCCCTTCCAAGTAGAGTGTGACGCCTCCGATTTCGCACTTGCCACTACCCTCAATCAGGCAGGCAGACCAGTAGCATTCTTTTCTCGTACCCTTCAAGGCTCTGAACTTCGGCACTCCGTGGTGGAGAAAGAAGCCCAGGCCATTAGTGGAAGCTGTTCGGCACTGGAGGCACTATCTCGCCGGCAACAGGTTCACCTTGCTGACTGACCAGCGCTCAGTTGCGTTCCTGTTCAGCAACCAACAGCGGGGCAAAATCAAAAATGATAAACTTTTGCGGTGGAGAATGGAACTCTCCACCTACAACTATGATATCCTGTACCGGCCTAGCAGACTCAATGAACCCTCTGATGCCCTATCCCGGGGAACGTGTGCTAGCGCACAGCTCGACCAGCTGTATGCCCTTCATGCACATCTTTGCCATCCGGGGGTTACCCGATTTTACCATTTCGTTAAAGCCCGGAACCTGCCGTACTCCCTGGAGGACATCAGGACGATGACCAGGGACTGCCAAATCTGCGCTGAGTGCAAACCGCACTTCTACCGTCCTGACACGGCGCAACTTGTCAAGGCCACCCGCCCTTTTGAGCGACTGAGTGTTGACTTTAAGGGCCCCCTTCCCTCCACCGACCGCAATGTCTATTTTCTCAGTATTATTGACGAGTACTCACGGTTCCCCTTTGCCATTTCCTGCCCCGACACCTCTACCGCGTCCGTCATAAAAGCCCTGCGCCAGCTCTTCACTCTGTTCAGATATCCCTGCTATATCCACAGTGATAGAGGGTCCTCCTTATGAGTGACGAGCTGCGCCGGTACCTGCTAGCTAGGGGCATTGCTACTAGTCGCACCACGAGTTATAATCCCCGGGGGAATGGCCAGGTGGAGAGGGAGAATGCCACAGTGTGGAAGGCCACACTTTTAGCCCTTAAGTCAAAAGGGTTGCCGGTCTCCCGATGGCAGGAGGTCCTCCCTGAGGCTCTCCACTCTATCCGCTCCCTGTTATGTACGTCCACCAATGCCACCCCTCACGAACGCCTATTCTCTTTTCCCAGGAAGTCTGTCACTGGGACCACCCTACCAGTTTGGCTGACGTCCCCAGGGCCAGTGCTGCTCCGGAAACATGCGAGGAGCAATAAATACTCCCCGCTGGTAGAGAAGGTTCACCTTCTGCATGCTAACCCCCAGTATGCCTACGTGGTCTTGCCTGATGGGCGGGAGGACACGGTCTCTGTCCGCGACCTGGCGCCCGCAGGAGCAGCAGACCACTACCCCGAACACTCCACGGTAACTATGAACCCTGTACCCGAGGTGACACCACGCACACCGCGCCCAGCAGACTCCTCACGACACTCATGTACCAGACACCTCGTACGCGTATAGTCCGGACGCCTCGCACACACGTGAGGGATCACTGACACCTCCAGTTAGGCCAGAACCAGCACAACCTCCGTCCCCTGAGTTATCACCACCTCCGGCATCTATGCAATCACCACCTCCGGCACCTGTGCAATCACAGCCGGAACTACGCAGATCGCAGCGACAGATTCGATCACCTGATAGACTTAACCTGTAAATATACTTGTAAGAAACTTCGCCACCTGGGGACTCTTTTCCAACAAAGGGGGGGTGAATGTGGTGAACTACATATACCAGTGTGGTTTGCTCCCAACAGACCCCTGCTGACTGCTCCTGTGGCTCCTCCCACAAACCCCTGTATAAAGGCGAATGAGGCCTGAGGCCGGCCCTCATTCTCCAGGATGTTGTGTTGTTCATTCTTCCAGTCAATAAAAGCCGATATCTCACTTCTTACGTCTCAGAGTGAGTTATTGATGGTGCATCAGGGACAGAGGCAGAAGAAAGGAAACTATAGGTCAGTTAGTTGGGAAGATGTTGGAGTCGATTGTTAAGGATGTGGTTTTCGGGTATTTGGAGACACATGATTAAATAGGCCGTAGTCAGCATGGTTTCCTCAAGGGAAAATCTTGCTCGACTAATCTGTTGGAATTCTTTGAAGAGATAGCAAGCAGGATAGACAGGAAAGCAAGCAGGTATTACAGGAAAGATTCTAGCATGGATGAAGCAGTGGCTGACTGGCAGGAGGCAAAGGGTGGGAATAACGGGAGCGCTTGTGGTTGGCTGCCAGTGATTAGAGGTTTTCATCAAAGGGTCTCTGTTGGGACAGATTCTTTTTACATTGCATGTCAGTGATTTGGATGATGGAATTGATGGCTTTGTTGTACAGTTTGCAGATGATATAAAGATAGAAGGAGGGGCAGGTAGTTTTGAGGAAACAGAGAGGCTCCAGAAGGACTTCTGGAAGATGGAATATAGTGTTGGGAAGTGTCTGGTCATGCACTTTGGTAGAAGAATTAAAAATGTTGACTTTTTCTAAATGGAGAGAAAATACAAAAATCAGAGGCACAAAGGGAATTGGGAGTCCTTGAGCAGGATTCCCTAAAGGTTAATTTGCAGGTTGAGACTGTTGTGAAGAAGGCAAATGTGCTGTTAGCATTCATTTCAATAGGACTAGAATATAAAAGCAAGGATGTAATGTTGAGACTTTATAAAGCAGTGATGAGGCCTCACTTGGAGTATTGTGAGCAGTTTTGGACCCCTTTTCTTAGAAAGGAGGTGCTGAAAATGGAGAGGGTTCAAAGGTGGTTCATGGAAATGAAAAAGACCAAGTCTTTATGTATATTTCAGGCCAGGGTTGATAGATTATTGATTTGTCAGGACATGAAGGAATAAGTGAGCAATGCAGGAAATTTGGGGCTAAGAGGAAAATGATGAAATGGCCGAGCAGACTCAATGGGCCAAATGGCCAATTCTGCTTCTGTATCTTATGGTCTTATGATCTATAATGAGGTAGATTGTGAGGTTAAGAGTCCATCTTATTTTATCAGAGCAGGATAGAGGATGCCTTTAAGCCTGGTGAAATGTGCTTTCAAGCCCTTGTATCTTCTGCGCAATATGATAAGGGAGAAGAGAAAATACCTGGGGTAGGTTGGGTCTTTGATTATGCTGACTTCTTTACTGAGGCATTGAGAAATGTAGACAGAGAATGTTCAGCGACCCTTCCTCTTTAACTCTGCCTTCTCTGGCATACTGTATGTACCATAATCCTCTCTGTTCAGCATAGGCTTGAAAAAACAATGAGTCAAACTAGTAACTAACATTCACAGAGTTGGTCCTTGGTGTGAGAGAAATCCACAGGAACTAATTGTTCTTCCAAAACTGACAGTAATTGTACACCAGTCTCCTAATCCTAGAAATCCTTCAAGAGCTTGGTGAAATGTATAATTAGCTGGCAAAAGTATGGGGTCGGCTGCGTTAGGCACAGAGATAAATAATGAGGAGATGCAATTTTAGGTTTAAACCGTCTGCTCTTTCTCCCTGAGCACTGTCAATCTCCCTTACAACAGCACCAGACAGATTTGCATGAATACCACTACAGTCTCCAGGGGAAGGAAATAAAATGTGTCAGGATCAGAATCAGGTTTATTATCACTGACAAATGTCATTAAATTTGTTGTTTTGTGGCAGCAGCACAGTGTGATTCATAAAATATACTATAAATTATAATAATATATATATAAATATTAAGTAAGTAGTGCAAAATGAGAGCAAAAATAGTGAGGCAGTGTCCATAGATATACTATCTGTTCAGAAATCTGCTGGCAGAGGGGAAGAAGCTGTTTCTAAAATGTTGAGTGTGTGCCTTCGGGCTCCTGTACCTCCTCCCTGTAGTAACGGGAAGAGGGCATGTCCTGAGTGGGGGGGGGGGGGGTGGCATTAATGGTGGTTGCTGCCTTTTTGAGGCATTGCCTTTTAAAGATGGCCTCGATGGTAAGGAGGTTATTGCCCATGATGGAGCTGGCTTTTCCCAATCCTGTGCAGTTGCCACTCCATACCAGACAGTGATGCAGCCATGGAGGGCACATGCTCATCAAAAGTAAACCTGATGCTGGCCACTTTATTACTTCCTATATAGTGTCAGTAGGAAAGATCCTATGGATTTCTTGTTTAAGTTCAAGTTCAAATGCAAGTTTGTTGTCAACTGACTGTACATATATACAACCAAATGAAACAACTTCCTCTGGACCATTGTGCATCCTCAAAACATATATCACGTAAAACAAAATATTACAAAATAAGACTATAATACCATACATAACAGCATAAGATATAGGAGCAGGATTAGGCCATTCTGCCCATTGAGTCTGCTCTACTATTCCATCATGGCTGATTTCTAATTCCTCTCAACCCCAATCTCCTGCCTTATCCCTGTAACCTCTGACACCCTGACTAATCAAGAGCCTATCAACCTCCACTTTAACTACACCCAATCACTTGGCATCCACAGCCGTCTGTAGCAATGAATTCCAAAGATTCACCACTTTCTGGTTAAAGAAATTTTTCCTCACCTCTGTTGTAAATGGGCATCTGTCTATTCTGAGGCTGTGCCCTCTGGTCCCAGGCTCCCCCACCATAGGAAACATCCTCTCCACGTCCACTCTATTCAGGCCTTTCAATGTTCAATAGGTTTAAATGAGATCCCCTCTTATTCTACTAAACTCCAGCAAGTACAGGCCCAGGGCCATCAAATGCTCCTCATATATTAACCCTTCCATTCCTGGGATAATTCACATGAACCTCCTTTGGCCACTTCTAAATGCCAGCACATCTTTTCTCAGATAAGGGGTCCAAAACTGCTCACAATACTCCAAGTGCAGTCTCACCACTGCTTTATAAAATCTGAACATTACATCCTTGCTCTTATATTCCAGTCCTCTTGAAATAAATGCTAAAATCATATTTGCCTTCTTCAGCAGGGACTCGACCTGCAAATTTACCTTTAGGGAATCCTGCACAAGGACTCTCAAATCCCTTTGCACCTCTGATTTTTGAATTTTCTCCTCATTTAGAAAATAGTCGACACTTTTATTTCTCCTATAAAAGTGCATGACTATTCACTTCCTGAAACTGCATTCCATCTGCCATTTCTTTGCCCAGTCTCCTAATCTGTCCAAGGCCTTCTGTGGCCTTTCTGTTTCCTCAACAGTAAATGCCCCTCCACCTATCTTAGTATTGTCTACAAGCTTGGCCACAAAGCCATTAATTCCTTCATCCAAATAATTAACATATTACGTGAAAAGAATCGGTCCTAACTCAGACCACTGTGGAACACCACTAGTCACCAGCAGCCAAGCAGATAAAGCTCCCTTTATTCTCACTCTTTGCCTCCTGCCAGTCATCCTTCTGTCCTTATAAACTGTCTTCTATCCATGCTGGTATCTTTCCTGTAATACCATGGGCTCTTACCTTCTTAAGCAGCTACGTGTGACATCTTGTCAAAGGCTTTCTGATAATCCAAGCACACAACCTCCACTGACTCTCCTTTGTCTTTCCTGCTTGTTATTTCTTCAAAGAATTCCAACAGATTTGTCAGCCAAGATTTTCCTTTGAGGAAATCATGCTGACTATAACCTATTTTATCATGTGCTTCCAAATATGCAAAACCACAGCCTTAAGAATCAACTCCAACATCTTCCCAACCATTGAAGTCAAACTAACAGGCCTACAGTTACCTTTCTTCTGCCTCTCTCCCTTCTTGAAGAGTGGAGTGTCATTTACAATTTTCCAGTCCTCTGGAACTATTCCAGAATCTTAAATAGGCTCTTAAAAGACCCTATTGTATCCACTTCCACCACCACTGCTGGCAGTGCATTCCACGCACCCACCACTCTCTGTGTGATAAACTTACCCCTGACAAACACTCATCTGGTCAATTCATCCGGTCCCGGCGACTTATCCAACTTGATGCTTTCCAAAAGCTCCAAGATATTTCTTAATATCTACATGCTCAAGTTTTTCAGTCTGCTGCAAGTCATCACTACAATCACTAAGATCCTTTTCCATTTTGAATACTGAAGTATTCATTAACTACCTCTGCTATTTCCTCCAGTTCCATACACACTTTCCCACTGTCACACTTGATAGGTCCTATTCTTTCACGTCTTATCCTATTGTTCTTCACATACTTGTAGAATGCCTTGGGGTTTTCCTTAATTCTGCCTGCCAAGGCCTTCTCATGGCCCCTTCTGGCTCTCCTAATTTCATTCTTAAGCTCCTTCCTGTTAGCCTTATAATCTTCTAGATCTCTAACATTACCTAGCTCTCTGAACCTTTTGTAAGCTTTTCTTTTCTTCTTGACTAGATTTATTACAGACTTTGTACACCACAGTTCCTGTACCCTACCATAACTTCCCTGTCTCATTGGAACATACCTATGCTGAACTCCACACAAATATCCCCTGAATATTTGCCACATTTCTTCTGTACTTTTCCCTGAGAACATCTGTTTCCAATTTAAGCTTCCACTTTACTGCCTGATAGCCTCATAATTCCCCTTACTCCAATTAAACACTTTTCTAACTTGTCTGTTCCTATCTCTCTCCAATGCTATTGTAAAGGAGATAGAATTACGATCACTATCTCCAAAATGCTCTCCCACTGAGGTTCTGACACCTGACCAGGTTCATTTCCCAATACCATATCAAGTACAGTCTCTCCTCTTGTAGGCTTATCTACATACTGTGTCAAGAAACCTTCCTGAACACACCTAACAAACTCCACCCCATCTAAACCCTTTGCTCTAGGGAGATGCCAATCAGTATTTAGGAAATTAAAATCTCCCATCACAACAGCTCTATTATTATTACACCTTTCCAGGATCTGTTTCCCTATCTGCTCCTCGATATCCCTGTTACTATTGGGCAGCCTATTAAAAAGAAACACCCAGTAAAGTTATTGACCCCTTCCTGTTCCTAACCTCCACTCACAGAGACTCCGTAGACAATCCCTCCATGGCATCCACCTTTTCTGCAGCCATGACACCATCGCTGATCAACAGTGCCACGCCCCCACCTCTTTTGCCTCCCTCCCTGTCCTTTCTGAAACATCTAAAACTGGGCACTTGAATTAACCAATCCTGTCCCCGAGCCATCCAAGTCTCTGTAATGGCCACCACATCATATCTCCAAGTACTGATCCACGCTCTAAGCTCATTCACTTTATTCACAACACTCCTTGTATTAAAATAGACACATCTCAAGCCTTTGGTCTGAGCGCGTCCCTTCTCTATCACTTGCTTATCCTCCCTCTCGCACTGTCTACAAGCTTTCTCTATTTGTGAGCTAACTTCCTCTTCCCCAGTCTCTTCAGTTCAGTTCCCACCCCCCAACAATTCTAGTTTAAACTGTCCCCAGCAGCCTTAGCAAACCTCCCCGCCAGGATCTTTAAATTCCCTCTCTTGGGATCCAACACCAAACCTAATTTTCCTAACCTACCTGCAAATTGAAATCCCCCATAACTATCACAACATTACCCTTTTTACATGCCTTGTAAATCTTCTGTTGCCATTTGTATCCCACATCCTGGCTACTGTTAGGAGACCTGTATATAACTCCCATCAGGGTCTTTTTACACTTGCAGTTTCTTAACTCTCCACAAGGATTCTACATCCTCCAATCCTATGTCACCTCTTTCTAAGGATTTGATTTCATTTTTTTTACCAACAGAGCCTGGTCTTTCGATGCAATGTGTACAGTATCCTTGGATGTTCAGCTCCCAACTATGATCTTCTTTTAACCATGACTCAGATGATCACAACAACGTACCCGTCAATCTCTAACTGTGCTACAAGATCATCTACCTTATTCCATACACTGCATTTATTCAAATAGGACACCTTTAGTTCTGTACTCTTCACCATTTTAATTTTGGCCCCCATTACATTTTTATTCAAACCATTGACTGCAAATTTGCCCTATCATCTGCCTGTCTTTCCTCATTGTCCCACTACACACTGCATCTACTTGTATGCCAAATGCTCCAATCCTCCGCCCCCTGATAAATTAGTTTAAACCATTCCCAACAGCTGTAGCAAACATGTCCACAAGGATATTGGACCACCTCAGGTTCAGGTGTAACCTATGCTTTTTGTACAGGTCATGCCTTCCCCAGAAGACATCCCAATGATCCAGAAATATGAAATGCTGCCACATTCACCAGTTTCTCAGCCATGCATTAATCTGCCAAATTATCCTTTTCTTCCCTTCACTGGCACGTGGCACAGGCAGCAATTACTACCTTGATTACTACCCTGGAGATCCTGATTTTCAGCTTTCTACCTAACTCTCTCAATTCTTTCTTCAGGACCTCCTTCCTTTTCCTTCCTATGTTGTTGGAACTAATATGTACCAAGGCTTCTGGCTATTCACCTTCCCCCTTTAGAATGTTGTGGACCTGATCTGAGATATCCCTGACCCTAAAAACTGGGAGGCAATATACCATCCAGGTGTCTCTTTCATATCCACAAAATCTGTTGTGACTCCTCTAATTATGGAATCCCGTATCACAGAGACAGAGTCAGTGTCAGAGATCAGCTTACTGCGGCTTCCCCCGTTAGGTCGTCACCTCCCTCCCCAACAGTATCCAAAGCAGTATACTTATTATTGAGGGGAATGGTCTCTGCACTGGCTGCCTAAACCCTTCTCTCTCCTAACAGCCACCCAGGTACCTGCCTCCTGCAGCTTAGGAGTGACTACCTCCCTGTGGCTTTAATCTAGCACCTCCTAATTTTTCCATATGAGCTGGTCTTCCAGCTGCAACTCCATTTCCTCAACATGCTCTCTAAGGAGCAGCAGCTCTGTGCACTTCATGCAGACTGGATATCTTCCAAAGTTCCCACATCTCATACAAGGAACATACCAATAATTCTGGACCTAATCTCAGTACACTAGCTATGTACACAAAAAAATACTACTAGAAATTTACTTAGAGCCTCCACCTGTGCTGCTATCACCTAAACCTGTTGAGACAAAGTATGGCCACTCTAACACTGCCTACTTACATAATGGCTGCTCTGTTTATATCTTACTTCTTTTTATTGGCCCTTGACAAATGAATATTAGAGTGTTATGATTGCAGTCCACCAAAAACTCCGAAAACACCTGAGCTCTTTTTAAACCTTGCACCGCATCACCAATGAATGATTTCTCTTGCTGATTGCAGCCTGCTTGTTATATTTTATAAGTTAATAAAATATAATTCAGAATCAGAATCAGATTTATTATCACCAGCATGTGTCATGAAATTTGTTAACTTAGCAGCAGCAGTTCCATGCAATACATAATATAGAAGAAAAAAACAAAATAAAATAATAAATAAATAAATAAATAAATAAATTACAGTATATGTACATTGAATAAATTAAACATTGTGCAAAAAACAGAAATAATATATATTTAAAAGGTGAGATAGTGTCTAAGGGTTCATTGTCCATTTATGAATCGGCTGGCAGAGGGAAAGAAGCTATTCCTGAATCACTGAGTGTGTGTGTTCAGGCTTCTGTACCTCCTTCCTGATGGTAACAGTGAGAAAAGGGAACGTCCTGGGTGCTGGAGGTTCTTAATAATGGACGCAGCCTTTCTGAGACACAACTTCCTGAAGATGTCCTGGGTACTTTGTAGGCTAGTACTCAAGATGGAGCTGACTAGATTTACAACCCTCTGCATCTTCTTTCGGTCCTGTGCAGTAGCCCCCACCCCCCCCCCCCATACCAGACAGTGATGCAGTCTGTCAGGATGCTCTCCACAGTACAACTATAGAAGTTTTTCAGTGTATTTGTTGACATACCAAATCTCTTCAAACTCCTAATGAAGTATAGCCGCTGTCTTGCCTTCTTTATAACTGCATTGATATGGTGGGACCAGGTTAGACCCTCAGAGATCTTGACGCCCAGGAACTTGAAACTGCTCACTCTCTCCACTTCTGATCCCTCTATGAGGATTGGTATGTGTTCCTTTGTCTTACCCTTCCTGAAGTCCACAATCAGCTCTTTCATCTTACTGACGTTGAGTGCCAGGTTGTTGCTGTGACATCACTCCACTGGTTGGCATATCTCACTTCTATACGCCCTCTCGTCACCACCTGAGATTCTACCAACAATGGTTGTATCATCAGCAAATTTATAGATAGTATTTGAGCTATGCCTAGCCACACATGTTCAAAAATACATGTAGTGCTTACAGGTAAACAGTACAGTCAGCAGTAAACTCCTAGTGACGAGACCTCAGTGGTGGCAGGGTATTTATTAGTCTCACAGCCTGAGGGAAAAAGCTGTTGCCCATCCTAGTTCTGAAGTTCCTGTACCTCCTTCCTGATGGTAGTGGGTGGTAGTGATCCTCAACGATGCTTTGGGACCTTCATCTACAGTGCTCCCAGTAAATGTCACAAATAAGGGGGATGGAGTCTCCAGTGATCCTCATGACAGCTTTATTATCCTCCATAGGGTCTTGCATTCTGATGCCTTGCAGCTTGTGTACCACACAATGGTGCAACAAGACAGGGCACTCTTGAAGGTGCTTCTGAAGAAAGTTGTTAGGATAGGGGTGGGAAGCTTTGCACACTTCAGTCTACTCAGATAATGTAGATACTGCTGTGCATTCTTCACCAATGAGGTGTTGAGAGTCCAGGTTAGATTGTTCACTATGTGCACACCAAGGAAATTTGTGCTCTTCACTCTAACCATGGCAGAGCCATTAAATTGCAATGGAGAGTCGTCAACCTGTGCCTTCCTGAAGTTCACAGTCATCTCTTTTGTCTTGTCCATATTGAGACTCAAGTAGTTTTTCTAACATCATTTGACAAGTCTCACATATGCCAATTCATCATTGTTGCTGATGAGGCCACCGCTGTTGTATTATCAACGAACCTAATGATGCAATTTGAGCTGGATCTGGCAGTGCAGTCATGAGTCAGCAGTGGGCTGAGGGAACTGTCCTGGGGAGCACCAGGCTTAGCATGATGGACCTTGAGATGTTGCTGCCAACTTGGACTGACGGGGGAGAAGAGGCGATCTGTAGTGATAGGAGATTCATTGGTTTGGGGAACAGAAAGGAGGTTCTGTGGAGAGGACAAGAAGCCCAGATGGTTTGTAACCTTCTGGGTGCCAGGGTCAGGGACTTCTTGAATCGAGTCCACAGCATTCGTAAGTGCGAGGGTGAGCAGCCAAAGGTTATGCCTACCAATGAGATGGGTAGGAAGTGACAAGGTCCTGCAAAATGAGTTCAGGGAGTAAAGTGCTAAGTTAAAGGGCAGGTCATCCAGGGTTGGGATCTGAAGATCACCACCCATGCCGCATGCTAGTGAGGCCAGAAATAGGAAGATCCGGAAGACTAAAAAATTGCAAACGTCACTTTACTCTTCAAGAAGTGAGAGAGGCTGAAGAAAGGAAACTGTAGGCCAGTTAATCTGACCTCATTGTTGGGAAGATGTTGGAGTCAATTGTTAAAGATGTGGTTTTGGGGTACTTGGAGGCACATAATAAAATAGGCCGTAGTCAGCATGATTTCCTCAAGGGAAAATTTTGCCTGACAAATCTGTTAGAATTCTTTGAAGAAATAGCAAGCAGGATAGACAACAGAGAATCATTTGATGTTGTGTACTTGGATTTTCAGCAATCCTCTGACAAGATGCTGCACATGAGGCTGCTTACCAAGTTAAGAGCCCATGGTATTACAGGAAAGATGTAGCATAGATAAAGCAGTGGCTGATTGGTAGAAGGCAAAGAGTGGAAATAAAGGGAGCCTTTTCTGGTTGGCTGCTGGTGACCAGTGGTGTTCCACAAAGGTCTATGTTGGGACCGATTCTTTTTATAATATATATCAATGACTTGGATGAAGGAATTAATGGCTTTGTTGCAAGGCTTGTGGAAGATATGAAAATAGGTGGAGGGAAAGGAAGTAGAGAGGCTACAGAAGGACTGAGACAAATTAGGAGAATGAGCAAAGAAATGGCAAATGCCAGGCAGTGTCAGGAAGTGTATAGTCATGCACTTCAGAAGAAATTAAAGGGTAGACATTTTTCTAAATGGAGAGAAAGTTTTAAAAAAAACTGAGGTGCAAAGGGACTTCGGAGTCCTTGTGCAGGATTCCTTAAAGGTTAATTTGAAGGTCAAGTCTGTGGTGAGGAAGGCAAATGCAATGTTAGCATTCATTTCAAGAGGACTAAAATATAAAAGCGAGGATGTAATGTTGAAACTTTATAAAACACTGGTGAGGCCTCACTTGGAGTATTGTGAGCAGGTTTGGACCCCTTACCTTAGAAAGGATGTGCTGAAACTGGAGAGAGTCCAAAGGAGGTTCACAAAAATGATTCCAGGATTGAACAGCTTGTCATATGAAGAGCGTTTGATGGCTCTAGGCCTTCACACACTGGAATTCAGAAGAATGAGGATGATCTAATTGAAACCTATCAAATGGATGCAGAGAGGATGTCTCCTATGGTGGGAGAGTCTAGGCAGAGTCGACACAGCCTCAGAATAGAGGAGCGTCCTTTTAGAATGAAGATGAGGATGAATTTCTATAGTCATATAGTAGTGAATCTGTGGATTTCTTTGCCACAGGCAGCTGTGGAGGCCAAGTCTTTACATATATTTAAGGCAGAGGTTGATAGATTCTTGATTGGTCAGGGCATGAAGGGATATGGGGAGACAGCTGGAGATTGGGGCTGAGAGGAAAATTGGATCAGACATGATGAAATGGCGGAGCAGACTCAGTGGGCAAAATGGCCTAATTCTGCTCCTATATCTTACAGTCTTTTGGTCTTATGGTCTTATCATACAGTTTAACCTGTGGCCAAGGAGACACTGCAGGAGGGATGGCTTCAGATTTTTGGATCATTGGGCTCTTTCAGGGAAGTTGGTATGATTTGCACCTGAACTGGAGGAGGGCTAATATTCTGTGGGAAAGTTTGCTAGTGCAGCACAGGGGGGTTTAAACTAGAGTTGCAGGGAGATGGGAACCAGAGTGCCAGAACAGATAGTGGAGTATTTGTGGGGAATGATGTTGTTAAGCCTACCTACAAAGCCAGCAATCAAAAGATTGAGCATAGTGGGACTAATGTTTACAGCTGAGTATATTTCAATGCAAGACGTATTGTAGGAAAAGCAGATGAGCTTAAGGCATGGATCAGCACATGGAATTATGACATTGTAGTCATTAGTGAGACAGTTGCAGGAGGGGCAAGACTGTCAGCTCAGTGTGTCAGGGTGCCGTTGTTTTAGATGTGACAGAGTGGGAAGGATTAAAGAGGGAGGGGTGGCATTACTAGTCAGAGAAAATGTCATGGCAATGCTTGGACAGGACAGACTGGAGAACTTATCTAGTGAGGCATTATGAGTGGAACTGAGGAATAAAAAAGGTATGACCACGTTAATAGGATTATATTATAGACCACACAACAGTCCTCAAGAATTAGAGGAGTAAATTTGTAGGGAGATTACAAACTGTTGCAAGAAAAATAAGTTTGTTATAGTAGGTGTTTTTAACTTTCCACATATTGACTGGGACTCCCATACTATAAAAGGACTAGATGGGATAGAGTTTGTCAAATGTGTTCAGGGAAGTTTCCTTAATCAGAACATAGAACTCCCAATGAGAGAGTGTGCAATACTTGATCTCCTATCAATGAATGAGACAGTGCAGGTGATAGAAGTGTTTGTGTAGGGGAACACTTTGCATCTAGTCGTCATAATGCCACTAGCTTCAAAGTAAATATGGAGAAGCATAGGTCTGGTCCACAGGTTGAAATTCTAAATTGAGGAAAGGCCAATTTTGATGGTATGAAAAAGGATATGTTAAGTGTGGATTGGGATAGGTTGTTTTCTGGCAAAGGTGTATCTGGCAAGTGAAATTTTTGGAGTGCAGAGTTTATATGTCCCTGGCAGAATAAAAGGCAAAGATAACAAGTTTATGGAACATTGATTTTCGAGAGGTATTGAGACTCTGGTTATGGAAAAGGGGGAGGTGCATATCAGGTATAGGCAGACAGGAACAAATGAGGTACCTATGGAGTATAAGAAATCAGGAGGGCTAAAAAATGTCATGAGGTTGCTCTAGAAGACAAGGTGAAGGAGAATCCTAAGGACTTCTACAGATATATTAAGGGCAAAAGGATAGCAAGGGATGAAATTGGTCCCATGGAAGATCAGAGTAGTCACCTTTGCATGGAGCCATAAGAGATACAGAAGATCTTAGTGGATTTTTTTCATTTGTGTCTAGAGAAATGAGGCAAAGCAGCAGTGAGGTCATGGACCCTGCACAGATTACAGAGGAAGAGGTGTTTGCTGTCTTGAAGCAAATTAGGATGGATAAATCCTCAGGGCCTGACAAAGTGTCACCTCAGACCTTGTGGGAAGCCAGTGCAGAAATTACAAAGGCACTAGCAGAGATTTTTAAAACATCCTTAGCCACGAATGAGGAAACAGAGGATTGGAGGATAGCTAGCGTTGTTCTGTTGTCTAAGAAAGGCTCTAAAAATAAACCAGGAAATTATAGTCCAGTGAGCATTATGTCAATAATGAGAAAGTTATTCGAAGGTATTCTAAGGGACCGGATATATAAGTATTTGGATAAACAGGGACTGATTAGGGATAGTCAATATGCCCTTGTGTGTAGTAAGTTGTGTCTAACCAATCTTACTGAGTTTTTCAAGGAAGCTAGCAGAGTAGTTCATGAAGGCAGAGCAGTGGATGTTGTTTACATGGACAAGGCCTTTGACAAGGTCCCACATGGGTATTTGGTCAAGAAGGTTCAGTCACTTGGCATTCAAGATGAGGTAGTGAATTGGATTAGACATTGGCTTTCAGGGAAAAGCCAAAGAGTGTAGAAAATGGTTGCCTCTCTGCCTGGAGACCTGTGACTAGTGGAATGCTGCAATGATCGGTGCTGGGTCCATTGTTGTTTGTCATCTATATCAATGATCTGGATAATAATGTGGTAAACTGAATCAGCAAATATGCGGATGACACCAAGATTGGCGCTATAGTGGACAGCAAGGAAGATTATCAAAACCTGCAGCAAGATCTGGACCAGCCGGAAAAATGGGCTAAAAATGTCAGATGAAATTTAATGCAGACAATTGTGAGATGTTGCATTTTGGGAGGACAAACATGGTTGAACTTACACAGTGATTGGTAGGGCACTGAAGTGTGCGGTAGAACAAAGGAATCTGGGAATAAGATCAACAATTCTTTGAAGGTCACAGGTATTTAGGGTCGTAAAGAAAGCTTTTGGCACATTGTTCTTCATAAATCAAAGTAGAAGTGAGGTAAAGGAGTACAGGAGTTGGAATATTATGTTAAAGTTATACATGATGTTAGTGAGACCTAATTTGGACTATTGTGTGCAGTTTTGATTTCCTACCTACAGTAAAGATGTCAATAAGATTGAAAGAGTGTAGAGAAAGTTTACAGGGAGGTTGCTAGAACTGGAGGACCAAAATTATGGAGAAAGGGTAAATAGGTTAGGACTTCCCTGGAGCATAGAAGAATGAGGGGAGATTCGATAGAGGTAGACAAAATTATGAGGGTAAATGCAAGCAGGCTTTTTTCACTGAGGTTGGGTGAGACTATATCTAGAGGTTATGGACTAAAGGTGAAAGGTGAAAAGTTTAAGGGGAACATGAGGACAAACTTCTTCACTCAGAGGGTGGAACGAGTTGCCAGCAGAAGTGGCGGATGTGTGTTAGATTTCAACATTTAAGAGAAGTTTGAACAAAGTACATGGAAGGGAGGGGTATGAGATTAGGCAGGTTAATAGTTCAGCATGGACTAGATGGGTGGAAGGGCCTGTTTCTGTGCTGTAGTGTTCTATGACTCTCTGATTCTATGGGGTCTTTCTATCAAGTAGTCCAAAATCCAGTTGCAGAGAGGAGTGTTAAGTTCTAGTTTACCTACCGGCCTCTGAAACTGCCCTCACAATAACTTTCTCAGAAACTTCTGCTATTTCTTTATACAATTGCTGTTTACTAAATTACTGTCAGTTTGAACCAGTCTGGCCATTCCCCTCTGACCTCTCTTATTAACTTGGCATTTTTGCCGACAGAAATGTTGCTCACTGAATGTTTTTTGTTTTTTGCACCTTTCTCTGTAAACTCTAACAACTGGTGTGTGTGAAAATTCCAGACCAGCAGTTTCTGAGATACTCAAACCACCCGCCTAGCACCAACAATCATTCCACGGTCAAAGTCACTTGGATCACATTTCTACCCCATTCTGATATTTGGTCTGAACAACTGAACCTCTTGACCATGTTTAAATACTTTTATGCACTGAGTTGCTGCTACATGATTGGCTGATTAGATATTTGCTTTAATGAGCAAGTGTACAGTTGTTCCTAATGAAGTGCCACTGAGTGTAGATTTTAATTGATACTTCTCGTCTATCAGTGCCTATCTCGTCTATCTTGCATAGAGCATTGTAGCATTTCTCCTTGGCTGCCCTGAAACAACTTCCAACACGCAAGCTCTAGCACTAAGGAGGATAGCAGCAATACACACAAAGCAACACCGACAACTTCTCCACCAAGTGGTTTATCACCCAAACTTCGGCATATATCGCTAGTCTTTCATCTGTCACTGGGCCTAAATCTTAACATCACTCCAGAACATAAAGACTACATCTTTTCAAGAAGGTGGCACACCATCTAAAGGGAAGCAAGGCTAAACAATTCAAATTCATATTTATTTATTACATGTACATTGAAACATACAGTGAAATGTGTTGCTTGTGTTAATAACCAACACCACCTAAGCCCGCAAGTGTCTTATATATAGCATACCCATGATGTTCAACACAATAACAACATAGAACACAACAAACAGTGGCAGCAACAACTACAGAAGAAAACAAAACAACAACAGCAAAACAAGCCCCATTCACTCCCACACATACATAGGCCTCCAGCCCCAGCTCAGGCCATCTTGGGCCTCCAGTCCTTGCTTCTGGACTCTCAAACCCACAGCCATCAGGCTTCCAACCTCCTGATGGCTAGGGTAGCCTTGACTCCCAGAACTGCAAACATCAGACCTGAAACCTCCAGTGACCAGATCTCAAGTGATGATAGACTGACAGAACATGGAACATATAACATAGATATAACAAAGCAACACAGTATAGTCCAGTCCCTTTGGTCCACAATGTTGTGCCAACCTTGTAGTCTTCTCTAAGATCAATCTAACCCATCCCTCCCACATGGCCCTCCATTTTCTTTCATCTATGTGCCTGTCTGAGTCTTTTAAATGTCCCTAATCTACCTGCCTCTCACACCAACCCTGTCACTCCTGGCATGGAACGGAGTCTCGCCTAGGGCTGGGAATCCTTGTATTAGATTTTAAATGTCATTGAAATCACTTTAAACAACAAAAGTAAAAATTAGAGCAGCACCCAAAATGCTAGAGGAACTCAGCAGGTCAGGCAGCATTTAGGGAATGGAATAAAATAAAGGGCACCACATTTACACAACTTTTGTGTAAAAGTTGCACAACACTTTTACAACTCTAGTTCAATCCAGCACCATCTGTAAGGAGTTTGTACATTCTCCCTGTGGCTGCCTGGGTTTCCTCCAGGTGCTCCACTTTCCTCTCACAGTCCAAAGATGTACTGATTGGTAGGTTAATTGGTCATTGCAAATTCTCCTGTGATTAGGCTGGCATTAACTAGGTGGGTCGCTGGGCAGTGTGGCTCATTGGGGAAGGGCCTGTTCCACACTGTACCTCTAAATAAATAAATAAGGTATGGAGAGAAAAAAATTAAAGTGTGTTCACAAATTTTATCTTTGATTATGGTAAGATATATAGTAATTTAGGTCAATTAGGTGTGATTCCCTGGGGTCGATACAGCAGAATGGCAGATGTACTGCCATTAGTTGCCTAGCTCATCCTGGACTTGGTGGCTTCACATGAGTCCAAGACTTTTCCTTGCAAGCAACTGATAGTCTCAGAGCCTCTGCTCCAGTAGAGATCCAAGCAAACACTGGAATAATGCAGCAGTTGTTGAAATCAGTTGATAGTTTTAGGCAAATCCCAACTCTCTGACAGATGTCAGACAGCCAGCTGTGAGTTTCAATGTTTTCAAAAGACAGAATCATCACTTAATTCAAAAGAAAAAAGGCTTATATTTTCACTCAATAGTGGAATGTTGGTGTCCTTTCCACACACACTATTCAGCCCCTAGAGCAATATTTCATAAAGTACAATTTGCATTTCAAACTATCAGTGCTGCTCTGGAAGTCTTAATGAGGATGTTTGCATTATTAGTTGGAAAATAACTACATCAGCCTTGACAGAGATGAAAGAGATGTAATAGAGATTTTTTTTTAAACTGGAATGGGTCTTTTATTTTTTTCCTTTCAACCCTGTAACTCATAAATTCCATGCTTTAAAGCCGTAAGTGTCGATGATTGCTAGATGGTTAATTAGAAAAAAAATCAGACATTTTTCCATTATTTATTGAAATGGAAATTTCAGCCATAGAGAACTGTAAAGCAAACCTCAATGCACTGGGAGCACTAAGTACCAAATCATACCATCCCTTCCCATTTTCATAATAGATCCTTATCAAATTCATCCAGTATTAGGGCAACGTGGTAGAGCCACTGCCTCTCAGGTCTAGCAAGCCTGCTTCATTCCTGACCTCAGGCGCTGTCTGTGTGGAGTTTACACATTCTCCCTGTGACTGCGTAGATTTACCTCAGTTGCTCTGGTTTCCTCCCTCTTTGGACCATAAGAAGTAGGAGCAGAATTAGGCCATTTGGCCCATCGAGTCTGCTCCACCATTTCATCATGTCTGATCCAATTTTCCTCTCAAAGACGTGCATGCTGGTAGGGTAGGTTATTTGGCCACTGTAATTGTTCCCCAGGGTGTAGGTGAGTGGTAGAATCTGGAGGGTGTTGGCTCAGTTAGTTGGAACATAAGGAAAATAAAATGGGTTAAGGTAGGATATGTATTATTAGAATCCGATTTATTATCTCTGACATATATCATGAAATGTGTTGTTTTGTGATGGAACTACAGTGCAATACATGAAAGATGAATTAAGTTATGAAAGAGGAGTACTGAGGTAAGTTGCTCCAAAAATGTTGACTGTGGGGATTCAGGCTCTTGTACCTCCTCCCCTATGATAGTAATGAGTTGAGGGCCAATGGTGAGGGCCCTTAATGATGCCATCTTCTTGAGGTACAAAGTAAGTTGATGCTACCATCCATCTCAACTAGCCTTCAGTTAGATCCAATCCACCTCATCAGTATTACCCAACAAGATGGGACCACACCCAATGAACAGAGAGAGCTGAGAATAAATACGAGATTCTGCAGATTCCAGAAATCCAGAACAACAGACACAAAATTTTGGCAAAACAGCTGGTCAGGCAGCATCTATGGAGAGGATAAACAGGTAACATTTCAGGTTGAGACCCTTCATTGGGACTGGAAAAGAAGCAGTGCGAGGTGGTGGGGGGAGGGGAGAAGCCATAATAAGAAGGGGAGGGGAGAGGAGGGGAAGGAGAACAAGCTGGCAGGTGATAGGTGAGACCAGGTGAGGGAGGAAGGTAGCTGGGTGGGGGGGGGGGCAATGAAGTAGAAAGTTGAGAGGTGATTGTTAGAAGAGGTAAAGGTCTGAAGAAGAAGGAATCTGATAGGAGATGCCAGTGGTGGAAGGATGATGGGCACGTGAGGAGAAAGAAAGGGTAAGAGGGGAGCTAGAATGGGGAATGGAAAAGAGAGAAAGGGGAAGGGGAGAAATTACTGGAAATTAAATGCCAAGAAGGTAGTACAGGTTTCAAAGACATGTAGTGTGGTGTAGTTCCAGACAGAATTGAAAAATAGATAAGTTCTGTTAAATAACCTCTGTGTTTCCCTTATGCTGGTCACCACTCCACTCTACCACATCAGAAAGCATATGGTCTCTATCCACACAAACCCTGACAACACCACCATCTCTCCTCACCCTTCTCTGTTGCCCTCAAGTTATCAACAACCTTGTTTGGTGCCCAGAGCTGGAAGAGCAAAAGTTTCCTCAAATAATGATTCTTGCCTCCATATTTCCATATGCCACAAAAGGTCATTCAGCCCCTCGTTTATGCTGGCTCACAAGGCAATGCTATTCACCCACTAATTTTCCCTGTAATCTATTCTCTCCACATTCTCATCAATTCCTCCCAGATTCTCCCACACAAAGGGTAATTTACAGTGTCCAATTAACCCATGAATCCACATTTTTTTGGGTTTTGGGGAAGTCAGAACTCCCCAGCACAATTCACACAGTCAAAGGATGAATGTGTAAGCTCCACACAGACAGCAATGAAGGTCACCAACAATATCAAGCACTGCAAAGATTCAAGATTCGGTTAATCTGACTAGCCATTCTATTCTATTCAGCCACTCCGACCTCAGTCACTGCATTTTAAACCTTTTTTTATAAACCAACATTCAAGATTGTTTATTGTCATTCTTCAGTACACAAGTGTAAAGGGAAACAAAATGATTGTTGCTCTGTATCCAATGCAGCATTAAAGATAAACCAACATGACACAAGAGATTCTGCAAATGCTAGAAATCTTGAGTAACAGACCCACAAAATGCTGATTAGACCACACTTAGAATATTGTGTTCAGTTCTGGTCACCTCATTATAGGAAAAATATGGAAGCTTTAGAGAGGGTGCAGATGAGATTCACCAGGATGTTGCCTGGATTACAGAGCATGAGTTACAAGGATAGGGTGAGTGAGCTAGGACCTTTCTCTTTGAAATGAGGAATGATGTGTGGTGACTTGATAGAGTGTACAAGATGGTAAGAGGCATAGATCAAATGGATAGCCAAACTTTTTCCCAAGGCAGAAATGGCTAATACAAGGGGCAAAACTTTAAGGTGCTGGGAGGAAAGTATAAGGGAGATGTCAGAGGTAGGTGTTTTACACAGAGACTGGTGGGTGCATGGGATGTCCTGCCAGGGGTGGTGGTAGAGGCAGATACATTAGGGATATTTAACAGACCCTTAGATAGGCACATGAAAGACAGAAAAATAGAGAGTTATTTGGGAGGAAAGGGTTAGATTGAGCTTTGAGTGGGTTAAAGGGGCAGCACAATGTCATGAGCTGAAGGGCTTGTACCGTGCTGACTGTTCTTTGTTCTATGAACACAGCAGACCTATGATCACAGCAGGTGTGTGGAGATCACAGTATCTACGGACAGAAATAAAGTGGACATCTTGGGCCAAGACCCTTCATCAGGACTGTTTAAAAGAACTTGTTCAAATGAAGATGGTGATCTACAATGTGTCTGACATTGAGTGAGAATCTGTGAGCATACGCACCACATTTCTGACACTTGGTAACTAATTGGTCCTGTCAATTCCTTGTGTTTTAGATCAAATCTAATTTGATCACTTTAATCACGTGACTTCAGCCTTATTTAGAGACAGGATCCAGAGATGGAACAGGAAAGGACAGAGCTCTTCTTGTAGGATTGTATCAAAGTTCAAAGTTAATTTAATATAAAAGTATGTATATGCTACCATTTACTACTCTGAGATTCATTTTCTTGCAAGCATTTCCAGTAGATACAAAAAAACACAATAGAATCAATGAAAAACTCCACACAAAGACAGACAAAAATCCAATTTGCAAAAGAATACAAGCTGTGCAAATAAAATAATAAATAAATAAATAAATAATACTGTCAACATGAGTTGTAGAATCTTTGAAAGTAAGTTCATAGATGTGGAATCAGTTCAGGGTTGACATGAGTGAAGCTGCTGGTTCAGAAGCCTAATGGCTGAAGTGTAATAACTGTTCCTGAATGTGATGTTGGTATGTTGAACCTGCTCCCATCCAAACATTAACTATCCTCCAGGAAGAGTGTTCCCATTGGGAAAACACTGAGTCATTTTGGCAAGGATCAGCTCATTCTTTTGTTCCTAAAAAGGAATAAGAATGAACTACAAAATATCTCCTTTCACAATCTAACACAAGAGATTCTGCAGATGCTGGAAATCCAGAGTAACACACATAAAATGCTGGAGGAACTCAAAAGGTCAGGCAACATCCATGGAAAAGAGTCATTATGAAGGGTCTCAGCCCAAAATGTTGGCTGTTTATTCCTTTCCATAAATAGTGCCTGACCTGTTGAATTCCTCCAGCATTGCATGTGTGTTGCTCTCCTTTCACAGTCTCTCTCATGTTGCAAGCAATTAAGTATTTCTACTATCACCATGGTAAAGTGGAAAGTGTAATTATTTGCACACAAGAATATCACCTAAACATGAAAGTGGTCTGATTGTCTGTATCAGTGTATTGTAGATTTAGGGAAGGGAACGTCAGGGGAACACACACCAGTCCTCATCGAAGGATCAGCAGTGGAAATGGTGGGCAGTTTCAAGTTCCCTGGTGTCAACATTTCTGACATTTCTGAGGATCTATCCTGAGCCCAGCAGATTCATGCAAGTACAATGATGGCAAAACAGTTGTTTGAGATTTGGTATGTCACCAAAGACGCTAGGAAATTTCTACAGATGTACCATGGAGAGCATTCTAACTGGCTGCATCACTGTCTGGTATGGAGGGGCCACTGCACTGGATCAGGAGATGCTAAAGAAAGTTGCAAACTGAGCCAGCTGCATCACGGACACTAGACTCCCCAGCATCAAGGACATCTTCAAAAGGTGATGCCTCCAAAAGTTGCATTCATCATTAAGGACCCCCATCACCGAGGACATGCCCTTTTCTCATTGTTACCATCAGGGAGGATGTACAGGAGCCTGAAGACACACACTCAACATTTCAGAAACAGCTTCTTCACCTCCCCATCAGATTTCTGAGTGGACATTTGAATCCATATACAATACCTCACTGCTTCCAGCATCTGCAGATTTTCTCATGTTTGTGTCACTATTTTTGTCTCTTTTTTTTGTTCTCTTTTTGCACTACTGATTTAATTTAATCTTTTAATATACAGTATATATTTATTATACTTTATTGCCATTTTATGTATCGGAATGTACTGTTGCCACAAAACAACAAATTTCCCTACATATGCTAGTGATAGTAAACCTGATTCTGATTTAGTGGAATAGTTGTAGGGCAGATATACCATGAAAGAGTATAACAGACTTGAGAAGCTACTTTTAGAGTCATAGAATTGAGCAGCCCAGAAACAGGCCATTCAGGCCACCCGGTCTATACTGCCTGGTGTACCAAACAATATTAATCTCATTTACCCATATTATAACTTGACAATATGAGTACTTGTCTAGATGCTTTCTCTCACACGCTGGTTATTCTACTAAAAACTGCCTATTCATACCACCCAATTCCAGTTATCAATCGAAAATTGGCTTGATATTCCAGTGTAATTAGAATCAATACTATTTGGCATTAATGCAAATCTTGCTGGTTCAGACACAGCCATTACACACTATATGGCTTCCAAGAGAGTTTTGTAAATTAGGTGCATGAAGAAGCAACAGAATTGGAGAAGGGATGTGGCATTCTGAATAATCACCAAGGCAGTCGAAAGGTTTCAATCAATTACACAGATAATGAAATTTTATAACAAGGGAGTGCGAGCAGACAGTGGACCTGTCTAACAATACTGGCGGATTGATTCGCCCTCTAGTGATACTACAGCTCCATCTGCTGTCCACTAAGAGAATTATTGCTGCTGTGTTGGAAATGGGAATCTGTACAAATTCAGTCAGCTGGGAAACGGGCCCTTCTGCCCAACTGGTTTGTGCCAGCCAAGGTGCCCATTCTATCTAGTCCCATTTGACTGCATTTGGCCCATTCCTTCTAAACCTTTTCTATACGTTGACTAATGTACCTGCCACAACCACTTTCTCTGGTAGCTCATTTCAATTCACTGGGTGAAAACGTTGTCCCTTAGTTTTCTAGTAAATCTCTCTCCTCTCATTTTAACCCTATGTCCTTCAGCTCTTCATCCCCCAACCTTGGGAAACAGACCATGCACATTGACTCTATCTATGTCAGAATGTGTTGTTCTGCCAATCATTGTGGGCATGCTCAAATTCTCTTTCAAAAGGAAAACATACGATGTGCTTAGTTGCTTGCTGTGCCTGTTGGACATGCTTGCAGGCTGCCCCCAGCATATCCTCGGATGTGATAGTTGTTAACACAAATGGTGCATTTCCCTGTATGTTTTAATGTATAAGTGATGAATAAACTTGAATCTTGATTCTATGCCTCTTATGTTCATATAAAGATCCTTCATTCTCTTGCACTCCAATGAAAAAGCCCCATTCTGCTCAACTTCACTCTATAGATCAGTCCTTTAAGTCACAATAACATCCTTTTAAATCTCCTTTACATTTCTCCAGCTTGATGGCAACTTTGTTATAGCTGGCGGACCAAAAATCCAAATGTGACCTCACCAATGTCTTGTACAACTGCAGCATAAAATTCCAAACTCTATATTCAGTGCCAAAAGATAAAAGTGGCATGCCAAAAGAGATCTTCATAAATCTGTTCACTTGTGACACCACATTTACTGGCACTCCCAGGTCCCGCATTCCATTTGAACCTCTGAGTGTACACCACACATTACTCAAGATGAACATGATGGGCTGTGGGCTGATAGAATGGTACAGGCCCTTCGCCCTACAATGGTGAGCCAACGTTTAAATCTACTTCAGGATTAATCTAACCCTTCCCTCCCACACAACAGTCCTGCATTTTTCTATCATCCATGTGCCTAAAAGTTTCCTAAATGTCCCCAATAGATCTGTATCTACCACTACCCCCAGCAGCAAGTTCCACACACCCACCACACTCTATGAAAAAAAAATCTGATATCCCCCCTTATACTTTCCTTCAATCATCTTAAAATTATGACCTCTCATTTTCACACTGGGAAAAAAAGGTGTCTGACTATCCACTTGATCGAAGCCTCTTATCATCTTGTACACCTGTATCAAGTCACCTCTCATCCTTCACTCTAAAGAAAAAAGCCCTTAGCTCGCTCAACCTCTCCTCATAAAACATGCTCTTTAATCCAGGCAGCATCCTGGTAACTCTCCTTTGCACCCCTCTCTAAAGCTTCCACAGCTTTCTTTTAACAAGCAATTACCTGATATCCTTTCAGCATTTAAACCAGAGATGGCAGCACTGAGCTGATCCACAGCAACCTGCATAATTCATCCAATAAGGATTAATAGAAGCAGGACATCGGGAAGGAAAAACATTACACTTCACGGCAATTTTCGGGGAATCTGGCGGAATTTTGTTAACATGTTGCACGTATATGTTTGACTGCAGCTTACGGCATTAGGCAAGACTGAATGTGCGTACAGGCAGTCCCCTTGTTACAAAAGGACTCAGTTCCTGAAAACTATTTGCAACCCAAGCTGTTCATATGTCGAAAGCGAACAAAGATGGTGTGGGGGAGAGGGTCACGGGAACAGCAGGAACACGAGAACGAGCAGGCACGGTAAGTGCAGCCACTAACTCAGCGAGTGAGTGAGTGAATTTACTCGGCACCCCTGGCTCTACCAGCACCCGATTGATGCAGCTCGGAGCAGTAGAGAAAGCACACAGAAATGTCTCACTGCCACCTGCCAGAAGATCCCTGCGGCTCCACAGCAGCCGGCAGATCCAACCGTGTGTATCTGTGATACAATGATCTCCCAGACATTCATTCCCATGTACCCAGGGAGGACCTGTGATGTACAGCAATTTCACCATGACATCATTAAAATGATAATAAACATTTAAGTTATATTACAACATCGGCCATTCACTGAATCCATGCCAGCTTCCACAGAAATTCCACTGGTCCCATTTATTCAGCTGGTTCAAAGTTCAAAGTAAATGTATTATCAAAGTACTATACTGTACATTGCCATATATTACTTTAACTTTCATTTTCTTGCAGGTGTAACACTCTGGGAAAGGTTTCACTGCTAATGTAACTTATAGTTCCCACTGCTGTCTTTAATAAGGTGTTTGTATGTTCTCCACATGGGTTTCCTCAAAGTGCTTTGGTTTCCTCCCACATTTCAAAGACATACAGGTTAGTAAGATGCTAAGTTGGTGCTGGAAGCGGGGCCTCAGAGTGTGTTGATTATAAATTGTAATTTCAATGTACATGTAACAAATAAAACTAATCTTTAAATCTTTAGTTTTTTTTATTTATTGCACTGTACTGCTGCCACAAAACAATTTATTAATCCTAACCCTAACCCTAACTCATACATCTTTGGAATACAGGAGGAAACTGGAGCACTTTAGTATCCAACACAGTTACATGGAGAATGCACAAACTCCTTACAGACAGTATTGGGAATTGAACCCCAATCACTAATCATTTGATGATAGATGCCGCCTTCTTGAGCTACTGCCTTTTGAAGATGTCCTCAGTGGTAGGAAAGCTCCATTTGTCTCCATCATGTTTATTCCAGTGACAAGGCCTTCCACTCCGGTGTCTATGAAATGTCCTCCTTCCTCCTGGGACCTGGTTTCTCCTCCATGATTGTAGATGGCACTCTTAACCACATTTCCTCTTATTTCTCACGCATTTACTTTCACCTCTTCTCCCCAGGACAGATAGAAGACAAGAGATCCCTGGTACTCACCACCCACTCCAGCACCTTCATATTCAAAAAAACTCCCCCATTTCTGGCATCCTAATTGAATCGCATACATTTCACATCATCCCTTATTTTCAACAATAACCTAAACAGGCTGAAAGTAGAACAAACAGACTGCTCGTACAGAACTTCTAAATGAAATGCCTACAGCAAAAATGTGAACCAGGGCATTGCAGTTATAGAACACTACAACAGAGAAACAGGTATTGGCCCATTAACCTGTTCCTAGACCGTAGACCTCGAAATCCCTCTCATCCATGAACCTATCCAAACTTCACTTAAATTGAATTTTTTGAGGATGTGACTAAACACATTGATAAAGGTAGAGCTGTAGATGTAGTGTATATGGATTTCAGCAAGGCATTTGACAAGGTACCCCATGCAAGACCATGAAAGTAAGGAGGCATGGGATCCAAGGGGACATTGCTTTATGGATCCAGAACTAGCTTGCCCACAGATGGCAAAGAGTGGTTGTAGATGGGTCATATTCTGCATGGAGGTTGGTAATGTATTGTGCTGTAGGCGTTCTATCTTTTCTATATTTTTTATGTGCACTTGAACTCGCATCCACCACTGTTGCTGAGTGCTCATTCCACATTTGTTCCATCCACTAAGTGAAGAAGTTCCACCTCAGGTTCTCCTTAAATATTTCACCTTTCACCCTTAACCTATGATCTCTAGTTTTAGTCTTATCCAATCTCAGTGGAAAAAGTCTGCTTTCATTTACCCTCCATCAAGTCTCCCCTTATTCTCCTATGCTCCAGGGAAGAAAGTCCTAACCTATTCAACCTTTCCCTATAGCTCAGGTCCTTAAGTGCTGGCAACATCTTTGTAAATTTTCTCTTTTCATAAGAAGACTCCATTACATTTCCAAATCAATACACACAGGCTTCAATGAGGTATGATAGTGCTAAATGAACCCAACAGCTGTAAAGTTACCCAATCCAGTTCATTTCTCAACTGCTACCTGCACCAAGTTGCAGCTTAAAGCACTAACATGAGAAAATCTGAAGATGCTGGAAATCCAAGCAAAACACACAAAATACTAGAGGAACTTAGCAGGTCAGGCAGTATCTACAGAAGAGAGTAAACAGTTGACATTTCAGGTCCAGACCCTTCATCAGGACTTTAATAAGCCTGAAATATCAACCGTTTATCCCCCTCCATAGATTCTGCCTGGCCTGCTGAGTGATAAGACCATAGACAATAAGATCTAGTCTATTCAGCTCATCGAATCTGTGCTGCCATTTCATCTTGGCTGATTTTTTTTATCCCTCTCAATCTTATTCTCCTGCCTTCTCCCTGTAATCTTTGATGACTTTACTAATCAGGAACCTAATAACTTGGCCACTATGGCTGTCTGTGCAATGAATCCTACAGATTCACCACCCTCTAGCTAAAGAATTTTTTCTTCATCTCTGTTCTAAATTAACATCCTTCAATTCTGGGGCTGTGCCCTCTGGTCTTAGAAACCCCACTACAGGAAATATCTTCTCCATGTCTACTCTATCTAGACCTTTCAATAGAACCATAGAACCATAGAACACTACAGCACAGTACAGGCCCTTCAGCCCTCCATATTGTGCCGACCCATATAATCCTTAAAAAAAGTACTAAACCCACACTACCCCATAACCCTCCATTTTTCTTTCATCCATGTGCCTGTCCAAGAGGCTCTTAAATACCCCTAATGTTTTCGCCTCCACCACCATCCCTGGCAAGTCATTCCAGGCACTCACAACCCTCTGTGTAAAAAACTTACCCCTGATGTCTCCCCTAAACTTCCCTCCCTTAATTTTGTACATATGCCCCCTGGTGTTTGCTATTGGTGCCCTGGGAAACAGGTACTGACTATCCACCCTATCTATGCCTCTCATAATCTTGTAGACCTCTATCAAGTCCCTTCTCATTCTTCTACGCTCCAAAGAGAAAAGTCCCAGCTCTGCTTACCTTGCCTCAAAACTTGTTCTCCAAACCAGGCAACATCCTGGTAAATTTCCTCTGCACCCTCTCCATAGCTTCCACATCCTTCCTATAATGAGGTGACCAGAATTGAACACAATACTCTAAGTGCGGTCTCACCAGAGATTTGTAAAGTTGCAACATGACCTCTCTACTCTTGAACTCAATCCCCCTGTTTATGAAGCCTAGCATCCCACAGGCCTTCTTAACTACGCTATCAACCTGCGCAGCGACCTTGAGGGATGTATGGATTTGAACCCCAAGGTCCCTTTGTTCATCCATACTCTTAAGTAACTGACCATTAATCCTGTACTCAGTCTTCTGGTTTGTCCTTCCAAAATGCATCACCTCACACTTGTCCAGATTGAACTCCATCTGCCATTTTTCTGCCCAACTCTGCAGCCTGTCTATATCCTCTTGTAACCTTCGACAACCTACAGCTCCATCCACAACTCCTCCAATCTTCGTGTCATCCGCAAACTTACTCACCCATCCTTCTGTCTCTACATCCAGGTCATTTATAAAAATCACAAATAGCAGGGGTCCCAGGACAGATCCCTGCGGCACTCCACTAGTCACTGACCTCCAGGCAGAATACTTTCCTTCCACAACTACCCTCTGCTTTCTTCCTTTAAGCTAATTTTTTATCCAAACAGCCAAGATTCCACTGATCCCGTGCCTCATGACTTTCTGGATTAGTCTCTTGTGAAGGACCTTGTCAAATGCTTTGCTAAATTCCATGTAGACCACATCCACTGCCCTACCCTCATCAATTTCTTTTGTTACCTCTTCAAAAAATTCAATCAGGCTCATGAGACACGATCTTCCCTTCACAAAGCCATGTTGACTATCCATGAGTAGACTGTATTTCTCCAAATGCTCGTAGATCCTATCCTTAAGAATCCTTTCCAGTAGTTTGCATACCACCGATGTAAGACTCACCGGTCTATAGTTCCCAGGTTTCTTCCTATTACTTTTTATAAACAAGGGAACTATATTTGCCATTCTCCAGTCCTCCGGCACTTCCCCTGCAGCCAAAGAGGATTCAAAGATCATAGCTAATGCTCCTGTGATCTCTTCTCTCAATTCCCACAACAACCTGGGGTTTATCATATCCGGCCCTGGGGATTTATCAATCTTAATGTTTTTAAGAAGATCCAGCACTTCTTCTTCCTTAATCTCCACATTGTCCAGCACACAGGACCGCTCTACTTTGACCTCATCCTGATCAAGATCCTTTTCACTTGTGAATACTGAAGCAAAGTATTCATTTAGGACCTCCCCAACCTCCTCCGCTTCCAGGCACATGTTGCCCTCTTTATCCTTTAGCGGTCTTACCTTCGTTCTCGTCATCCTCCTATTCTTCACATACGCATAAAACGCCTTGGGGTTCTCCTTAATCCTACATGCCAAGGCCTTCTCATACCCCCTTCGAGCTCTCCTAAGTCCTTTCTTTAGCTCCTTCCTGGCTACCCAATATTTATCATAAGCCCCTCCTACTTCCTGCTTCTTATATCTAACATATGCTTCCTTTTTCCTCTTGACGAGTTGCCTCACATGTTTCGTCAGCCACGGTTCCCTTTTCCTACCATTTTTTCCTTGCCTCAGTGGGACAAACCTATCCTGAACCCAGTTCAAGTGGTCCCTAAACTTCTCCCATATTACTTCTGTGCTTTCCCCTTTGAACATCTGTTTTCAATTTACTCTCGCTAGTTCCTGCCTCATCCCTTCAAAGTTAGCCCTTCCCCAGTTAAGCACTTTACCATTTCATCTGATTTTATCCCTTTCCATAGCTATGCTGAAGCTAAGGGAGTTGTGGTCACTCTCACCAAAATGCTCCCCCACCAAGAGGTCTGTCACCTGAACTAGATCCAGTATAGCTTCTCCTCTCGTCGGCTAGTCCACATACTGTGTCAGGAATCCTTCTTGCACACACCTGACAAATTCAGCCCCATCTATCCCCCTTGCACTCAGGAGGTGCCAGTCAATATGAGGGAAATTGAAATCTCCCATAACTACTACCCTGTATTTCCTGCACCATTCTAAAATCTGCCTGTTTATCTGCTCCTCGGTGTCCCGAGGGCAATTTGGGGGCCTATAGACTACTCCCAGCACAGTGATTGATCCCTTCCTATTTCTGACTTCCACCCAGACTGACTCCGTGGACCCTCCTTCTGCAGCGTCCTCCCTTTCTATAGCCGTGATCCTATCCCTGACCAGCAATGCCACTCCCCATCCCCTTTTCTACCTCCCATCCTATTCCTTTTAAAACACCTGAACCCTGGGACCTGCATCATCCAATCCTGCCCTTCCTCCTACCAAGTTTCAGTAACGGCCACAACATCGTAGTTCCACGTACTAATCCATGCTCTGTTCATCCTCCTTGTTCCTAATACTCTTAGAATTGAAATAGACACACTTCAACCCCCTTAATTGGCTACAATTATGTTCTGTCCCCTGCCTGTCCTTCCTCATCAACTCAGAACTCTTAGCATCATGCCCTTGTCCTTCTACCTTAATCCCTGCACTCACATTCTGATTCCCACCCCCCTGCCAAACTAGTTTAAACCCTCTCCAACAGCCCTATCCAACCTGCCCGCCAGGATATTGGTCCCCCTGGGATTCAAGTGCAACCCGTCCTTTTTGTACAGGTCACACCCACCCCAGAAGAGGTCCCAATGATCCAGAAATCTGAATCCCTGCCCACTGCTCCATTCCCTCAGTCACGCATTTATCCTCCACCTCATTCCATTCCTACTCTCATGTCGCGTGGCACAGGCAGTAATCCCGAGATTACTACCTTTGAGGTCCTGCTTTTCAACTTCCTTCCTAACTCCCTGTTGTCTTCAATGTTTAATAGGTTTCAATGAGATCCCCTCTCATTCATCCGAATTTCACTGAGTTCCTCCAACACTTTGCCTATGTTGCTGAAGATTTCCAACAGCTGTAGAAAATCTTGAGTCTTGAAGGAGTCTAGTCAGATTCCCTTCTGCAAACAGCTTTAATTGCTCTTTGTGGCATTTTCTCCTACCATCACAACTTATCTCTAGTGGAGTTGATGGCATGTTTTATTCCAGTGGTCCCCAACCTCCGGGCCGTGGACCGATCCTGGGCAGCGAAGCATGCAGGGGTGCAGCAGTAGCCGGAACACACCCAGCACATCTTTAAGAAAAAAGCCGAAATATACAAGCTAATGCACGTAAATAATTAGCTTGTTTATTTTGGCTCTTTTCTTAAAGATGTGCTGGGTGCGTTCCGCCTACCACTGCTCCCCTGCATGCTTCATGGCCCAGTATCGGTCCGCGGCCTGGAGGTTGGGGACCACTGTTTTATTCCATTAGAGAAGAAAGGCTTTGACTGCAATGAAAAATTTGTTTATTAAATTGTGAAAAAGCTCCTATGGCTAGAGTTGGTCTGGTTAGGCTGACTGATAAGAGGAATTGATACAGTCAACAGCCAGAAACCATTTTTTCCCAGGGCAGAATTTTTTTTTAAATTTTATTTAGAGATACAGTGTGAAACAGGCCCTTCCACTCCAACGAGCCACACCACCAGGTAACCCACCCATTTAATATTAGCCTAATCACAGGACAATACAGTGACTAATTAACCTATTAACCAATACATCTTTAGACAGTGGGAGGAAACCAGAGGAACCCAAGGAAACCAATGTGTTTACCGACCGGGAGAACAGCTCCTTACAGGCGGTGCTGGAATTGAACTCCAAACTTCTGAATGTCCCGAACTGTAATAGTGCCATGCAAACCTGAATGGGTAATTTTAAGATGATTGGAGGAAAGTATAGAGGGGACATGAGAGGGGATGCAAGTTCTTTATGCAGAGAGAAGTGAATGTGTAGAACACACTGCCAGGGGTGGTGATAGGGGCTGATACATTTAAGAAATTCTTAGATAGACACATTGGGGATGATAGAAAAATTAAAAGCTATGTAGGAAGGAAGTGTTAGATTGATGTTTGTGGGTTAAAATGTCAGCACTACATTGTGGTCTGAAGGGCCTATACTGGGCTGTTGTGTTCTATGATCGTCTAGTTTAGAGAATTTATTCTATATTAAATTGGAAAGCTATTAAGGGAGAGTAATAGCAGAGGAAAATAGCAAGGCTCTGTGCTATTTTTAAAGTGTATTAGTTTGATGGATTCAAGAACTGAAGCTCAATAGCTGAGAGCTCATTAAAATTAATTCCACAGTCAGTACATGGTATTACCTCATCTTCTCTCTGGGCACCTTGCAGCTTCCTAAACTCAGTATTGAATTCTACAACTTCAGGAAGCCTAATTCCTCTATTACACATCTGTGATATTAGCTCAGCTTGTTTGTTTCTTCCTCCTACCACCACATTTTATTTCTTCTTCCCTCTGAGAGAGGAGGACATGCCCATGCTAGCCTGCCTGGCATGCCTTCCTACTCTGCATCTGCAAATTCTACATTCTTATGCCTAACTGCCCTAACTGCTTCCATTCACTTGCTAACCAGATACCTTGTTTACCACTTATTCCCAATGGGCACCACGATTTTACCCTATCAGATAAACCCCTCTCCCCACCCTTCTTACAATTTAACAAGCTTTACTTGTGCTCTTTCCAGTTCTGATAAAGGGTCTTTGATTTGAAACATTAACACTCTGTACTTACTGATGCTGCCTTACCGGCTGAATATTTCCAGCATTTTCTAGTTTTATTTTAGATTTCCAACATCTGCAGTTTTTTTTATTTCCATGTAATGGTGTTGGGCTGGGATGATGTGTGGACACAAGGCTATGAGTCAAAGAGATATTGTGACCAAACTATCAGAAAGTAAAGCAATTAAACTGATGCAAAGGAGAATCAACTAAACTTCTGTTTCTGAGGTAACACATGAAATGCTGGAGGAACTCAGCAGGTCAAGCAGCATCTATGGAGACGAATAAACAGTCGACATTTCAGACCTGATGAAGAGTCTTAGCCTGGAACATGAATTGTTTATTCCTCTCCATAGTTGCTGCCTGACTTACTAATGCTAGCCCGTAAGTTTTTGGATTGTGGGAGGAAACTGGAGCACCTAGAGAAAACCCGCAGTCACGACCAGTCTATCTGAACCTTTCCTTGTTCATGTATCTGTCCAAATATCTTTTAAACATTGCCGGCATAGATAAGTTGGGTCAAAGGGTTTGTTTCTGTGCCAAATAACTCTAACTCTATTTATAATCAAGATGAGTTGATGTTGTTGGAAAGGGCAACATTGAATTCCTTTTTCCAATCATTTTTGATAAAGTGGTAGTAAGAAAACCTCTTATTTAGCATAACTCCTCTACTTTCTCAGAAGATTGCCCCTATTTGGCACATCATCTAAAACCTAGACAAACTTCAAAAATACACAGGTTGCCCCAGCACATCTCAGACTGTGTTGGCAATTGATGGAAACACCATATTTCACTGTATATTTCAATGTACATATTACAAATAAAGCTAATCTTTATCTTTAAAATCTTTATTATTCAAGTTCAAATTCAAGTTGCTTTTATTGTTATTTCGACCATAAACTGCTGGTACAGTATACAGTAAAAGCGAAACAACGTTCCTCCAGGACATGAAACAACACAAAAACTACACTAGATTATGTGAGACAGCACAAGGCTACACTAGACTACGTAAAACAACATAAAAACTGCACTAGACTACAGACCTGCACAGGACTACATAAAGTGCACAAAAACAGTGCTGGGCAGTACAATAATTAATAAACAAGACAATAGGCACAGTAGAGGACAAATTACAATGTCTGTCTGGACTCTGAGTATTGAGGAGTCTGATGGCTTGGGGGAAGAAACCATTGCACAGTCTGATCATGAGAGCCCAAATGCTTTGGTACCTTTTCCCAGATGGCAGGAGGGAGAAGAGTTTGTGTGAGGGGTGCGTGGGGTCCTTCATAATGCTGTTTGCTTTGCTGGTGCAGTATGAGGTGTAAATGTCTGTAATAGCGGGAAGAGAGACCCCAATGATCTTCTCAGCTGACCTCGCTATCCGCTGCAGGGTCTTGCGATTCGAGATGGTGTAATTCCCAAACCAGGCAGTGATGCAGCTGCTCAGGATGCTCTCAATACAACCCCTGTAGAATATGGTGAGAGTGGGGGTTGGGATATGGACTTTCCTCAGCCTTCGCAGAAAGTAGAGACGCTGCTGGACTTTCTTTGCTATGGAGCTGGTGTTGAGGGACCAGGTGAGATTCTCCGCCAGGTGAACACCGAGAAATTTGGTGTTCTTAACTGTGTTGTGAAAGTACTCACAGCACAGAGTTAGAAAAAGAATCACTGAGTTAGAAACAAAAATAAAAATGTAAATTCTTAGATGCCGATTTTCATGTCCACCAGCAGATGGAAGTAATCTTCTATTTAATTTGTTCCCCAGGCCAGTAACAGAGAGAAGCTCAGAATTCCTAAGTGTCTGGCCTGCAGCTTGTATTGACACAGAATGTTTTTGTTTAATTAGTGGGGACTAAGTAAAATAGGCTTTTAATCATTTTATTTGGTTAATGCTGCCCAGCAGAGACACTGATTAAATCTATAATTTTATTTTTGCAGGAAGTCAACTGAATAAAAGGCAAGAGGTATGTCCAGTGGGAAGAGCAAACAGTGACAGGTGGGGATACCTAAGAAGGCTGGTGAGCTTAACTGCTTTTACTTTAATGTGAGGAGCCTCACAAGTAAACTGGAGGAACTGGGAACATGGATCAGCACATGAGATCATGATATTGCAGCAATCACAGAAACATGGTTTAAAGTTCAAAGTAAATTTATTATCTAAGTACATATATGTATATTACCCCGAGATTCATTTCTTGCAGGCATTCACAACAGAACTGAGAAATGAAACAGAACCAATGAAAAACTGCACACAAAGATTGACAAACCACCCACATGCAAAGGAAGACAAACTGCAAATACAAATAAATAATAGTGATATCATGAATTTTCGAGACCCTGAAAGTGAGACTTCAGGTTCTGGGATAGGTTCAGTGTTGAGGTGAGTGAAGTTATCCATGCCAGTTGAGGGATAATAATTGTTCCTGAACCTGGTGGTGTTGGACCTAAGGCTTCTGGAGTTCTTCCTGATGGCAGCAACGAGAAGAGAGCATGGCCTGGATGGTGTAGGTCCTTGATGATGGATGCTGCTATCCTGTGACAGTGCTCCTTTGGATGTGCTCAGTGATGGTGACAGCTTTCCCTGCGATGGACTGGGCTGCATCCAGTACTTTTTGGAGGCTTTTCCATTCTTGGGTGCTGTTGTTTCCATACTAGGCAGTGTTTCAGCCAGTCAGGAAGTGCAGTACTGGCAAGTTGACATCCCAGGATACAAAGGTTTCAGGTAGGACAGAGGGGGTTGTAGCATTACTGAACAGGGTAAGCATTATGGCAGTGCTCAGGAATCATGTTCTGGAGGCTTCTTTCAATGAGGCTGTATGATAGATCTTAGAAATAATAAAGGGGTAATCACATTGATGGGGTTATACTGCAGGCCTCACAAAAGTCTTGGTTTAAAAGAATAGGAATGTAGTGGTGAGTGGTTTTAACAACTGGAAATGCTTTAGTGTAACCCTACTGCAGTTTTCCTTCATTTCACTTCATGGAAGTCTCACTTATTTAGTTTACAAAGGGAAACACACACAAACATAATAAAGAAACACAGATGCAGGAATCTGGAGCAATAAACAAGATGTTGGAGGAACTCAGTGTGTTAGGCAGCAACTATAGAGGGAAAAGGACAGTCGATGTTTCAGGAAAAGATTCAACCTGAAACATAGAAATCCTACAGTACAATATAGGCCCTTCGGTCCACAAAGCTGTACTAAACATGTCCCTACCTTAGAACTACCTAGGCTTTACCCATAGCCCTCTATTTTTCTAAGCTCCATGTAGCCATCCAGGAGACTCTTAAAAGACCCTATCATTTCCACCTCTATCGCCGCTGCCAGCAGCCCATTCCACACACTCGCCACTCACTGCGTAAAAAACTTACCCCGACATCTCCTCTGTAACCTACTTCCAAGCACCTTAAAACTATGCCCCCTCATGTTAGCCATTTCAGCCCTGGGAAAAAGCCTCTGACTATCCACACGATCAATGCCTCTCATCATCTTATACACCTCAATCAGGTCACCTCTCATCCTTTGTCGCTCCAAGGAGAAAAGGCCGAATTCACTCAACCTATTCTCATAAGGCACGCTCCCCAATCCAGGCAACATCCTGGTTTGAACGGATCCTGACCCTGATCTGGGCTGTACCTTCCAAATATCCGGACCTGACTTGCACTACCTTACTTTCCCTTTTCTATTTTCTAATTATGATCTATAATTTTAATTTTTATTATATTTACTTCGATTTGTACTTCAGGGAGCACAAAGCGCAGAATCAAATATCGCTGTAATGATTTATGCTCTAGTATCAATTGTTTGGTGACAATAAAGTAAATCTCCTCTGCACCCTTTCTATGGTTTCCACGTCCTTCCTGTAGTGAAGTGACCAGAATTGAGCACAGTACTCCAAGTGGGGTCTGACCAGGGTCCTATATAACTGTAACATTACCTCTCGGCTCTTAAACTCAATCACATGATTGATGAATGCCAATGCACTGTATGCCTTCAACTATTCGTTTCCATCCACAGATGTTGCCATGTCTGGAGGACTGAGTTAAAAGGAAAGATTGAATAGTCGAAGTTTCAGAGGAGATTTGATAGAGGTATGCAAAATAATGAGGGGTATAGAGAGGGTAAATGCAAGAGGTTTTTTCCACTGAGGTTACGTGTGACTACAATCAGAGGTCATGGGTTAAGCATGAAAGGAGAAAAGTTTAAGGGGAAAATGAGGAAAAACTTCTTCACTCAGAGGGTTGTAAGAGTGAGCTGCCAACACAAGTGGTCCATCTGAGCTCAATTTCAACTTTTAAGAAAAGTTTGGTACATGGATAGTAGGGGTATGGATTTGGGAGGATTTGGATTTGCAGGTCTTTGGGAGCAGGCAGTTTAAATGGATTTTTGGCTTGAACTAGACAGGCCAAGGAGCCTCTTCTGTACTTCTCTATGACCCATAGAGTTCTACCAGCATCTTGGTTGTTGATACAAACACGACTTGAACCCTGTAAATATGCCCAGGACTCCTTATGTGATTAGTTGAGATTGATTTTGATCTTAAATAAAATTCTTGTTTTCCTATTTGAATGGCAAGTGTCTCAAAATAGGAAGCCATTGATGACAACTTTCTAATTATGTGTTGGGATTGATTATTTTGAATTACTTTGTTCAACACTTAGCCAAACAGTGCCCTCTCACTAATCGTGCTTGTTGTCATCGCTAATTGTAGAGGACAATGAACCAATTCTGGGAATAATTAGCATTTATAAAATTGCTTCCTGTAGCTGGTGCCAGAAGGAGGAATGTGTGAGATTTCCAATCATTGCAAGATGCATGAGGAGTTAAAAAACACTCTGGTGTTATCTTGCTCCTTCTGAGGTACTCATCGCTTTAGGACAGAGATGAGTAGAAAAAGGCATGGGTCTAAGGCATTAGGCATTAGGCTAAGGCATTACGTACTAGTAAAGTACAGTTTTACAAAACAATGGGTAGGACATGCCTGGAATATTGTAAACAGTTCTGATTACCACATCATCAGTAAAATATGATTAAGCTGGAGGGGGTACATGGCAGTGGCATTGCAGCGTAGCAGTTAGCATAACATTATTACAATGCCAGTGACACAGATTCAATTGCCACTGCTGACTGTAAGGAGTTTGTATGTTCTCACCATGACCATGTAGTTTCCTCTGAGTGCTCCAGCTTCCTTTCACATTCCAAAGACATACAGCTTGGTAGGTTAATTGGTCACATGGGTGTAATTGGGCAGTACTCTTTACACCTGAACCTGAGGGGGATTAATATCCTTGTGGGCAGGTTTGCTACAGCTGTTGGGGAGGGTTTAAACTAATTTGGCAGGGGGATGGGAACTGGACTGATCAGGCTGAGGGTAGGCTGTTGGTTTACAAACATGGGCAGTGAGACTATCAGGAAGGATGGGCATATGATAGGGCAAAATTGCAGTCAGTGCGATGAATTGCAATGAAAAGGGAGGACAAAATCAAAAATGGTGATGGAAGCAGGACTGAAGGATTTATATTTGAATGCATGCAGTTTATAGAATAAGGTAGATGATCTTATAGCACAGTTAGAAATTGGCAGATTTGCGGGCATCACTGAGTTGTGACTGAGAGAAGAAGATTATAGTTGGGATCAAAAAGACAGGCACGTAGGCAGAGGGCTGTGGTGTGGCTCTGTTAGTAAAAATTTAAATCAAATCCTTCAAAAGGGGTGACATAGAATCCTTGTAGGTAGAGCTAAGAAATTGCAAGGCTAAAAAGTCCCTGATGGAAGTCATATACAGGTCTCCAAACAGTAGTCAGGATGCAGGCTACATGTTACAATGGGAGATATAAAAGGCATGTAAAAAGGGCAATGCTATGATAGTCCAGGTAGACTTGGCGTCCCTGAATTCTGTTAAAAGAATCACCCCTTGTAATAATGATCAGTGAGGTACAGAGAATCTGTATTTACCGAAAAGTAACTTTTATTGTTTCAATTAAAAAAAGCATGTTGGTTCAGACTATCTACCTCTGTGCGCCCTTCTAGAATTCCTGACCCTACACAAACAGTCAATGAAGAGAAAAGCTATTACACAGGAAAGGAGTCTACACTGTCCAGGCGGTCCTCATGTTCCCAATCTCCACGTGTCCGTAGTGTCCTCCTTATCCACAATGGTTGGTCTCTGGCTGCTGGAGAGTTATTGCCCCTGAGGGACTAAGGAGCTCCTTAGTCTTATACAGTTCCTCATTAATTGAACCATTGGATCTCCATCCCATTGGCTAAAGGTCACATGACCTACCTTGGCCACCTTCTTGCTGGTCATTGTGCAAGGCTACAGCCAACGTTGTTTCATGGTTCTGCACACCCCAGCCTTGTGTATTTGTGTCTTTACCAGACTCTGACTGGTCCAAACCAGTTAAATAAGGCAACCCAGAGTCTAATGAGATTGCCGAGTGCAGGTCTGACATTTTACATAACAAGTAGCTACTCCTCTCAGAATGCAGATTTAATGCTCTGATTAGATTGTCCCAGAGTCAAGAATCAGAGTCCATGCCCCTTACATAACAAATAGCTACTTGTTTGAGAATGGTCGCAGGTTTAGCAGATCATCACCTGAAGCTTCCTGTGTCCACATTCAGTTGCTCTGATTAGACTATCCAAGAATCAGTTCAGAGTCCACAAGATGAGGGTGGGGTGGGGGGGGGTGGAAGAAAGACAACTGGTTTTCTTTCTAAACTGATCAGACTTTAGCTTCTTCTGACCAACAGAACCCTTAGGAGAGGTGATTATAATACAATTGAATTCAAAGTTCAAAGTTAATTTTGTTATCAGATTACATACATGTCACCACATTCAACCCAGAGATTCTTTCTGAATTCACCCTGAAATTGAGAGGGAGAAGTGAAAGATCAGTATTACAGTGGAGTAAAGGGAATTACAGAGGCATGAGAGAGGAGCAGGGCAAAATTGATTGGAAGAGAACACTAGCAGGGATGACTGCAGTGCAGCAGTGGCTGGAGTTTCTGGGAGCAATTCGGAAGATACAGTGCCTATAGAAAGTATTCACCCCCCCCAAGTCAGTATTTAGTAGATGCACCTTTGGCAGCAATTACAGACTCGGGTCTGTGTGGATAGGTCTCTATCAGCATTGCACATCTGGACACTGTAGCTTTTCCCCACTCTTTACAAAACTCCTCAATCGCTGTCAGATTACATGTGACAGTAAGCAAACAGACCTTTTCAAGTGCAGCCACAAATTCTGAATTGGATTGAGATTTGGACTCTGACTTGGCCACTCCAGGACATTAACTTTAAACACAGAGTACACTGCAGATGCTGTGGTCAAATCAAGACGTACAAAAAAGCTGGATGAACTCAGTAGGTCGGGCAGCATCCGTTGAAAGAAGCAGTCAATGTTTCGGGTTCAGCCCCTTCGTCAGGACTAAAGAAGGAGGGGTCAGGGGCCCTATAAGGAAGGTGGGGGGAGGGTGGAAAACCAATCAGAGAAAAGATCAAGGGGTGGGGGAGGGGAAGCAGGGAGGGGATAGGCAGGAGAGGTGAAGAAGGAATCTAAGGGGAAAACACTATGGGTAGTAGAAGAAGGCAGAGTCATGAGAGGTGATAGGCAGCTGTTCAGGGCCCCAAACAGTCCTTCCAGGTGTGACAACACTTCACTTTTGAGTCTGTTGGGGTAATCTATTGCATCTGATGCTCCCAATGCGGCCTCCTCTACATCGGCGAGACTCGACGCAGATTGGGGGACCACTTCATCGAGCACCCATCCGCCACAACAGACAGGATCTCCCGGTTGCCACTCACTTCAACTCTCCTTCACATTCCCATTTGGATATGTCCATACATGGCCTCCTCTACTGCCATGATGCCAAACTCCGGTTGGAGGAGCAACACCTCATATACCGTCTGGGTAGTCTCCAGCCCCTTGGTATGAACATCGAATTCTCCAACTTCCGGTAATTCCCTCCCTCTCCCTTCCCCCATCCCACCTTCACTCTGTCTCCTCTTCCAGCTGCCTATCACCTCTCATGACTCTGCCTTCTTCTACTACAGTTGTTGTAAGTGCAGTCTCTTCCATCTCAGCCACTGAAGCTTCTAACACCTCCAGAGTTGTCATAGGTCTGTTGGTGGCCTCCCTCACTGGTCCTCTTCTTTACACGGTCACTCAGTTTTTGACAATGGCCTGTTTCAGGCAAATTTACAGCTGTGCTATATCCTTTCCATTTCTTGATGATTGACTTAACTGTACTCCAAAAGACATTCAGTTACTTGGAAATTTTCTTGTATCCATTTCTTGACTTGTGCTTTTCAATAACCTTTTCACAGAGTTGCTTGGCATGTTCTTTTGACTTCATGGTGTAGTTCTTGCCAGGATTAGGAATAGTCAGCAAGGCATAATATGATTAGGATTAGGATTAGGAATAGTCAGCATGGCTTTGTCAAAGGTAGATCGTGCCTTACGAGCCTGATTGAATTTTTTGAGGATGTGACTAAACACATTGATGAAGGTAGAGCTGTAGATGTTGCATATATGGATTTTAGCAAGGCATTTGATAAGGTTCCCCATGCAAGGCTTATTCAGAAAGTAAGGAGGCATGGAATCCAAAGGGACATTGCTTTGTGGATCCAGAACTGGCTTGCCCACAGAAGGCAAAGAGTGGTTGTAGATGGGTCATATTCTGCATGGAGGCCGGTGGCCAGTGGTGTGCCTCAGGGATCTGTTCTGGGACCCCTACACTTCGTGATTTTTATAAATGACCTGGATGAGGAAGTGGAGGGATGGTTTAGTAAATAGGCTGATGTCACGAATATTAGGGGTGTAGTGGATAGTGTGGAGGGCTGTCAGAGGTTATCACAGGACATTGATAGGATGCAAAACTGGGCTGAGAAGTGGCAGATGGAGTTCAACCCAGATAAGTGTGAGATGGTTCTTTTTGGTAGGTCAAATATGATGGCAGAGTATAGTATTAATGGTGAGACTCTTGGCAGTGTGGAGGATCAGAAGGATCTTGGGGTCCAAATCCATAGGACACTCAAAGCTGCTACGCAGGTTGACTCTATGGTTAAGAAGGCGTATGATGCATTGGCCTTCATCAATCGTGGGATTGAGTTTCAGAGCCGAGAGGTAATGTTGCAGCTATATAGGACCCTGGTCAGACCCCACTTGGAGTACTGGTTGCCTCACTACAGGAAGGCCATGGAAACCATAGAAAGGGTGCAGAGGACATTTACAAGGATGTTGCCTGGATTGGGGAGCTTGCCTTATGAGAATAGGTTGAGTAAACTCGGCCTTTTCTCCTTGGAGCAAAGGAGGATGAGAGGTGACCCAACAGAGGTGTTCAAGATAATGAGAGGCATCGATCGTGTGGATAGTCAGAGGCTTTTCCCCAGGGCTGATATGGCTAGCACGAGAGGGCACAGTTTTAAGGTGCTTGGAAGTAGGTACAGAGGAGATGTCAGGGGTACATTTTTTACACAGAGAGTGGTGAGTGCGTGGAATGGGCTGCTGGCAGCGGTGGTGGAGGCAGAAACGATAGGGTCTTTTAAGAGTCTCCTGGATGGCTACATGGAGCTTAGAAAAATAGAGGACTATGGGTAAAGCCTAGGTAGTTCTAAGGTAGGGATATGTTCGGCACAGCTTTGTGGGCCGAACAGCCTGTATTGTGCTGTAGGTTTTCTATGCTTCTATGTTTCTATATTGACTTACCAGCAGTTGGACCTTCCAGATACAGTTGTATTTTTAATACAATCAATTGAAACACTGACTGCACACAGTTCTCCAAAAATTAGATGGCATGAACTATAATGAGCAGTTGGACAAACTTAGGTTGTTTTCTCTGGAGCGTTGAAGGCTGAGGGGAGATGTGATAGAGGTTTATAATATTATGAGAGGCATAGATAGAGTAGACAGGCAGCATCTTTTTCCCAGAAATGTCTAATACCAGAGGGCATGAATTTCTGGTGTAAGAGGATATTTTCAAAGGAGATGTGACGGGCAAGTTTTTTTTTACACTGGTATGGGTGTTGCCTGTAATTCACTGCCTGAGCTGGTGATAGAGGCAGTGAATTGAGACGTTTAGATAGGCACATGAATGTGAGGAAGGTGGAAGTACTGTATATGGGCATTGTGTAGGCAGAAAAGATTAGTTAGCCATTTGATTACTAATTGAATTGTTTTGACACAACATTGTGGGCTGAAGGCCCTGTTCCTGTGCTGTACTGTTCTATGTTCCAGAATGAGGATGAAATGTGATCTGAGACTTTGACCGTGGAATGATTGTTGGTTTCAGACAGAGTGGTTTGAGTATCTCAGAAACTGCTGATGTCCTGAGATTTTCACACTCAGCAGTCTTCATCCAGTGAGTGGTAGTTCTGTGAGTGAAAATGCCTTGTTAATGAGAGAGGTCAGAGGAGAATGGCCAGAATGGTTCAAGCTGACAGGAAGGTGACAGTAACTCAATTAACAATGTGAGGTACAGGAGGTACCTAATGAAGTGGCCACTGAGTTTATTTACCATTGAAGAAATGAGCTTCCAGGATAACCAAATTTGGGAACTAAAAGGTGTCTGACTGAAAAAAAAGAAATCATGAAAATTGCTGGTAGTATTACTGAGCAGAAGTCTTGGAAATGAATAGGAATACTCAGTCAATATGGATTTATGAAAGAAAATTACATTTGACTGTTGAAGTTCATTGAGGATGTAATGAGAATTGAGAACAGAAACAATGGAGGAGGTGCACTGCATTTTCAAAAACCTCTTGATAAAGTTCTTTAGAGGAGGCTGGTCAGAAGTATTGCAGCAAAGAGTTTGGGCTAATATATCAATATGCATTGAGGATTGGATAATTGACATGAGAACAAATCTTTGTCAAGTTGGCAGGGTGTGATTTATAGGTACCATGGGAACACACACAAAATGCTGGATGAACTCAGCAGGTCAGGCAGCATCTATGGAAAAGAGTACAGTTGACGTTTTGGGCCGAGACCCTTTGGCAGGACTGGAGAAGAAAAGCTGAGGAGTAGATTTAAAAGGTGGGGGGAGGGGAAACACAAGGTGATGGTGAAACCCAAAAGGGGAGGGATGAAGTAAAGTGCTGGGAATTTGACTGGTGAAAGAGACAGAAGACCATGCAAGAAAGAAAAAAGGGGGAAGGAGCATCAGAGAGAGGTGATGGGTGGGCACGGAGATAAGGTGAGAGAGGGAAAAGGGGATGGGAAATGGTGAAGGAGAGGGGGGTGGGGGGCATTACTGGAAATATGAGAAATCAACATTCATACCATCAGGCTTCAGGCTTCCCAAACAGAATATAAGATGTTGTTCCTCCAACCTAAGTGTGGCCTCATCACGACAGTGGAGGGCATGGATGGACATATCAGAATGGGAATGGGAAGTGGAATTAAAATGGGTGGGCATCGGGAGTTTCAGCTTTTTCTGGTGCTCAGTGAAGCGGTCTCCCAATCTACGTCGGGTCTCACCAATACAAAGGAGGCCACTGGACACAGTATATGTGACCCCACCAGACACATAGGTGGAGTGTCACCTCACCTGGAAGGACTGTTTGGGGCACTGAATGGGAGGATGTGCAGGGGCAGGTATAGCACTTGTTCCACTTGTAAAGGTAAGTACCAGGAGGGACATAAGTGACGAATGGACAAGGGAGTCACATAGGGAGCAATTCCTGCCAAAAGCAGAAAGTTGGTGGGGGGGTGGGGGTGGGGGTGTGGAGATGTGCTTGGTGGTGGGATCCCTTTGGAGATGGTGGATGTTTCGGAGAATTGTGTGCTGGATGTGGAGGATGGTGGGGTGATAGGTGAGGACAAGAACATTTGAATACAGACATGAAGATGTTTTACTGCAGTTATATAGGTCCTTGATGAGTCCACACCTGATCTGTGTACAGTGGTTTACTAACCTAAAATCTGATATATTTGTCACAGAGGTGTACATGTAGTGTTCATCACATCAGCTCAAGGAATGGTGGGTTTGCTGTATTCTCCAGAGTTAGAAGAAGAGATCTCAATAACATTTGCTAAGATGGTTCAACAGATTAGATTTGGGAAAGATGTTTCCCCTGGCTGAGGACCCTAGAACCTAAAGAAGAAAGGATAGGCCATCTAGGAATGAGATGAGAAAGTTCTTTGCTCAGATGGTGGCAAAGCTCTGTCCTGAAAGGATGTGGAGGCCAAGTCCCTGAGTTAATTCATAACAGAGGTCAATATGTTTTGGGATATTGAGGAAAGCAAGGGGGAAAGTGAAGGAAAATGGAGTTTAAATATAACATCAGCCAAGATCTTGGTGAATGGTGGAGATGCCTCAAAGGGCTGGGTGGTCAACTCCTGCTCCTATTTCTTACATAATGTTCCAACTACAAAATATCTTCTCTGGGAACTTGTCTCCTGATTTTTGACTGTGTCATAGGGTTATGGCAACTCTGACATCTGGAATATCAGAAACACAAACACATAGGGCAGAGATTCTGCAAATGTTGTAAATATTGAGGAACACACACAAAATGCTGGAGGAACTCATGAGATCATCTGTATCTACGGAGAGGGTCAACATTTCAGGTCAAGACCCTTCATCAGGACAATAAAAGAAGGGGTCAGAAGCCAGAATAAGAAGGTTGGGGGGAGTGGGGTTGACAGGTGATAGGTGAAGCCAGGTGAGAGGGCAAGTGGGTGAGAAGAAGTGGGGGTGACAAAGTAAGAAGCTAGAAGGAGATAGATGTAAGAGTGAAAGGGCTGAAGAAGAGGAATTTGATAGGAGAGGACAATGGGAGAAAGAGAAGGAGCAGAGGCACCAGAGGAAGGTGATGGGCAGCTGAGAAGAGAAGGGGTGATGGGGAGCCAGAATGAGGAAAGGAAAAAGAGAAGGGGGAGTTGGGAGACGAAGGATAGCTTTCTAGGCATTTCATTCTGGGTTTAGAATTTGCAACTGATCCTCTTGTTGAAAAGACACTTCCCACCCTTTTTTGTGAGATTAACTCTGATGTCACCACTAAGCAACCCAACTCTAACACCAATGACCCCTATTCTGTATTCTACATCCCCTCAATGATATGTTCTTACTTACTTCCTGTTACGCTGTTAGCGTTTAGGGCAGCATTGAAGGTGCTCCATCTCTGGCAGTGTTCAGAACTTCCTTCATCACGTCAGTCATGAAGGTCCCAGGTGGAGACTCAGATGTAGAAGGATTCTTAATTAGTGTTTCCATAACAATTTTGTTTTACCAGTCAGGGTTGTAAGCCCTGAACTGAGCCTCCAAACCTGGAAGACCACTGGACCACTCTTTGTCTGTCCTCTACCCTTTGACCAGTTTGGCATGGGTACCTGTCTACCAAGCGCCAAAGCATAAAGCCCTGACTCCAGCCAACATAGCTCTCTGGGTCACTGAGGCACACAAACCTCCAAACCACAACAAAGTTGTGGTCCTCTTGGAGGCCCCTCAATGAAAGGTTGGAGATTAAGCAGTGAGGCTCCAGAAGGATGTGGATAGGTTTAGTGATCAGGAAAAGATCTGGCAAATGGAGCATTACATGTCAAATCGTCTCTTTCTGCAGGAAAAATAAGAAAAAGAAACACCTTATCTAAATGCTTAGAAATTGCAGTGCTCTGAGGTAGAGGTATCTGATAATACACACAAAGTGATGGAGGAACTCAGCAGAGCAGTTAGCATCTGTGGAGGGAAATGAACAGTCAACATTTTGGGCCAAGTCCTGATGAACAGCTTTGGTTTAACTTGGTTTGAAAATTTGACCAACAATAATTCTCAATGTAATATTATCCAACACTGAGGAAGGACTGTTTCAAAATAATCCTATTTAATCTTTCTAATTATGGAAAATTGAGCAATCAATGGCAGTAATTGAATAGGTACAAGGATGTAAACATTTGTCAATCATGTTTAAACTGATGTGCATGCAGGGTATCAAATTTGTTTTTTGTATATGGAAACACACAGATCTACAGGTGCTGGAAGGGGAAATAAAACCAGACACGCTGGCTAAACTCAGCCAGTCAGGCAGCATCTGTGGAAAGGGAAACCATTCTGGCTTATGGTCTTATGGCTTCTTCCCCCTTACTTTCCAGTTCTGATGAAGGATTTCAGCCTGAAACATCAACTGTTTATTCCCCACCTAACCTGCAGAGTTCTTCCAGCACTTTCTGTCTGTTACTCAAGATTTCCAGAATCTGCAGAATTTCTTGAGTTTGGGATGTGATGTATTAGTGCATGATTCACAAAGGAGAGGAATGCAGGTACAGCTAAGTAGGAAAGCCAACAGTATATTATAGTTTATTGCTAGGAAAACTGAATACACAGCAGGGGTGTTATACTTCATTACATTGCTGAAGTCACATCTTGTGTACTGAGTAGTTTTTGTCTTGTTATTTAAAGATATTAATTAATTAGAAGCAGCTTAGAGAAACTTTACTGATACCTAGGATGAGTGGATTGTCCTTTGAGGAAAGGCTGGATAGGCTTGGCTTGTATCTACTGGAGTTCTGAAGAGTGAGAGGTGATGACAGAAACTTTAAAGGTCCCGAGGAGTTGCAACAGAGAGAATTTCTCTTTCCCAAAAGGCTACAGTAACAGGGACAATTAATATTTTAATCCAAGTGTGACAGACATTTAATAAGCAAGATGATGAAAGGTTATTTGTGGCACACTTAATAAATAGAGTAGTATGGCAATAGGGGCCAAGTGGCCTATTCCTGCTCCTAAATCATTAGTTTGTATGATTCTCTCCCCCAAACAAAGGAATTACATTCTCGCTGCCTCCACTTTCAAATCCTTTGCTCAACTTTAACAGAATTAGATCAACCTTTAATCTATGACATGGGGGCTTAATCTACACAACCCCTTTCATAATTAAATCATTTTAGCCCAGGTTTCATTGACATGAATTTTCCTCTTAGACCATTGCATTTTTACTTTTGTTTATTCTGTTAACTTTGTTCAGGTTGTTACTGTCTGCATCTGTGTGAAGATACTTCAGCAACACCATGGATCTTGGTGTCTAGACAGAAAAGCTGTCTCAACCGTCCAGTCAGAGAAGCAGTGGACAATATTTTTCATAGACAGCTCATCAGTTACAAGTTCAGAAGGTTGTGGATTACTTATTTAGCACTAGTATGAGGTGTTAGTAGAAAACAGGGCAGGCACATCCTCCATTTGTCCTTCAAGATGTCAAGATGTCCACTGCAATACCCAGCACCTGCCAACCAGTGTCACCAATGTTCAATTTAAGTAGTTGTTCCTGTAGTCGGTTTTTTTCCTGCCTATTGAATCATCTTCAACTTAGGTAGGTATCCCAAGCACAAAACAAAAGCTAATTTGACCAGGAGAAAGGATTCCTTGAACTTAAGGTGCCAGTTCAGAACTTAAAGAAACATAGAAAACCTACAGCACAATACAGGCTCTTTGACCCACAAAGTTGTGCCGAACATGTCCCTACCTTAGAAATTACTAGGTTTACTCATAGCCCTCTATTTTTCTAAGCTCCATGTACCTATCCAAAAGTCTCTTAAAAGACCCTATCGTATCTGCCTCCACCACCGTTGCCGGCAGCCCATTCTATGCACTCACCACTCTCTGAATAAAAAACTTACCCCTGACATCTCCTCTGTACCTGCTCCCCAGTACCTTAAACCTGTGTCTTTTTGTGGCAACCATTTCAGCCTTGGGAAAAAGCCTCTGACTATCCACACGATCAATGCCTCTCATCATCTTATACACCTCTATCAGGTCACACCTCATCCTCCTTCACTCCAAGGAGAAAAGGCCGAGTTCACTCAACCTGTTTTCATAAGGCATGCTCCCCAATCCAGGCAACATCCTTGTAAATCTCCTCTGCACCCTTTCTATGGTTTCCACATCCTTCCTGTAGTGAGGCGACCAGAACTGAGCACAGTACTCCAGTGGGGTCTGACCAGGGTCCTATATAGCTGCAACATTACCTCTCAGCTCCTAAATTCAATTCCATGATTGATGAAGGCCAATACACCATATGCTTTCTTAACCACAGAGTCAACCTGCGCAGCTGCTTTGAGCATCCTATGGACTCGGACCCCAAGATCCCTCTGATCCTCCACACTGCTAAGAGTCATACCATTAATACTGTATTCTGCCATCATATTTGACCTACCAAAATGAACCACTTCACACTTATCTGGGCTGAACTCCACCTGCTACTTCTCAGCCCAGTTTTGCATCCTATTAATGTCCCGCTGTAACCTCTGACAGCCCTCCACAATATTTTGGCTCAGTTGGTAACATACTCAGTTGGCTCAGTTGGTAAGTTTGTGGGTTGAAGTCTCAGAGACCTGAGGACAAAAGTCTAAGATGTCACTGGTATGAAGTACTGAGACTTCAAATTGTCAGCTCTCTCAGGTAGACAGTAAAATTCCTATGTCTGTAGCGGGGAAAAAAGGTGTCAAGTATCCCATCAGACTTAGTACACAGAGCTCTGCCCATCAAAGTATTGCTCAAAGAAAAGTTCTAGCTCAGAATCAAGACATGGAGAAAGGAGTGAAAGTATCATTAGCAAATCTGCAGAATTATATGTGATGACGAAGAATTAAAGGCCATAAGAAGGGAACAGATGTGCACAAAGTAAAAGTGACAACCAAATCCCTAAAGGGAATGTGCAATAATAGGACTGGACAAAAAGAACAAAGGTTGCCATCAGAAAAATAATTGTATAAAAGGGTCATCAAAGATAAGGCAAACAATCACCCCAGAGATCAATCATCACAAAGATGTAAACTCACGGGTTGGGAGTCAGCAGAACCTCTTATTGTGACTGGGGCAGGTAAGATCTCAAATTAGCAGTAAACAGTGTATGTGCAAGTGCATGTTAAGCAATCAGTATATGTGAGGCTTAATAAAATAATTAGAAACAAAACTTTGTTGAGTGATTGTTTGTTTAGAATCATTGTCACCAAGAGAGTCAGGCAACACACTATTACAGTTACCTAGAAACATAGAAGACCTACAGCACAATACAGGCCCTTCGGCCCACAAAGTTGTGCTGAACATGTGCCTACCTCAGAAATTACTAGGCTTACCTATAGCTCTCTATTTTACTAAGCTCCATGTACCTATCTAAAAGCCTCTTAAAAGACCCTGTCATATCTACCTCCACCACTGTTGCCGGCAGCCCATTCCACGCACTCACCACTCTCTGAGTAAAAAAACTTACCCCGATATCTCCTCTGTACCCACTCCCCAGCACCTTAAACCTGTGTCGTCTTGTGGCAACCATTTCAACCATGGGAAAAAGCCTCTGACTATCCACACGATCAATGCCTCTCGTCATCTTGCACACGTCTATCAGGTCACCTTTCATCCTCCTTCACTCCAAGGAGAAAAGGCCGAGTTCACTCAACCTATTCTCATAAGGCATGCTCCCCAATCCAGGCAACATCCTTGTAAATCTCCTCTGCACCCTCTCTATGGCTTCCACATCCTTCCTGTAGTGAGGCAACCAGAACTGAGCACAGTACTCCAAGTGGGGTCTGACCAGGGTCCTATATAGCTGTAACATTACCTCTCGGCTCCTAAATTCAATTCCATGATTGATGAAGGCCGGTACATCATACACCTTCTTAACTACAGAGTCAACCAGCGCAGCTGCTTTGAGTGTCCTATGGACTCAGACCCCAGGATCCCTCTGATCCTCCACACTGCCAAGAGTCTTACCATTAATACTATATTCTGCCATCATACTTGACCTACCAAAATGAACCATTTCACACTTATCTGGGTTGAACTCCATCTGCCTCTTCTCAGTCCAGTTTTGCATCCTATCATTGTCCCGCTGTAACCTCTGACAGCCCTCCACACTATCCACAACACCTCCAACCTTTGTGTCATCAGCAAACTTACTAACCCACCCCTCCACTTCCTCATCCAGGTCATTTATAAAAATCATGAAGAGTAAGGGTCCCAGAACAGATCCCTGAGGCACTCCACTGGTGACTGACCTCCATGCAGAATATGACCCATCTACAACCACTCTTTGCCTTCTGTGGGGAAGCCAGTTCTTGATCCACAAAGCAATGTCCCCCTTAGTTCCCTTACTTTCTCAATAAGCCTTGCATGGGGTACCTTGTCAAATGCCTTGCTGAAATCCATATACACTTTATCTACTGCTCTTCCTTCATCAATGTGTTTAGTCACATCCTCAAAAAATTCAATTAGGCTCGTAAGGCACGACCTGCCCTTGACAAAACCATGCTGACTATTCCTAATCACATTATACCTCTCCAAATGTAACCATATAACCATATAACAATCACAGCACGGAAACAGGCCATTCCGGCCCTCCTAGTCCGTGCCGAACTCTTAATCTCACCTAGTCCCACCTACCCGCACTCAGCCCATAACCCTCCACTCCTTTCCTATCCATATACCTATCCAATTTTACCTTAAATGACACAACTGAACTGGCCTCTACTACTTCTACAGGAAGCTCATTCCACACAGCTATCACTCTCTGAGTAAAGAAATACCCCCTCGTGTTTCCCTTAAACTTTTGCCCCCTAACTCTCAAATCATGTCCTCTCGTTTGAATCTCCCCTACTCTCAATGGAAACAGCCTATTCACGTCAACTCTATCTATCCCTCTCAACATTTTAAATACCTCGATCAAATCCCCCCTCAACCTTCTACGCTCCAATGAATAGAGACCTAACTATGTATATAAATCCCTCCTCTCAGGATCTTCTCCATCAACTTACTGGTAAGACTCAGTGGTCTATAATTTCCTGGGCTATCTCTACTTCCTTTCTTGAATAAAGGAACAACATCCGCAACCTTCCAATCCTCCGGAATACGTACACAATGCTGGGAGAACTCAGCAGGTCAGGCAGCATCCGTGAGAAAAGAGTAGCCAACGTTTCAGGCGGAGACCCTTTATCAGGAATGGGGGGGAAGAGAGGACCGAAGCCCAGTAATAGAGATAGGGGAGGGGGTAGGGCCTATAGGCGCCAGGTGGAAAACCAATCAGAGGAAAGATAAAGGGGGGAGGCAGATGGGGGAGGGGATAAGCATGAAAGAACTGTAGAGATAAAGAAGCAGAAAGTTGAAAGGGGAGAGAGGCAGAGAGGGACCTGGGATAGGGGAAGGGGGAGGGGGAGGGAATTACCAGAAATTGGAGAATTCGATGTTCATACCACCAGGCTGGAGGCTACCCAGACGGTAGATGAGGTGTTGCTCCTCCAACCTGAGTTTGGCCTCATCATGGCAGTAGAGGAGGCCATGTATGGACATATCTAGATGGGAATGAGAGTCAGAGTTGAAGTGGGTGGCAACCGGGAGGTCCTGTCTATTGTGACGGACGGAGTGGAGGTGCTCGACGAAGCGGTCCCCCAATCTGCGTCGGGTCTCGCCGATGTAGAGGAGGCGACACCGGGAGCACCGGATGCAATAGACGACTCCAGCAGACTCGCAGGTGAAGTGTTGCCTCACCTGGAAGGACAGTCTGGGGCCCGGAATGGTGGTAAGGGGGGAGGTGTGGGGACAGGTGTAGCATTTGCGCTTGCAGGGATAAGTGCCAGGTGGGAGTTCTGTGGGGAGGGACGTGTGGACCAGGTAGTCGCGGAGAGAACGATCCCTGCGAAAAGCTGAGAGGGGTAGGGAGTGAAAGATGTGCTTGGTGGTGGGGTCCTGTTGAAGGTGGCGGAAGTTGCGGAGGATAAAATTCTGAATCCGGAGGCTGGTGGGGTGGTAGGTGAGGACAAGGGGAGCCCTGTCCCTGTTGTGGTGACGGGAGGATGGGTTAAGGGCTGAAGTGCGGGAAGTGGAGGAGATGCGGGTGAGGGCATCTTTGATGACGCCAGAAGGGAAACCAAGATCCTGAAAGAAAGAGGACATTTGAGAAGTCCTGGAATGGAAAGTCTCATCCTGAGAGCAGATGTGGCGGAGATGGAGGAACTGGGAATAGGGAATGGCATTTTTGCATTGGGAAGGGTGGGAAGAGGTATAGTCAAGATAGTTATGGGAGTCAGTGGGTTTGTAGGAGATGTCTGTCTCCAGAGATGGAGACCGAGAGATCAAGAAAGGGGAGAGAAAGATGGACCAAGTGAATTTAAGGGCTGGGTGAAAGTTAGAGGCAAAGTTGATGAAATTGACGAGCTCAGCATAGGTGCAGGAAGCAGCACCAATGTAGTCGTCAATGTAGCGGAGGAAAAGTTGGGGAGTGGTGCCAGTATAGATTTGGAGCATAGACTGTTCCACATAACCCACAAAGAGGCAGGCATAGCTGGGGCCCATGCGAGTGCCCATGGCTATGCCCTTGATCTGGAGAAAGTGGGAAGAACCAAAGGAGAAGTTATTGAGAGTTAGAACAAGCTCTGCCAACCGGAGGAGTGTGGTGGTGCTAGGGAACTGGCGGGGTCTGTTATCCAAAAAGTAGCGGAGGGCTTTGAGGCCTTCTTGATGGGGGATGGAGGTGTATAAGGATTGAACATCCATTGTAAAAATGAAGTGGTCGGGGCCGGGGAATTGGAAGTTATTGAAGAGGTGAAGGGCATAGGATGTATCCTGGATGTAGGTGGGGAGAGACTGAACTATGGGGGATAAAATGGAGTCCAGGTAGGCAGACACAAGTTCGGTGGGGCAGGAGCAGGCTGAAACTATGGGTCTGCCGGACAGTCAGGCTTGTGGATCTTGGGGAGGAGGTAAAACCGAGCTGTGCAGGGTGTGGGAATTATGAGTTTTTTGGCTGAGGGAGGAAGGAGTTGATGAGGGTGAAGATGGTGTGGGAGACAGTGGATTGAAGTTTTTTAGTGGGGTCCTGTGGCAGGGGTAAGTACGAGGAGGTGTCGGAGAGCTGCCGTTTGGCCTCAGAGAGGTAGAGGTCCGTCCGCCAGACTACTACGGCACCACCTTTGTCTGCAGGTTTGATGGTGAGGTTGGGGTTAGTGCGGAGAGAGTGGAGGGCACTCTCCTCCGGAACCTCTCCGGTCCCCATTGATGGTGCAAAGATCATCACCAGAGGCTCATCAATCTCCTCCCTCATATCCCACAGTAGCCTGGAGTACATTTTGTCCGGTTCCGGCAACTTATCTAACTTGATGTTTTCCAAAAGCTCCAGCACATCCTCTTTCTTAATATCTACATGCTCAAGCTTTTCAGTCTGCTGCAAGTCATCACTACAATCACTAAGATCCTTCTCCACAGTGAATACTGAAGTAAAGTATTCATTAAGTACCTCTGCTATTTCCTCCGGTTCCATACACACTTTCCCACTGTCACACTTGATTGGTCCTATTCTCTCACGTCTTATCCTCTTGCTCTTCACATTCTTGTAGAATGCCTTGGGGTTTTCCTTAATCCTGCTCGCCAAGGCCTTCTCATGGCCCCTTCTGGCTCTCCTAATTTCCTTCTTCAGCTCCTTCATCGTAGCCTTATAATCTTCTAGATCTCTATCATTACCTAGCTCTCTGAACCTTTTGTAAGTTTTTCTTTTCTTCTTGACTAGATTTATTACAGCCTTTGTACCCTTTGTACCCTACCATAATGTCCCCGTCTCATTGGAATGTACCTATACAGAACTCTACACAAATATCCCCTGAATATTTGCCACATTTCTTCCATACTTTTCCCTGAGAACATGTTTCCAATTTAAGCCTCCATTTTCCTGCCTGATAGCCGCATAGTTCCCCTTTCTCCAATTAAACGCTTCTCTAACTTGTCTGTTACGACTGCCCATATTCTATAGATCTAGATGGACAAGCTGCTGCCACAATACATATAATTTGATTCAAAAGTCTTACTTAAATGCACATGTTCACTCCAACAAATGACAAAAGTAGCTTCGTTTTTGCTCCACTTTTACTAATTGTTCCATTAAATCAGTTCTAAATGCTTTTGATGCAGAAAATACTGGAGGAACTCAGCAGGCCAGGAAGCATCTATGGGAAAAAATGCAGTCGACAGGTCTCGGCCCAAACTGCAGATTTTCTTTTCTTAACTGCTTTTAATGCTATTCATTACAAAACTGTAGGGATGTGATTTTTTGAGTGTCTTAAACATGGACATAAGTGACTTACAGATGACTGTATAAAGGAAATCTGCTTGTTAAACGTGGATGGCCAGTATTCTGAAGAACAGTAAGAGTGTTACCCCTTTGTCCTTGACAACATTTGTGTCTACAATTGGTCATTGTGTTGAAGTTGTATAAGATATTGGTGAGGCCAAATTTGGAGTATTGTGTGCAGTTTTGGTCACCTACCTACAGGAAAGATATCAATAAGATTGAAAGAGCACAGAGAAAATTTATAAGGATGTTGCTGAGACTTGACGACCTGAGTTATAGGGAAAAGCAGAACTGATTAGGACTTTATTCACTGGAGCGTAGGAAAATGAGGGAAGATTTAATAGAGGGGTATAGATAGGGTAAATTCAAGCAAGCTTTTTCCACTAGTTTGTGTGAGACTAGAACTGGAGCTCATAGGTTAAAGGTGAAAGGTAAAATATTTAAGGGGAACCTGAGAGGGAACTACCTCATTCAGAGGGTGATGAGAGTGTGGAACAAGCTACCAGTGGAAGTGGTGGATGTGGGTTTGACTGCAACAGTTAAGAAAAGTTTGGAATACATGGATAGGAGGGGTACAGAAGGCTATGATCCAGGTGCGGGTTGATGGGACTGGACAGAATAACAATTCAGCATGGACTGGATGGGCTGAAAGAGCTGTAATGCTCTATTAGTCTATTGTCACTTTGCTATTTGTGGGAGTTTACCATGGAAAGTTGGGATGCTGGGCTTCCTGTTACAACTCTCCAAAAATAGTTCATTGAGATATTATGAAAGAAGTTACCAGAAAATGCAAGATTACCGTTCTTTACTAGTCTGAAGTTTTTAAAAGTGAATGACAATAGTATATCTATGACTTAGGCTCTCAAAATCATAGAAGGGCAAAGAAAAAGCATGGTTATACATCAGGTTCTTTGTGTTATCCTAACTCGAGATCTCCCTATCGCCTACCAGCCCTGAGCTGTTCATTGGACCACCCTCATCTCCTTTGAAAAACGTGGCCTCACAGCAATGATCCTACATATTGATTGGTTAGTTGTTCATGACCTTATGATAATTTCTCATTAATGTGCTATGCACAGCCAAAATGTCCAATCATCAGGACTTCCTCCAACTGGGAAAGATCAACAAACACTACACAACCAATCAAATACAAGCCATCAGAAACTGAAATCCTGAAGGTTCTACTGATTGGAAGTCAAGCTAGTTCTTATTTAAGCCCAGTTTTATGGCCAGTAGTCTAATGTTCTACAGACTGAGAGTTCAATGTCTATTTCTTATGGATCTATCTGGCATGGAGCCATTTGAAGTTTGACAATTCCTTTACTGTGCATCTGCAGAAGCTGTTGATACTCTAATGGCATGGAGTGAATATCAGGCTTGGGGAGCTGATTGTCAAAGTAGTGATGTGAGACAGCCTGCCCATCTACATTTTCCTTAAAGGGCCAAAACCCATAAATCAGCACTTGTTCACAAAGTTCTAGTGCCATGCTTGTGACCATTATGCCGGTGGAGAGACGGTTTGCTCTTACACCCTTAGAACGCCAGAATTCACTCAGATGTTTTAGGTACACAGGATTGAAGAATACCACTTCCTGTTTGGCCTGAAAATCTTGGAGAGTGTAAAGAGCCCTGAAGGAGAGAATTGTGTTCTTGGTGTAGGAGAAAGCAGGCAAGAGAAGGAGAGCGTCATTATAGATGGTCAAGTTGGTGAAAAATGGCCTCCTCCTGTCTTGTAGTTCTCCATACCTGTCAAGAGGAAAACACTCATTATTGCCACATTGCCAGTCCAAACCCTTCTCCACACCATGTTGCAATTCACTCAAAGCAATAGTTTTGCCAACATTCCCAAGGTCCTCAATTACTGCAACTGACAAGGTGATGGGAAGTGAATGAGAAAAGTCCAGCATTCCATCATGGCTGATTTATTACCCATCTCAACCCCATTCTCCTGCTTTCTCCCCATAACAATAGATAATAGGTGCAGGAGTAGGCCATTCAGCCCTTCGAGCCAGCACCACCATTCACTGATCATGGCTGATCATCCACAATCAGTACCCTGTTCCTGCCTTCTCCCCATATCCCTTGACTCTGCTATCTTTAAGAGCTCTATCTAACTCTTTCTTGAAAGCATCCAGAGAATTGGCCTCCATTGCCTTCTGAGGCAGAGCATTCCATAGATCCACAACTCTCTGAGTGAAAAAGTTTTTCCTCAACTCTGTTCTAAATGGCCTACCCCTTATTCTTAAACTGTGGCCTCTGGTTCTGGACTCACCCAACATCGGGAACATGTTTCCTGCCTCTAGCGTGTCCAATCCCTTAATAATCTTATATGTTTCAATCAGATCCCCTCTCATCCTTCTAAATTCCAGTATATACAAGCCCAGTCGCTCCAATCTTTCAACATATGACAGTCCCGCCATTCCGGGAATTAACCTACGCTGCTCTCCCTCAATAGCAAGAATATCCTTCCTCAAATTTGGAGACCAAAACTGAACACAATACTCCAGGTGTGGTCTCACCAGGGTCCTGTACAACTGCAGAAGGATCTCTTTGCTCCTATACTCAGCTCCCCTTGTTATTAAGGCCAACATTATTTTTCACTGCCTGCTGTACCTGCATGCTTACTTTCAGTGACTGATGAACAAGGACACCTAGATCTTGTTGTACTTCCCCTTTTCCTAACTTGACACCATTCAGATGGTAACCTTGACACCGATTAATCAATCTCCACCTTAAATATATTCTGTAAACTGGCCTGCACAACTGTCTATGACAATGAGTTCCACAGATTCACACCCTCTGGCTGAAGAAATTTTTCCTCATCTCTGTTCTAAATGGATGTCCCTCAATTCTGAGGCTGCAACCTCTGATCCTAAACTCTCCTACTATAGGAAACATCACATCTACTCTGTTGAGGCCTTGCAATATTCAATAGTTTTCAATGAGATACCCCGGATTCTTCTAAACTCAAGTGAATACAGGCCCAGAGCCATCAAATGCTCCTCAAATGTTAAGGATTGCATTCCTAGAATCATTCTCGTGAACTGACTCTGAACCTTCTTCAAAGCCAGCACATCTTTTCTGAGATAAAGGGCCCAAAGCTGCTCACAATACTCCAAGTACAGTCTGACCAGTGACTTATAAAGCCTTATCATTACATCCTTGCATTTGTGTTCTAGTCTGCCCCCCAAGGCTGGTCAGCATTGTCAGGTCTTTCCATGATGGCATGATGTCCAGGGTCAATGAAAAAGGCTGCACCTCTGACCCCGTCCTAGTAACTAATGGTGTTCGTGCCTACTCTGTTCAGCCTGTTGTTTGCCATGATGCTGATCTCTGCTCCCACAGACTGATGCGGGAATAGCAATTCAGTACAGGACTGGTGCTTGCTTCTTTGGTCTGTGACGTCTCAAGGCCAAGACCAAAGTGCTGGAAGCAATAGTACGAGACTTTCTCTTTGCAGATGACTGTGTTCTTGCAGCGCACGGTGAAAGGGACCTGAAGGAGCTCGCTGACTGCCTCACTGTGGCAGCAAAGAAATTCGGCCCAACCATCAGCCTGCAGAAAACAAAAGTTCTAATTCAACCTGCACCCCATACCAACCCTGCGGAACCACAAATTGAGATTGAAGGCACGCAGCTCAACAACGTTGACGCCTTCACCTACCTGGGAAGCTGCCTCACCTCCTCCTGCAGTCTACATAGAAACATAGAAAACCTACAGCACAATACAGGCCATTCGGCCCACAAAGTTGAGCCGAACATGTCCCTACCTTAGAAATTACTAGGCTTACCTATAGCGCTCTATTTTACTAAGCTCCATGTACCTATCGAAAAGTCTCTTAAAAGACCCTATCATATCTGCCTCCACCTCTGTTGCCGGCAGACCATTCCATGCACTCACCACTCTCTGAGTAAAAAACTTACCCTTGACATCTCCTCTGTACCTACTCCCCAGCACCTTAAATCTGTGTCCTCTTGTGGCAACCATTTCAGCCCTGGGGAAAAGCCTCTGACTATCCACACAATCAATGCCTCTCATCATCTTGTACACCTCTATCAGGTCACCTCTCATCCTCCTTCGCTCCAAGGAGAAAAGGCCGAGTTCACTCAACCTATTCTCATAAGGCATGCTCCCCAATCCAGGCAACATCCTTGTAAATCTCCTCTGCACCCTTTCTATGGTTTCCACATCCTTCCTATAGTGAAATGACCAGAACTGAGCACAGTACTCCAAGTGGGGTCTGACTAGGGTCCTGTATAGCTGCGACATTATCTCTCGGCTCCTAAATTCAATTCCACGATTGATGAAGGCCAATACATCATACACCTTCTTAACCACAGAGTCAACCTGCACAGCTGCTTTGAGTGTCCTATGGACTCGGACCCCAAGATCCCTCTGTTCCTCCACATCCCTCTGCCACATTCCACGCTGTCTTACCATTAATACTATATTCTGCCATCATATTTGACCTACCAAAATGAACCACTTCACACTTATCTGGGTTGAACTCCATCTGCCACTTCTCAGCCCAGTTTTGCATCCTATCAATGTCCCACTGTAACCTCTGACAGCCCTCCACACTATCCACAACACCCCCAACCTTTGTGTCATCAGCAAACTTACTAACCCATCCCTCCACTTCCTCATCCAGGTCATTTATAAAAATCATAAAGAGTAAGGGTCCCAGAACAGATCCCTTAGGCAACACGAGTGAATCTGCAGATGCTGGAAATAAATAAAAACACAAAATGCTGGCAGAACTCAGCAGGCCAGACAGCATCTATGGGAGGAGGTATTGACGACGTTTCGGACCGAAACCCTTCATCAGGAGTCCCTGAGGCAATCCACTGGTGACTGACCTCCATGCAGAATACAACCACTCTTTGCCTTCTGTGGGCAAGCCAGTTTTTGATCCACAAAGCAATGTCCCCCATGCTTCCTTACTTTCTCAATAAGCCTTGCATGGGGTACCTTGTCAAATGCCTTGCTGAAATCCATATACACTATATCTACTGCTCTTCCTTCATCAATGTGTTTAGTCACATCTTCAAGAAATGCAATCAGGCTCGTAAGGCACGACCTACCCTTGACAAAACCATGCTGACTACTCCTAATCATATTATACCTCTCCAAATGTTCATAAATCCTGCCTCTCAGGATCTTCTCCATCAACTTACCAACCACTGAGGTAAGACTCACTGGTCTATAATTTCTTGGGCTATCTCTACTCCCTTTCTTGAATAAAGGAATAACATCCGCAACCCTCCAATCCTCTGGAACCTCCAGCCCCCATTGATCATCGCCAGAGGCTCAGTAATCTCCTCCCTCGCCTCCCACAGTAGCCTAGAACTGCACAGTCTAGATCAAGAGGTCTCAAACAGACTTGCAAAAGCTGGGGTATCCTTTGGCAGTCTATGGACACATGTGTGGGGAGAATGTGGCATCCGGCTGAAGACCAATATGGCAGTCTACAGAGCAGTCATCCTGACTTCTCTGCTGTTTGGCTGTGAAACATGGACTCTAATGCCACAGGCACATCAAGATGCTTGACCACCTGCAATGCCTTCACAATATCATGGGCATATTGTGGCAAGACAGAGTCCTCACCACAGAAATGCTACAAAGGGCCGAGAGCTCTGGTACAGAGACACTGATCATGAAGGATCAACTTCAATAGGTTGGACATGTGATCCGGATGGAACACAACCACCTTCCAAAGATGGTATTCTTTTCCGAGCTGGCACATGGCACCAGAAAGCAGGGAGGCCCCTCAAAGCATTATGAAGACTACGTGAAATGGTCCTTGAAGGCATGCAATATCCGTGTGACTGATTGGAAGGACTTGGCCAAAGACTGAAAATCCTGGCGCTTGGCAGTCTACAAAGACACCAGCACATTCGAAAAGCAGTGGCTGAAGGACCTCGATCAAAAGTGCCAGGATTGCAAGGAGAGACGACCCGACCCTTCAATAGCCATAATATGCCTGACCTGTGGGCACATCTGCACTTCCCAGTTCGGGCTTCACTCTCACCAGAGGCATCACTGACATCATTATCATTTCCCAAAGGACTTCCAAGATAGAGAAAGAGAGAGTTGTCAATGAAATACCTGATTCTTCTAAACTCCAGTGAGTACAGACCCAAAGCCATCAAATGCTCCTCATATGTAAACCCTTTCATTCCTGGGATCATTCTCATGAACCTCTCCAATGCCAGCACATCTTTTCTTAGGTAAGGAACCCAAAACTGCTCACAGTACTCCAAGTGCGGACTGACCAATACCTTATAAAGCCTCAGCATTACGTCATTGCTTTTGTGTTCTAGTCCTCTCAAAACAAATACCAACATTGCATTTGCCTTCCTTACCACTGACTCAGCCTGCAAGTTAACAATCAGGGAATCCTGCACGAGGATTCCCAAGTCCCTTTGCACCTCAGATTTTTTAATTTTCTCCCCATTTAGAAAATAGTCCATGCTTTTATTCATTCTGCCAAAGTGCATGATCATGCACCTCCCTGCACTATATTCCATCTGCCACTTCTTTACCCATTCCCCCGATCTGTTTAAGTCCTTCTGCAGACACCCTGCTTCCTCAACACAACTTGCCCCTCCACCTATCTTCATATCATCTGCATTTTGGCCACAAAGCCATCAATTCTGTCATCCAAATCACTGACATATAAAATGAAAAGAAGCAGTCCCAATAGAAGCACATTTGGAAAGCAGTGAAATCTTCGGACAAAGTCAGCATGGATTTGTGAAAGGAAAATCATGTCTGACGAATCTTATAGAATTTTTTGAAGATGTAACTAGCAGAGTGGATAGGGGAGAGCCAGTGGATGTGGTATATTTAGATTTTCAAAAGGCTTTTGACAAGGTCCCACACAGGAGATTAGTGTGCAAACTTAAAGCACACGGTATTGATGTGGATAGAGAATTGGTTGGCAGACAGGAAGCAAAGAGTGGGAGTAAACGGGACCTTTTCAAAATGGCAGGCTGTGACTAGTGGGGTACCGTAAGGCTCAGTGCTGGGACCCCAGTTGTTTACAATATATATTAATGATTTAGATGAGGGAATTAAATGCAGCATCTCCAAGTTTGCGGATGACACGAAGCTGGGCAGCAGTGTTAGCTGTGAGGAGGATGCTAAGAGGATGCAGGGTGACTTGGATAGGTTAGGTGAGTGGGCAAATTCATGGCAGATGCAATTTAATGTGGATAAATGTGAGGTTATCCACTTTGGTTGCAAGAACAGGAAAACAGATTATTATCTGAATGGTGGCCGATTAGGAAAAGGGGAGGTGCAACGAGACTTGGGTGTCATTGTACACCAGTCATTGAAGGTGGGCATGCAGGTACAGCAGGCGGTGAAAAAGGCAAATGGTATGTTGGCATTCATAGCAAAAGGATATGAGTACAGGAGGAGGGAGGTTCTACTGCAGTTATACAAGGCCTTGGTGAGTCCGCACCTAGAATATTGTGTGCAGTTTTGGTCCCCTAATCTGAGGAAAGACATTCTTGCCATAGAGGCAGTACAAAGAAGGTTCACCAGATTGATTCCTGGGATGGCAGGACTTTCATATGAAGAAAGACTGGATCGACTAGGCTTATACTCACTGGAATTTAGAAGATTGAGGGGGGATCTTATTGAAACGTATAAAATTCTAAAGGGATTGGACAGGCTAGATGCAGGAAGATTGTTTCCGATGTTGGGGAAGTCCAGAACGAGGGGTCACAGTTTAAGGATAAAGGGGAAGCCTTTTAGGACTTCTTAACACAGAGAGTGGTGAATCTGTGGAATTCTCTGCCACAGGAAACAGTTGAGGCCGGTTCATTGGCTATACTTAAGAGGAAGTTAGATATGGCCCTTGTGGCTAAAGGGATCAGGGGGTATGGAGAGAAAGCAGGTACTGGGTTCTGAGTTGGATGATCAGCCATGGTCATACTGAATGGCGGTGCAGGCTCGAAGGGCCAAATGGCCTACTCCTGCACCTATTTTCTATGTTTCTATGTTAATACTGAGTCCAATGGAATTCCACTCATCACCAACAGCCAACCAGAAAAGGCTCCCTTTATTTCCACTCTTTGCCTCCTGCCAGTTAGCCAATCCTCTATCCATGCTCGTACCTTTCCTGTAATACCATGGGCTCTTATCCTGTTAAGCACCCTCATGTGCAGCACCACAACCAAGTAAACCAACACAATAAGATAGTAGTTACTTAAACTGATGAGGACTTCTCTAGGAAGGCAGGCATTATTTCTCCCTCACTTTTTCAAAAATATATTTATTTCTAACACCTGAGTTGGTTTTCTGAGAGAAAAAATGGGCTCCTGCTCTTAGAATATCATGATGTGTTGTACAAGCTCTGGAATCCTCTCCTCCTACACCAGAAAGAGAAGGTACCTGAAACCTGGAAGATGGTCTCTCACCTCTCTGTAATGATGCTTGGGTTTGCCGTCACCAAATTGGTTTTCGTTCCGATATCTTGGGCGAAAACTCCAGCCATGGGAGGGAGGTTACACCTAAGAGAAACCATCAGCATTCAATCCAAGAACTCAAAAGTTACCTCTTGTTGTTGAAGCACACAGTAGTTACATTGCTATAAGTGATTACTGTCAGAAACTACTCAACACGATGCAGTGTTACTTAGCAAGGGACTATTGGCCAAGGAAACCAGGGATAAAAAACAAAAGCCAGCCCACCATTCGCCCTTCATTGATGCTATTGATGAACCTTAGTTTAGCGATATCTTGGAGTTGAGTACTTAATTTGAATATAGAGTGGGGTCAACACCAACGATGAGAAAATAAGAGAGAGACACAAGAGACTGAAGGTGTTAGAATCTGCAGCAACAAACAACCTGCTGGAGGAACTAAGTGGATCGAGCAGCATCTATGAGGGAGAAAACACTGAGTTTCTGGAATAATCTCCTCTAATGTATTGTGTTTGATGGCTCTGGGTCTGTACTCACTAGATTTTAGAAGAATGGGGTGGAGGTTCTTATTAAAACCTACTGAATATTGAAAGGCTTAGTTAGAGTGGACATGCAGAAGTTGTTTCCATTATTGGGCGAGTCTATGACAGAGGGTAGTCTCAGAATAGAACAATGTTCCTTAAGAACAAAGATAAGGAAGAATTTATTTAGCTAGAGGGCAGTGCATCTGTGGACCAATGTGGAGGCCAAGGAATTGGGTGTATCATCAAACGTTACAGGGAGAAGGAAAGGGATTGGGGTTGAGAGGGAAAATAAAACAGCCATGATGGAATGGTGGAGCAGATTCAATGGGTTGAATGGCCTATTTCTGTTCTAATATCCTATGGTTTTATAGTCTGTCTGGATGGCATGTACAACAAAAGCTCTTAACTGTCCCTTGGTACATGAGACAATAATAAACCAATTTATCATTGGTTGAATAAATAATTCTTTATTCTTCCACATCATCCTCTGCCACCCAGAAACAGAAAATCTCTCCCAAACAGGTCCTGAGTTTTGGGAGTTGGCCTTGATTTTAATACTGAGACTGATTACTCTCAGTCGGAGTTGAATTTTGCTTTGTACAATTTAAGCAGACAGACCCTTGTCCCAACTTGGGGTCACAGAGTCAAAGAGCACTACAGAGAACCAGGCCCTCTGGCCCATCAATCCACAACTGGACCAGAACCCTCCATGTGTTTATCCAAATTCTACCCTTTTCATTCATGAGTTGTTTTGTTTCCTGCTCAAGGAATCTTTCCGTTACCCCTGTGGTCAAAGATTTTTGTTTATTGCTGTGAAACCTACCGGAACACAAAGTCAGCCTTGTTAATTTCAGCCCCACAACTGCTGTTGGTTAATATCCCACTATTTCCGACAACTGCACATCGCTTGTACTGTTGACTTCTGAGAGACGAGTCCTGTAAAGCAAGGGTAAGCCGTCAGCTTAAAAAAGTTCAAAAGTTCGAAGTAAATTTATATCAAATTACATTAATGTTACCATTTTGGCATCTTCCTCTTTTCTTCTCAGCCCTGAAGAAGGGTCTCGATCCGAAAAGTCAACTGTTTACTCTTTTCCATAGATGATGCCTGACCCACTTCACCTATCACTTTTGAGCTAGCATCTTTCCCCTCCCTCCACCATTTAATTCTGGCATCTTCCACTTTCCTTCTCAGTCCTGATGAAGGGACTCAGACTGAAACGTCAACTGTTTATTCTTTTCCGTAGATTCTGCCTGGCCTCCTGAGTTCCTCCAGCAGTTTGTGTGTGTTGCTCTATGTTACCATGTACTACCCTGTGATTCATGTTGTTGCAGGCATTTGCAGGAAAATAAAGAAATACGATTGAATTTTATGGAGAAACTATACATAAACAGACAAAGGCTGACAAACAACCAATTTGCATTAGAAGACAAACTGTAGAAATTTTAAAAAAACTGAGGACATGAGTTGTATGACATGACATGGCAGGTGGAGCTTAGAAGATAATGGTGCCTAACAGCAACTCCTTTGCTTGCATCTTCAGAAACAGCTCTATTTCAATCTTTGATATCTCTTTTCTTCCCTTTCAAGGTTCTTTTGAAGACCCTGACTCGGAGTTGCACGCTGACTTCGGTACTTTGTGGAAACGGGACTCATTCTCAGGGCCTCATGACTGGCCACTTTTCGATATGCCAAGTATGTGGCCTGGAAGACTAGCACACCTTCAGCGTGCTGGATTTTCGTGCCTCCGGAGGCGGGCTGACCGAGGTCAGTGCCACCGTCGCCTGATGTGTCGTGGGAATACACGGAAGATTGAAAGCAGTGAGCTGGCTGCTGGCTGTGTGCCCAGAGACCCGAGTTCTTTGGGCACAGAGCTCGGAAAAAGCGATGCAAAAGGCTTTTAACACCATAAATCAGCGAATTGTTTTGTTATGTCTCCCCTCTTACTGTGAAACAGGGACACCTCTTTTCCCTTATTAGGGAGAGAGAAAGAGAGCATATGGTATGTCGAATTACAGGGTGAACAAATAGTACATTCGTTAAATGTTAAATGTACATTTGACCTGCATTAATTGTTCCATCTCTGGAAACTGGTCAGGATCATCAGTTCTTAAGTTTTCTCATAAACCTTTTCATTTTTACAACACTTCTTCCTCCTTGACCTGTAATATCCTCTCACCCTGTACTTGGTGTTGAATTGTTTGCTTTACTTACATAATGGGGTCAGAAAGTGTGTGTTGTTGCAGATACATTTTCATTCTAACCTTATTAAGCCTCTGCTACCCAGGTCACCATGCTGTCTTCTCGCTATTGCCATCAGGAAGGAGGTACAGGAACCTTACGTACCACACCATCAGGTTCAGAAACAGTTATTACCCTTCAACCACCAGGCTCCTGAGCTATCCTGCATAACTTCACTCACCCCAACACTGAGCTGATTGAACAACCTATGGACTCACCTTCCAGGACTCTACAACTCATGCTCTCAGTATTATTTATTTATTTTGTTAGTTATTATTATTTTGTTCTTTTTCTTTTTTGTATTTGCACAGATTGTCTTCTTTAGAACACTGGTTATCTTTCCTGTCTTTGTTCTGTGCAGCTTTTCACTGATTTTATTCCATTTTTTTGTATTTACTGTGAATGGCCACAACAAAATTAATCTCAGGGTAGTAAATAGTGACATATATGTACTTTGATAATAAACTTTACTTTGAACTTAACCTACAACCATCAGGCTTCTGAACCAGCGTGGAAAACTGCACTCACTTCAACTCTGAACTAGTTCCACAACCTACGGGCTCACTTTCAAGGAACCTTCACATTCATGTTCTCAGTATTATTTTTATTTGCAGTTTGTCTCTCTCTGCACATTGGTGTTTGTCAATCTTTGTTTATGTACTGTATAGTTTTTCATAAAATTCTTTTGTTTTTTTTTCTGTAAATGCCTGCAAAGAAATGAATTTCAAGGTAGTATATGGTAATATATACGTACTTGGATTAATAAACTTGCTTTGAACTTTGAACTAGTCAGTGGCGTATTCTGTAGAGCTGCTACCTCAAGAGCCCAGGTTCAATGCTGACCTCAGGTGTTGGCTGTCCACTCATTCTCACTGTAACCATCTGGTATCTTCCCAAAAACATGTAGGTTTGTTAAATTGCCTTGAGTGTATAGGAGAGTGGTAGAGTCTGGAGGGACTTCATGGGAATGGGGTGGGGAAATAAATGGGATTAGAGAATTAGTGTGTACAATGTCCTGTGTATGTTACTAAAAAGGGCTTCTTTGGTTTGTTACGAGTAGGAATGTTTCTTTGTCTGTTAAATGTTTTTCTCGCCATTGTTTCGCTTTAGAATGGCTGATATGGTAATTGTATTCATTTGTTAATCAATGGGGAATGTTATTGTGTTTTGTGAGGCTGGGAACTTGGGGGTGAAGGGAGTCCAGAGGGAGACGCCGAGGAAGGAGGACGTGTGCTCGGAAGACCACCGGTGAGTCCGAGGTGGAAGACGTGGAAGTCGGGAGGGCAAGCGAAGAGGAGTCGAATGGTTCGCTGGATGAGCTCCACCGAGAGCACTAAACTGACTGAACTTTGATAAGTTGGTGCCTTTTGTTTTTTTTCTTGCCTAATACTCTTTTAATCTTAGTAAACTCTTTAAAGTGTATTTCATACCGGTATTTGTTGTGGGTTTGATACTGTTGGCGGCCGCGAGGCATAAACGCGATTCTCACAGCACCTGCGTGTACAGGAGGTGGGTTGGTGAGTGGCTGGATCTCCTTTTCCCCTAGACATATACCAGCCTGTTGGGTAAGTGTTACATTTGTGGGGTGCTCGCCGGGATTGGATTGTCAGGGGGCTGTGGAATCGCGCAGGTAGTGAGGGTAATGGAGAGAGATAAGATTGTTCGCTGGTGCGGATTTGAAGGTGTACCGGTACAGTACGCATGCGTAGTGAGCGGAGTGGATTTTCGAGTTTCGGGAGACGCGGTAGTGCGGGGGTTAAGTTTGGTGAAAGGTATGGGGCAGGTAGAATTGGTAGCTAGACGGTGTGGTAAAGAGATGGAGTCTAGCTGGGTGTTGGTTCGTACGAGTGCTGACGTCAGGACGTTGGAACTGCCGGCGACGGTCAGTGTACCGGGGGAGGAGGGGCTGTGGGGGCTCCACCCCTTCTCCAAGGATGAGGCTGAGGAGACATCGGAGGAGGAGCTAGAGCTAGAGGAAAACCCCAGAGAGGTGGCAGGCACTAGCAAAGGGAGGAGGGAGGAGGGAGTCGTGACTAGGCCCCGCCCCCCAGGTAGGGGGGCAGCCTCGGAGCTGGCAGCCGCACTTAACTCCCTGGTGGGAGTGGCCGAGAGGCCACGGCTGAAGCTGGGGGTGTTCTCCGGAGCCAATCCGACTCCGGACGGGGAGGTGGACTATGAGACCTGGATCGAGCATACGTCCTTGATGTTAGAGGAATGGCCAGGCTCGGAGGAGGAGAAGCGGCAGCGATTGGTGGGAAGTTTGAGGGGTTTAGCAGCCAAAACAGTTCGGGAGTTGAAAGCGGAGAAGCCTGGGGCCTCAGTGGAGGAATGTATAGAAGTTTTGGAGGGAGCATTTGGGTTGTCAGGGTTTTCTCAGAGTTCCAATGCCTGGAACAATGGAGAGGGGAAAAGCTCTCCGAGTACATATTTAGGATGGAGGGGATGCTCTCGGGGCTGCGGTGCCGGGGGGTAGTGAAGGCGCCTGACGTGGCTAGCATGAGGATGAGTCAGTTATTCAGTGGCTCTCTGGAGGAGGACAAGGTGGCGTGGACTATCCGGCAGGCTTATAGGAAAGGCCCCCCTCCATCGTTCGGGCAACTGATTAGAGAGGTGCGGGAGGAAGAGAGAGCGTTGGGGCGGAAAAGGGGCGCGGGCCTACGGGAGCGATCCTCAGCGATACAGGAAGTGGTGGCTGGGTGGAGGAATGACAACCCACCGAGGGGTAGAGAACCCCCTCTGGAGGGAAGGGACAGGGGAGATACCCACTCTCAGGGGCGACCAGTGTCGTGGGTTGGGAGTGGGAGTCGTCCTGGGAGAGGAGGGGCGGCAGGCAGCGTGTGCTTTAACTGTGGGAAAGAGGGGCATTTCAGGCGGGACTGTGGGCGGACGAGGGTGTGCTATAGCTGTGGAGAGGAGGGACACTTTAGGTGGGATTGTGAGAGACCAGGAGTTCCGCGGAGGACAAGCCCCCCTGCGACTAAGAAGGGGGAGGTGTCGGGAAACTTAGGAGAGGCTCAGTGAGGGAACGGACTGGAGCCTCTGGAGGAACACGCCTCTATTCCAGATGGGCTGGTAGGACCCCGTGTCAGTGTGGGTCTACGGATAGAGGGAGTTTACGCAAAAGCCGTTCTGGATACGGGATCGCAGGTGACCTTATTGTACCGGTCTTTCTACAACCAATATCTAAAGCATTTGCCCGTAACCCCATTTGACGCCCTGCAGATTTGGGGTGTGAGTGAGGGTGACTACCCGTACGATGGGTACCTATCGGTGAGATTGGAGTTCTTGGAGGGCGATGTGGGAGTGTCCGAAGCTATTGAGACGTTGGTGTTGGTGTGTCCTGACCCGGTGGAAACCGGTGGTGCTGCCCTCCTGGTGGGGACTAATTCCCCCGTTGTGCGATGGCTCCTGGGAGCTTGTAAGGAGAAAGCGGGAGAAGACTTTCTGGAGACCCTCTTGGTGCATCCAGTGTTTCGAGCAGTGTTCGAAGAAGGGGTTGCCTCCCTAGGACTGGACCCGGAGTGTAAACGAGGGACGGTGTGGCGTACGCAGGCGAGGCCCAAGGTGATCCGACCCGGGGAGGTAGCACTAGTGATGGGGACCCCCAGATTCCCCGGAGTGCCATTGGGCAAAGTCCTGTTAGTAGATGCCCCAGAAGATCTCAAGGGGGAGACTTGATTTCCGGTGGGGGGCGCTGGTGAGGCCCGAAGTGCAGAGACCAGGGGTGGTACATGCGAGGCGTATAGCTATAAGTGTCAGGAACACCACGGCAAGAGAAATCACCTTTAAGAGGGGAATGCCGCTGGCACATCTGTTCCCGGTGACGGCAATGTCTAGCGCACCAGTGAGGACCCCTAACGGGGAGGGATCGGAGCATCGAAGGGAGCTGACCGCTGAAGTCTTTAACTTCGGGGATTCCCCTGTGTCGCCGGAGTGGAAACACAGGCTAGTGGAGAAGATGCTGAAGATGGAAGCTGTTTTTTCTCGGGGCGAGTTTGATGTTGGCTGCTCCAAAAGCACTCGCCACACCATCCGGGTGACAGAGGACACCACGTTCCGAGAGAGATCCCGGTGGCTGGCTCCGGCAGATGTTGAGGATGTGCGGCAGCACTTGTGCAAGTTGAAGGAGGCCAGAATCATAGCTGAGTCCCGAAGTCCTTATGCGTCCCCAATAGTGGTGGCACAGAAGAAGAATGGGCGAGTGTGCATGTGTGTTGACTACAGAATGTTGAATCGGCGAACTGTCCCTGATCAATATACTGTCCCAAGAGTCGAGGATGCGCTGGCCTGCCTGAGCAGTGCGAAGTGGTTCAGTGTGCTGGATTTAAGAAGTGGGTATTACCAGATCCCAATGAGTGCTGGCGATAAAGAGAAGACCGCTTTTATCTGCCCGCTGGGGTTCTTTCAGTTCGAACGAATGCCCCAAGGCATATCGGGAGCCCCAGCCACCTTCCAGAGGCTCATGGAGAGAACTGTGAGGGATATGAATCTGTTAGAGGTGCTGGTGTACCTGGACGATTTGATAGTGTTTGGATCGACTTTGGAGGAACATGAGGAGAGGCTGTTGAAGGTGTTGGGCCGGCTTAATGAAGAAGGGTTGAAGCTTTCCCTGGACAAATGCCAGTTCTGCAAGTCATCGGTTAGCTACGTTGGCCATATCATTTCGCGAGAGGGAGTGGCTACTGATCCAACCAAGATAGAGGCTGTGACCACCTGGCCGAGACCCCAGAAAGTGGGTGCTTTGCGCTCATTTTTGGGGTTCTGTGGGTATTACCGGCGATTTGTGAAAGGATACGCCAAAGTGTGTCACCCGTTGACTCAGCTGTTGTGTGGCTATCCCCCGGTGGGGAAGAAAAGGACGGGGGACCAGAGGCAGGACCTTTTGGCTCGAGATGGGATGATCAATATGAAGAGGCATTCCGGTCTTTGAAAAGGGCACTGACCCAGGCCCCGGTGTTGGCTTTTGCCAATCCCCAGAAGCCATATGTGCTGCACACGGATGCCAGTCGAGAGGGTCTCGGGGCTGTTCTGTACCAGGAGCATGGCAAAGCATTGAGGCCGGTAGCCTTTGTCAGCCGAAGCTTGTCGCCATCGGAGAGAAACTATCCCACTCACAAGTTGGAGTTCCTGGCGCTGAAGTGGGCGGTGGTGGACAAGTTGGGCGATTACCTGTACGGAGCCAAGTTTGAGGTGCGAACGGATAACAATCCTCTCACTTATATTTTGACTTCGGCGAAGCTGGATGCCACAGGACATCGGTGGCTGGCGGCCTTGTCGGTATATGATTTCAGCCTGAGGTACCGGCCCGGAAGCAAGAATGTCGATGCGGATGCTTTGTCTCGTCGGGAGCCGGGGGAACAGGAGAGGGACGAGGAGTGGGAGAGTGTCCCTGCCCCTGGAGTGAAGGCGATGTGTCAGTTTGCTATCACCGTGAAGGCCGAGGGAAGAGGGAGGCTGGAACGAGCCATGGACCATTTGGGGGGTTTTGACGATGCCATACCCCTAGCTTACTGTGACCTGACCGCACTGCGGATTAAACAGTTGCCGGAACTGAGTCCGGGGGAAGTGGCAGCTGCTCAGCAAAATGACCCGGGCATTGGCAGTGTGGAGAGCGGTCGAGAGGGGGGATGGGGCGTTGGCTGAGAAGGCGAAACACCCATTCGTGCCCCTGTTGTTGAAGGAGTGGTCTCGGTTGAAGTTAAAGAACCAAATCTTGTACCGGATAACGGCGCCTCCGGACCAACCCCACTGTTGGCAACTGGTCCTGCCGGAGGAGTATCGGCAGGCTGTATTCCAGGCCCTACATGATGATTCTGGACACTTGGGGGTGGAAAAGACCTATGGATTACTCAAAGACCGGTTCTACTGGCCCCGGATGAGGGGGGAAGTCGAAGAATACTGTAGGGGCTGCAGTCGTTGCATCCGGAGGAAGACCCTGCCCGCGTTGGCGGCTCCACTGTCGCACTTGCAGAGTGCGGGACCTCTGGACCTGGTATGTATGGATTTCCTGTCGATTGAGCCTGACACCAGCAACACCGCGAATGTCTTAGTCATCACCGATCATTACACTCGCTATGCTCAGGCATTTCCCACTAAGGATCAGAAGGCAACGACAGTGGCGAAGGTGTTATGGGAGAAGTATTTTGTTCATTACGGCCTTCCCAGGCGAATCCATAGCGATCAGGGGCGGGACTTTGAGAGCCGCCTTATCCATGAATTACTGACTATGCTTGGGGTTGAGAAATCCAGGACTACCCCTTATCACCCACAGGGAGATCCGCAGCCAGAGAGGTTCAACCGGACCCTGTTGGATATGCTCGGGACGCTGGAGATTGGGCAGAAAAGCAGGTGGAGTCATCATATTGGACAATTGGTTCACTGTTACAATTGTACTCGCAATGATGCTACAGGATATTCGCCCTATTATCTGATGTTCGGGCGGGAAGCGAGGTTGCCCATTGACTTGTGTTTTGGGGGTGAAGTGGGTGAATTACCTGGGAAGTCCCATCTAAAGTATGTGTCCGACATGAAGAGGGAGTTACAGCGGGCGTACGAGTTGGCCGAGGCGGCGGCTACCAAACAAAATCAGAGGAATAAGATGCGGTATGATCGAAAGGTGAAGTTTGTTCAATTATTGCCGGGCGACCGGGTCCTTTTACGGAATTTGGGATTCCCTGGTAAGCACAAGTTGGCAGATCGATGGGCGGCCAGCTCCATGTAATAGAGAGCCAGATGCCGAACCTGCCAGTTTACCAGGTGAAACCTGAGGATGGGAAAGGGCCTATCAAGGTACTCCATCGGAATCACCTGCTGCCGCTGGGTCAAGCGGTGCAGGTGGATACGGAGCCAGAGTGGGAGGTTACGCCCAGTACAAGGATTCTGCGAGGGCACAGAGAAAGGGAAGAGACCACTGCTGAAGAGCGGGGACGGGTCCCTCGCCCGGAAATGGCTACTGATTCGGAAGAGGACGACTCAGATGAGTGGCCCCTGTTCCCATTCGCTGGTGCTCCAGTACCAGGAGAGGAGGCTCCTGGCCCTTCCCATACTGAATTGGGTGAGAGGAGGGAAGGTCTTGAGGGTCAGATGGAGAGGCAGCCAACATTGGTGGGAGAGAGGGTGGAGCCTGAGCATGAGCCGGAGAGATCTCAGGTGAGGGAGGACCCCCGTGAGGAAGGGGGTGAGGGTCTGTCAGGAAGACCTGGGGTGTCCGAGACAGTGGGTTCGCAGGTGAAGAGGGAGCCCAGTGGGGCAGAAGGGGTACGGAGATCTCAGAGGATTAGGCGCCCCCCAGAGCGGTTGACATATGTGGTACCAGGAGAACCGAGTGTGATTTCTACTGCTCTGGGTAGTTATGTCACTGCTTTCTGCACCTGGGTTGGGTTTTGGGTGTTGCAAGAAGCTTTGGGGAACTCTAGTAATGCCATGAGAGCATGACATTTGCTGGTGGGGAGAGAATGTACAATGTCCTGTGTATGTTACTAAAAAGGGTTTCTTTGGTTTGTTACGAGTAGGAATGTTTCTTTGTCTGTTAAATGTTTTTCTCGCCGTTGTTTCGCTTTAGAATGGCTGATATGGTAATTGTATTCATTTGTTAATCAATGGGGAATGTTATTGTGTTTTGTGAGGCTGGGAACTTGGGGGAGGGGTTGCGCGGGCTTGGGGGTGAAGGGAGTCTGGAGGGAGACGCCGAGGAAGGAGGACGTGCACTCGGAAGACCACCGGGGAGTCCGAGGTGGAAGACGTGGAAGTCGGGAGGGCAAGCGAAGAGGAGTCGAATGGTTCGCTGGATGAGCTCCACCGAGTGCACTAAACTGACTGAACTTTGATAAGTTGGCGCCTTTTGTTTTTTTTCTTGTACATATATATATATACAAGTATATATATATACTTTTCCCCTAGACATATACCAGCCTGTTGGGTAAGTGTTACAAGTATTAAAATGGGAGGTGTGTCAAAGGACATATTTCCACGCTGTATGTCTAAGCTCTACAGAGTGTAGGGTTGCTGGGGATTACAGAGATGAGCATGGCTATGGAGAGACCTAGAAAAAATTATGAGAATGTTCAATCAGAATCATTTCTTAACCAGGAGCCTGTGCAGGTCAGTAATCCAAAGGGAAGCTGGGTGTTTGCAACGTGGTGTCCTGGGCAGCAGAGGTTTGGATAAGGTCAGATTTACAGAGAGTAGAAAATGAAAGGCCGCTCAGGAGAACATTGGAATAGTTGAACCCGGAGAGTTTCCTAATTTAAATAGAAAATAAAAAGAGAAAGAGTTAAATCTAATGCAGATGAATGAATGAAGGAGGTATGGAAAGTAACATCTCCCAAAGGGAATGAGATCATATAAAGTTAGATCATTTCTGCATTTTAGCTTATATAAACCCAGCTAATATCTATATACTACTAAAACTCTCGTGCTCTGTTTATCTGTGACTTCCAATTAGAACAAACAGTTCATTACAGTGGCACTATTTTTGGCTAAATCGACTTAAAATGCACTAATTTACAGAATGCAGGCAAAGTTCAGGGTTATATATTTGTATAAAATTGCTCACTCACCAAAATCAAGCTTTCACCCAAGAGCCGATGTCAGCCATGATGGAAACCGCGACGCGACACCACAACGCATGCGCATGGCCAGCCTCAGAAGCGACTAACGATGCTCACAGGAGCGACATCAACCGGAGCAAAAGGGCAGGGCAGCTCTATTTTGAGCGGTCACATTCTGCTAATCACCATCAGCATGTGCAGGATTGGGTCAGATCTAACTGCCACCCATCAATAAGAGATAATTAAATCTTGTTGTAATGACGTACTTCGAGACACCCATAAATCCCTTTGCTGCAGTCAAAGGACAGTGGTGACTATATCATGTCCATTCAGGAGAGCGCCAACCACATCATCAAGAATAATCAGCATCCTGGAGGTTTTGGTGTTACTGCTTCGTATCTTCTATCCAGCATTAGGGTAAAAAAAAATGGTCAGCCTAATTATGCCACATGGAAAGAGAAGGGAGACATTATGGTCAAGAGAAGGGAGACATTATGGTCAAGAGATGACGCCAAACGTCGTTGGGAAGCGGCAAGGAGAGGGAGAGAACAAGAATTGGATGAGGCCAGGGCCGCACAACTCCAGGATCAAAGAGTCAGGACAAAAAAGATGAGAGAAGAAGAGACAGAGGAGGAGAGACATGCATGTCTCCAAAATGACAAAAACAGGCACAGAAGGAGGAGAGAGGAAGAGACAAAGGAGCTGAGAAATGCATGTCTTCAGAATCAGAGACAAAGAGCAAACAGCAGAAGAGATGAAGAGATGACGATGAAAGGACTGCACGTCTCCAGAATGACAACGAGAGGCACAAAGGTGGCAGATCAACCAGAAATGATGCCATCAAAAGTGTCCTTTGTTAAACAAGGAGGAGCTATATTTGCATTGCTACATGTCCTTCTTCTTTAATAAACTGAGGTTTCCTTCTTCAATTTCCAAAGCAAAGCGATACCAATAGCATTCAGGAAAATTTAATGTTCATTCTGGTCACATCAGACTGCACTACCCTTCTCTCAAAGGGTGCCCCAATGGGTCCCCCCATTGTCTAGTCATTGGTTAAAGCTAAACATTATCAGTTTGTAAAGCTGCTGTCTCACAGCACCAGAGGTCTAGGTTCATTCCTGATCTTGGTGCTGTCTGTGAGGAGTTTTCACTTTCTCCTCACAAACATTTGGTCTTCCTCTAGGTGTTCTGGTTCGTTCCTACATCTCAAAGACAGGTAAGTAAATTTTCTACTGTAAATTGAATCTAGGGGGAATTTGCTGAAATTATGGTGGGGTTAACATAGGATTGGAGTAAATGAGTGGTGCGTGGTTGGCACAGACCCGATGCACTTAATGGCATCTTTCCATACTTTATCTCATATAGAAATCTGTGCCAAATTAGTGGAGGAAAGAGGTCACCCTCCACCTCTCCAACTTTCTTTGTTGAGTATTTGTCAGCTGGTCACAAATCAAAGTCAAGTTTATTGTCATATGCATATATATGCAAAGGTGCTATGAAAAACAAGAGGCTTGTTTTGTTGTTGTTTTGTAGCTTGTTATGTTCTGTGTTGTTCTGCCAAGCATTATGGGTATGCTACATTGGCACTGGAATGTGTTCCAATACTTGCAGGCTGCCCCCAGCCCATTTTTAGGTGTGTTGGTTGTTAATGCAAGTGACGCATTCATTGTATGTTTCAAAATACATGTGATAAATAAATCTGAATCTGAAATTCACTTGCAGCAGCATCACAGGCACATAGCATAACAGACACAAGAAAACCAAATTAAATCTAAATTACATACAAAGACATATTGATTAGGGTTAGTAAGTTATGGACATGCTATGTTGGCAACAGAAGCATTGCGATACTTGTGGGCTGTCCCCAGCACATCACCAGACTCTTGGTCTTTTGATGTAAATGGTGCATTTTTCTGTATGTTTCGATATACATGTGACAAATAAAGCTAATCTTTAAAATTATATAAGAAAGAACAAAATTAGAACAAAAAAACAGTCCATTGTACTGGAAAGTTGTTAGTGTCGCTATACGGAGATGGTGATTAGGGATGCTTCATGAGCCAAATAGTTGAAGGGGAGTAGCTGTTATTGAACTTGGTGCTATGGGACCTTAGCTCTCTGTAGAACACAACTTAAGATGTTTGTACATGGACCTTAAAACCTACATAACTGGGAAAACTGCAACCACTGTTGTTTTACCTGCTGCACCAGAGCCAAGCTGAGAGTTATTCATTGCAGAATTACAGTGTGTGATGTACCAAGAGCATGATCAAGCTTACTGTAAAAGGTTAACATCCCCAACTGAAGAGCCACACTCACCTTAGGAAAAATAGCAAAGATCTGGTGATGGATTTTAATCTTTTTCTTGGGTTCTGCCTCATAAGTTAACTCTGTCCCGACAGGCGTGTTCTTCTGCGTGACCAGGCAATTGTATGCAGCATGGCAGCACCTCTTGAGCTCCAATCTGAAAGGGCAGGTAACTTTCAATCATTTATTCAGCAACATTGAAGGAGCTCTGTGGCTGAGATCAACTTTGTACACTTGAGTGAAAAGGTAGATCTGAGTCAAGACAAAATTGAAAGGAGAATGTGGCCTCTTCATTCTCCATCCACCACCCCCTTCCCAACCTGATCTTTGAGCACCCCCATACTCATGGAACAGCAGCTTATCTGTTGATTGAGCCTTCTAGACTTTTGAATATGTCAGGTTAACTTTCCCAGGTCTAGTTAGCGGATGAGCATCGGTAGCGTAGCAATTAGCGTAACAGTATACAGCAGCCAGCTGTAGGTTCAATTCCCACAGCTGTCTGTAAAGAGTTTGTACATTCTCTCCATAACCAGGTGCTCTAGTTTCCTCCCACATTCCAAAGATGTATGGGTTAAGGTTAATCAGTTATGGACATGCTATGGGCTGCCCAGCACATCCTCACTGATTTGATTTGATGTGAACAACACATTTCACTGTATGTTTCAATGTACATGTGACAAATAATGCTAATCTTTCTTTCTAAATCGTTGCAGTAATAATAATATAATTCAAATTCTACCACAGAGTTTGGAATTCCAATCTAATTAATTAAATCTAGAATTGTTTCCCGAAGAAGTCACTAATGAATATCAGTAACCTTACTTCTATAACTTATCATGTCCCGAAATTCCACATCCAGTTTACTGTGCAACTTTTGTTCTATTTATTTAGAGATACAGCATGGAAATAGGCCCTTCCAGCCCAACAATCCCATTGCATCCCAATTCAAATTCAAATTCAAATTCAAATTTAATTGTCACATGAATACCCATGGATACAGCACAGTACCAACAGTTAAAAAAAATCAAGCCCACAGCAGTCCGATCATCACATCACATGTGCCCCCAGTGCATTCTCACTGCTTTGATTTGACACAAACAATGCAATTCACTGTATTTTTCAATGTACATGTGACAAATAAAGCTCATCATTAACCCATACACCTTTGGAATGTGGGAAGAAACCAGAACACCCGGAGGACACTCACACTGTCATGAGGAAAGCATACAAATTCCTTACAGACAGCAACAGAAAAAAACCTGGGTTGCTGGAGTTCTAATAGCATTATGAGAACTGCTTTGCTACCATGCGGCATTTTGAGGGAGATGGATAGGGTTTAGGATGGTGGTGAATTGAGGTGTTTGATGTTGGCATGTTCGCCGAGCTTGGCAATTAGCTTGCAGACATTTCATCACCAGTCAAGGTGACATTCTCAGTGCACAGTTGTTGGTGTTTCTCTCTGGGAGTGCTTGCCGGCTTGTTGGTCTCCACAGGTGATCCTGTAAGATCCGGCAAGAGAAACTGTGAAAGAACTACTAACAAAGACCAAGCATACAGCATAGACACTGAAATCCAGCAACATAGGGGAACTAAACTTTTGTCCATCAACATATTTGAATTTTGAAAGGTAGATTTAATACCAATGGGATCACTGATATCCAGCTTCATTGCCGAGGCCGTTATAGAAAGACTAGAAAAGATAGCACTTTCAGTCCTTAAACCCAAACTCTGGGTGCTATACATAGATAGAAACATAGAAAACCTACAGCACAAACAGGCCCTTCGGCCCACAAAGTTGTGCCAAAACATGTCCCTACCTTAGAAATTATTAGGTTTACCTATAGCCCTCTATTTTTCTAAGCTCCATGTACCTATCAAAAAGTCTCTTGAAAGACCCTATCGTATCCACTTCCACCACCGTTGCCGGCAGCCCATTCCACGCACTCACCACTCTGAGTAAAAAATTACCCCTGACATCTCCTCTGTACCTACACCCCAGCACCTTAAACCTGTGTCCTCTTGTGGCAACAATTTCAGTCCTGGGAAAAAGCCTCTGACTATCCATGTTTGTCATACTCAAACAAAATGAAATAGAAGGTTTACCATACTCAGCAACATCAAGTTTACAATGGAAAGAGAAAGAAAGAACCAACTTGCATTCCTGGATGTCCTTGTCGTGAGAAGGACAGACAGTACATTAGAGACATCTGTCTACTGGAAGTGTACACACATGGACCAAGTATTGAACTACCACAGCAACCACCCAGCTGCCACACCAAAAACTGCATTTGCACCTTATTTAAGAGAGCACAAACACATAGTAGCACCTGAACTTCAGGTCAGGGAACAGAAGCACTTATTCAAAGTGCCCCAGAGCAATGGTTACCCACAGAATTCCATCAGGAGATGCTTACTAAGGAGCAAAAGTCATGCTGTCCCTGCTCAACATGCATTCAAACTCATGACCTTGCCCTACAGATTTCTGAGATATCAGGAATATCTCAGAAATAACAGCTCAATAGCTTGAACCTCACAGCATCACAGTTGCTCATAAACAATGGTAACTTTAAGGAAGCTTGTCTCAAGAACCAAGGAACCAGTAAAGGCAACTGACAAAAGCAATGTGGTGTACAGGGTCACATGTGGAGACTGCAACAAGAACTACACCAACCAGACAGAATGTAAACTCTCAACTTGTTTACGGCAACACAAACTGACAGTACGGAGCTATGATCCACTGTCGCTGATCTCAGTATATGAAGACCAAAAAGGACATCACTTTAACTGGGACACCACAGAGGCTCTAGTGCAGGCAAACATGAAGCAGGCACAAGAATTTTTAGAAGTGTGGTCTTTTTCACATAATTCAATAAGGGGTTTAAGTTTTCTTTAAATAAATTCTTGAACTTTTTAGTAATTGTTACACCTAGATATGTAAATTGACTTGTAACAACTTGGAACAGAAATTTGGCATTTGATGACATTAGGTCATTTAAAGGAAATAGCTCACTTTTATGTAAGTTCAGCTTATATCCTGAAAAAGAACTAAACTAGGAAATTAAAGAAAGAACCGAAGGTAAAGAAGTTTCAGTGTTAGAGATAAAAATTAAAATATCATCAGCGTATAATGAAATTTTATGAGTCATACCTTCCCTTAGTATACCAGAAATGTCCTTAGATTCTTGAAATGCTATTGCTAAGGGTTCTATAGCTAAAGCAAAAAGTAAAGGACTAAGAGGGCAACCTTGTCTAGTTCCCCGCTGTAACTTAAAGGGCTTAGAAATTTGAAAGTTAGTAATAACCTGAGCGGTAGGAGACAAGTAAATTAATTTAACCCAACAAATAAAATTAGGCCCAAAATTAAACTTTTCTAAGGTCTTAAAAAGATAATTCCACTCAATCCTATCGAAGGCTTTTTCTGCATCTAAGGATAATATACACTCTGATATTTTTTTGGATGGTGAATATATCACATTCAATAACCGACGTATATTAAAATGTGAGTAACGATTTTAAATAAATCCTGTCTGGTCATGTGATATGATAGATGGTAAAATATTTTCAAGTCTTCGAGCTAAGATTCTGGATAAAATTTTTGCATCAACATTTAATAAAGAAATCGGTCTGTATGAAGAACATTCAGCTGGATTTTTATTTGTTTTAAGAATTAGAGAAATAAAAGCTTCATAAAAAGATTGAGGGAGTTTACCTGATTTAAAGGACTCTGATAAAACAGAGGATAAATAAGGTGTAAGTAACGTAGTGAAAGTTTTATAAAACTCCCCAGGAAAGCCATCAGGTCCTGGGGTCTTACCAGAATGTAAAGCACGTATAGCCTCAGCCACTTCATCATTGGAAATAGGCTGATCTAACTGTGTTAGACTATCAGCAGACAATGTAGGAATGTTGATATTACTGAAAAAAGCATTCATATAGGTATCATCTGAAGAAGAGTCAGACTGATACAACTTAAGGTAAAAGTCTTTAAATATGTTGTTAATTTCAGAATGGTCGGATATCTTAGTACCATTATCTTTAAAAATTTCTGTGATTTAACGATTAACTGTAAAAGATTTTAATCGATTGGCTAATAATTTACCTGTTCTGTCCCCGTGAATGTAAAATTGAGTTTTATCTCTCAACAGCTGTCGTTCAATTGGGTAAGTCAGCAGAAGATTATACTTGGATTGGATTTCAATACGCTTATTATATATACTTGGATCTGGAGATAGGGCATACTTTCGATCAAGATCTTTTAATATCGCTGCTAGGTCAGACCTTTCTTTGTCAGCTTTCTTCTTTATATAGGTAGGGTAAAAGATAATTTCTCCATGAATATATGCTTTAAAAGTATCCCAGACTATAGTACCAGCAGTACCTCCTTTAAAATTTTCTTTAAAGAAAAAAGTAATATGGTTTTCCAAGAACTTTAGAAAATTTTTATCAGATAACAATGATAGGTTAAAACGCCAACTTCTATTTGGTACAGAGTAAACAGGTAATCTTAAAGCCAGAAGCACAGGTGCATGATCAGACAAAGCAATCTCCTTATAATCACAAGATCGTACCAGTGGAAGCAAGTTTCTATCTCTAAAAAAAGTAGTCAATCCGAGAGTACATATGATGAATCTGAGAGAAATATGAATATTCCTTTTCTTGGGGGTGTAAAAAACGCCACACGTCAAGAATACCACATTGAAATAGAAAAGATTTGAAAAGTAGGACTGATTTATTAGTGACAGAGGTTTTACTTGAAGAGCGATCTAATATAGGGTCAAGCCAAAAATTAAAATCTCCACCCATCACTAAGGAATACCGATTCAAATCAGGCAGAAAAGAGAAAAGACGTTCAAAGAACAAGGAGTCATCTGTATTTGGAGCGTATACATTCGCAAATACGATTAGTTTATTCTCAAGACTACCCAAAACAATAACAAAGCGCCAATTTGTATCAGAAATTACATTATGTTGAATAAAGGATACATTCTGATGAAACAGGATAGAGACGCCTCTCAATCTAGATTGAGAGGATGAGTGAAAATGTATACCCTTCCATCCTTTGAAATATCATCTTTACGAATATAGGTTTCTTGGAGAAAGATTATACGAGTTTTAAGTTTCCGGATATAAGAGAAAATCTTATTTCGTTTAACAGGGTTATTTAGACCTTTCACATTAAAACTGAGAATATTAATAAAAGAATCCATCAAGTATCCTTCAGTAATGTATAAAAGATAATCACAGACATGTAGATAGCGAATAAATAAAACAGTAAAAACATCCAATCAGCTTTCTGGAAGAACCCATTTCCCCTCCTCCCTCCCCCCAAAGAGAGAAATCAGCCAAGGGAGGCTAAAGACTAATTCTAACGTTCTAATTCTAAAAGACGTTTTCTAAATGGTCTCCTCTTTCTTTATCCCTAATTGGCCGAATTAATTCGATTAAAATGAAGATTCTTCCTAAATTTTTATATCTTTTTCAGGCCTTACCTATTTTTATTCTTAAGACCTACTTTGATTCTTTAGATTCAATCTTAACATCTTATATTTGGAATAATAAACAAGCTCATTTAAGTAAAGTTTACCTACAAAGAAATAAAGAGATGGGTGGACTAGCCCTACCCAATTTTAGGTTTTACTATTGGGCTGCCAATATAAGGAATATTACTTTCTGGTCCTATTATATTTATCGTAAAGATTGCCCATCATGGGTCTCCTTAGAAGTTAATTCTGTAAAAAATTCCTCTATTGTCTCTCTTCTTGGATCATACTCTTCTTTTTCAGCAAATAAAATAACAGAAAACATAATTGTTAAGCAAACTTTAAGGATTTGGTCTCAATTTAGGAAATTTTTTGGTTTAGCGAATATTTCATTATCATCTCCCATTTTCCTTAATTTTTTTTTATCCCTTCCATGACAGACAAAGTCTGTAAGGATTGGGATGAACTAGGTATTAAGTGTTTTTGGGACCTGTTTATCTCAGGATCTTTTGCTTCATTTGACCAATTGTCAACTAAATTTGCACTCCCAAAAACACATTTTTACAGATACCTTCAAATTAGAGATTTCTTATGTTTCCAATTAACTACTTTTCCTATAGGTCCTGATAAAAATTTACTGGACGATCTTTTAAATTTAAAACCTTTTGTTAATGGTTCTATTACCAGTATCTATAACTTGTTAACCATATAATAACCATATAACAATCACAGCACGGAAACAGGCCATTCCGGCCCTCCTAGTCCGTGCCGAACTCTTAATCTCACCTAGTCCCACCTACCCGCACTCAGCCCATAACCCTCCACTCCTTTCCTGTCCATATACCTATCCAATTTTACCTTAAATGACACAACTGAACTGGCCTCTACTACTTCTACAGGAAGCTCATTCCACACAGCTATCACTCTCTGAGTAAAGAAATACCCCCTCGTGTTTCCCTTAAACTTTTGCCCCCTAACTCTCAAATCATGTCCTCTCGTTTGAATCTCCCCTACTCTCAATGGAAACAGCCTATTCACGTCAACTCTATCTATCCCTCTCAACATTTTAAATACCTCGATCAAATCCCCCCTCAACCTTCTACGCTCCAATGAATAGAGACCTAACTTGTTCAACCTTTCTCTGTAACTTAAGTGCTGAAACCCAGGTAACATCCTAGTAAATCGTCTCTGCACTCTCTCTAATTTATTGATATCTTTCCTATAATTCGGTGACCAGAACTGTACACAATATTCCAAATTTGGCCTTACCAATGCCTTGTACAATTTTAACATTACATCCCAACTTCTGTACTCAATGCTCTGATTTATAAAGGCCAGCGTTCCAAAAGCCTTCTTCACCACCCTATCTACATGAGACTCCACCTTCAGGGAACTATGCACTGTTATTCCTAGATCTCTCTGTTCCACTGCATTCCTCAATGCCCTACCATTTACACTGTATGTTCTATTTGGATTATTCCTGCCAAAATGTAGAACCTCACACTGATTGATTCTGGACAAGAATTTTTAGATAAAATAAAAAAAACTTAAAAAATAAAATAAAATAAACCTAAATTGTCAGATTTCTGATGATAGATGGAATAAAATTCTTAAACGGGTTAATAAATCATCTTTCTGTGCTCATCATTCTCTTCTACAATTTAAAGTGGTTCATAGAGCTTACATTTCTAAACAGAAGCTGTCCAGTTTTTATCTGAATGTTTCTCCACTTCGTAATAAATACAACTCTGCTGATGCCTCTTTAATTCATATGTTTTGGTTTTGCCCTAAAATTGAAAAGTTTTGGCGGGAAGTATTCCATGCCTTCTCACAACGTTTTAGGGTCCAATTTGACCCAAATCCCCTTACTGCCTTGTTTGGTATTATTGCAAATGAAGATATAACTTTAAATACTCCTAACCTACAGGTTTTAGTTTTTACCTCTCTTTTAGCAAGAAGAACAATCTTGCTTAAATGGAAGGAGTCTACCCCTCCTACACAACTTCAATAGCTACGTGATATTATGTCTTATTTAAATTTAGAAAAGATCCGCTGCTCAGTCTTAAATTCGAAACAATCTTTTTATGATATCTGGGGACCTTTCCTAAATTACTTTTCCAATTTATAAAGCTTAACAGTGCACAGACTTTTATGTATATTTTTATCTTCTCTTCTTGAGCGAATGTTTTTTTTTCCTAATTATCCATTATCATCCATCAGCTTTTTTCTTTGGTAGTTGGTAGGGGGTTGAATTTTTTTATATAAAAAATGTATTTTATGATGTATGACCTATCTTTAAATTTTTGATTACAGAGTGGTATACCTTTATGTGTTATGCTATAACATTTTGATCAATTTTATTACAATATATGAATGTACACAAGTTATGTTGAGATGTATCTGTGTTGCACTCTGTAAATCTTGTTTTTTTCTTCTGAATAAAAATATTGTAAAAAGAAAAGAAAAAGAAGTGTGGTTTTCTTCTGATAACTCTGTAAGCAAACATATCGAAGTAGATGCCGTTTACGAACCCTAAGGGCTAAAGAAACGTGAGCCAATCGAATTCAAAGGTCAATTGAAGGGGTAACCAATCAGGACTGAGGCAAGCAAACAGGGGCCTATATAAACGTGAGCACCCCCAGAGAGAAACACCTACAAGTGTGCACTGAGGATGTCACCTCGACTGATCTTGAAACATCTGCCAGCTAATTACCAAGCTCGGCGAATACTGTAACATCAGATAGATAGAAACATTTCCCTATAGCAGGTGGGGTTAACACTAGAAGGTACGGGGTAAGACTTTTACAGGAGATCAAAGAAAGATTTATTTTCATCAAGCGGGTGGCTGGAATCAGGATCGCACTGCCTAAGAGAGTGGGTGAGGCAGAGACTCTCACAATATCGAAGAGATATTGTGTCATTAAGGGACAGACAACAACAGACCAAGTGAGTGATTTGGATAGATGTTACTTCGGAATCAAAATTGGGTTTATTACTTACTTTACTTTATTGTCACCAAACAATTGATACCAGAGCATAAATCATCACAGCGATATTTGATTCTGCACTTCGTGCTCCCTGGAGTACAAATCAAAGTAAATATAATAAAAAATTTAAATTATAAATCTTAATTAGAAAATAGAAAAGGGAAAGTAAGGTAGCACAAGTCTGGTCCAGATATTTGGAAGGTACGGCCCAGATCCGGGTCAGGTTCCGTTCAGCAGTCTTATCACAGTTGGAAAGAAGCTGTTCCCAAATCTGGCCGTACGAATCTTCAAGCTCCTGAACCTTCTCCCGGAGGGAAGTGGGACAAAAAGTGTGTTGGCTGGGTGGGTCATGTCCTTGATTATCCTGGCAGCACTGCTCCGACACTGATTATCACTGATATATGTCTTGGAATTGTTGTTTTGCAGCAGCAGTACAGTGCAATGTGTAAAATTTACTAGAGGTTACAACAAATAAATAAATAATGCTAAAGATGAAAAATGAAATCGTTTTCATGGGTGTGTGGACCATTCAGAATTCTGAAGTCCGTGTGGAAGAAGTTGTTTCCAAAACATTGAATGTGGGTCTTCTGGCTCTGTACCTCCTCCCTAATGATAGTAATGAGAAGATGGCATGTCTTGGATGGTGAGGGTCCTTAATGACAAATGACACTACTTGAAGATGTCCTCAGTGGTGGGGAGGGTTATGCCTGTGATGGAGCTGGCTGTGTCTGCAATCTCTGCAAAATTTTTTGATACTGTTCACTGAAGCCAACATACCAGTCTACTTGGTGGGCCGAAGTGCTTGTTTCTGCGATACAACTCCATGACATTTGGTCTATTACTGCTCAATTACATTGTACTTGGGGGTTTACTTTCAACTACTGAACATAGAACACAGAACATTACAGCACAGTACAGGCTCATGATGTTGTGCTGACCTTTTAACCTTCTCACAGATCATCTAAACTTTCCCTCCCCACATAACCCTCCATTATTCTATCTTCCATGTGCTTATCTAAGAGTCTCTTAAGTGTCCCTAAGTATCTGACCCTACCAACACACCCAGAAGCCCATTCCAGGCACTTAACACACTCTATGTAAAAAGACGTCCCCCTATACTTCCCACCTCAAGCTCCAGGGCCATGACTGGAGCAATTGGCATAGATGCATGCAAGTGAAAAAATAAAATTGGCAGAAGTGGAAGGGGGCTTATGTGAAACGTAAACATTAACATCCTGACTTGCATGTTAAGTTCAAATTATTGTCATAGGCATACATACCCAGAGTATAAAGGCCATGAAAATTTGCTTTTTGCAGCAGCGGCACAGTATGTTACAAACAAAACAAGCATAAATTATGTAAACTTAAATTAACATTACTTATACAATAAACATGAGAAATTCTGCAGATACTGGAAATCTAGAGAACCACACAAAATACTGGAGGAACTCAGCAGGTCAGGCAGCATCTATGGATATGATTAAACAGTTGACGTTTTGGGCCGAGACCCTTCATCAGGACTGGAAAGGACAGGGGAAGACACCAGAATAAAAAGGTGAGGGGAGAGGAAGAAGGATAGCTAGAAGGTGATAAGTGAAGCCAGGTGGGTAGGAAAAGTAAAGGGATGGAAGGGAAGGAATCTGACATAGGAGAGGAGAGTGAACCACAGGAGAAAGGGAAGGAGGATGGGGTCCAGGAGGAGGTGACAGGCAAGTGAGAGGCCAGAATGAAGAATAGAAGGGGGGGGAGGGAAATTTTTTTAACTGGAAGTTGAAATCGATGTTCATGACATCAGGTTGGAGATGGAATACAAGGTGTCACTCCTCTGCCTTGAGGGTGGCCTCAGCATGGCACAAGAGGAGGCCATGGACTGACATGTCATAATGGGAATGAGAATGGGAATTAAAATGTTTGACCACCAGGAACTTCCACTTTTGGCAGATGGAGCAGAGGTGCTCAACCAAGCAGTCCCCCAACGTATGACAGGTCTCACCAATGTAGAGGAGGCCGCGTCAGGAGCACCGGACACGATATACAACTGCAAAAGGTTTGCAGGTGAAGTGTTGCCTCACTGGAAGGACTGTTTGGGGCCCTGAATGGAAGTGAATGAGCAGGTGTTGAGGCAAGTTGAGGCATTTATACTCTGAGGTAGAATTTGGGTTTTTCTTCTCTGAATTAGACTCTAGACACTAGAACACTACAGCACAGTACAGGCCCTTCGGCCCTCGATGTTGTGCCGACCCATATATTCCTTAAAACAGAAGTACTAAACCCACACTACCCTGTAACCCTCTATTTTTCTTTCATCCATGTACCTGTCCAAGAGGCTCTTAAATACCCCTAATGTTTTAGCCTCCACCACCATCCCTGGCAAGTCATTCCAGGCACCCACAACCTTCTGTGTAAAAACCTTACCCCTGATGTCTCCCCTAAACTTCCCTCCCTTAATTTTGTACATATGCCCTCTGGTGTTTGCTATTGGTGCCCTGGGAAACAGGTACTGACTATCCACCCTGTCTATGCTTCTCATAATCTTGTAGACCTCTATCAAGTCCTCTCTCATCCTTCTACGCTCCAAAGAGAAATGTCCCAGCTCTGCTAACCTTGCCTCATAAGACTTGTTTTCCAATCCAGGCAACATCCTGGTAAATCTCCTCTGCACCCTCTCCATAGCTTCCACATCCTACCTGTAATGAGGTGACCAGAACTGAACACAATACTGTAAGTGCGGTCTCACCAGAGATTTGCAGAGTTGCAACGTGACCTCTCTACTCTTGAACTCAATCCCCTGTTAATGAAGCCTAGCATCCTATAGGCCTTCTTAACTACTCTATCAACCTGTGCAACGACCTTGAGGGATGTATGGATTTGAACCCCAAGGTCCCTCTGTTCATCCACACTCTTAAGTAACTGACCATTAATCCTGTACTCAGCCTTCTGGTTTGTCCTTCCAAAATGCATCACCTCACACTTATCCGGATTGAACTCCATCTGCCACTTTTCTGCCCAACTCTGCATCCTGTCTATATCCTCTTGTAACTTTTGACAACCTACAACTCCATCCACAACTCCTTCAATCTTCATGTCATTCGCAAACTTCTGACTCTTCATCCAGGTCATTTATAAAAATTACAAATAGCAGGGGTCCCAGGACAGATCCTTGCAGCACTCCACTAGTCACTGACCTCCAGGCAGAATATTTTCCTTCCACTACTACCCTCTGCTTTCTTTCTGTAAGCCAATTTTTGTTTGTGAAAGTTCTGCAGAAAATTACACTTGCACTCCCACCTTTCAAGCTGTACCTGAATTCTGTGGCCACTGCTCCCTGGTGGTGCCATGGACAGTGCTGAATCTGTGACGTCATTTTGATAATATCATCTTCCGTCTGCCTGCAGCCAAATCCAGAAGAAAAGGTCAAAGAAGGAGAAAACAAATATTGTTTTATGAAGACCATTAGATATAAGTGTAGATTTAGGCTATTTGGCCCATTGAGTCTTCCCTGCCGCTCTGTCATGGCTGATTTATTATCTATCTCATCACTATTCTCCTGCCTTCTGCTCATAACTTTTGACGCCCTGATGCCCTTACTAATTAAGATCCTATTAACCTCCGCTTTAAATATACCCAATGATTTGGCTTTCATGCCAAACACAGCAAAGATTTCCACAGAATCACTACCCTCTGGCTAAGTAAATCCCTCTTCATTTCTGTTCTAAAGGTACATCCCTCTATTTTGAGGTTGTACCTTCTAGTCCTAGACTCCTTCACTACATGAAACATCCTCTTCACGTCCACTCTGTCTAGGTAATTAAAATGCACAATGACAGTGTCAGACACAGGTAGGTCAACTGATTTAGAACCTCAGCACTGAATGAGAAACATGAGTCTAAGTGTATATGCCCCCATCAACACCAAAATCAGAACAACTTCTTCCTTTTATTTTCCTTCGGTATATAATGAATAAACTCCCTGCCAATGCCATTGAGATGGACATGCCTACAGTAAAAAAGAAAGCTTTCTGATTTAATACAACACCCAAGCTGCTGGAAGAACTCAGCAAGACAGACAACATCTATGGAGGGGAACATTTTGAGCTGAGACCTTTCAATAGTTCTCGGCCTGAAATGTCAACTGTTTATACCTCCATAGATGCTGCCTGACCTGCTGAGTTCTTCCAGCAGTTTGTGTGTGTGGCTTTGGATTTCCAGCATCCACAGGATCTCTTGTGTATGATAGGATTTCATTCCTGAGAACTGTTTATAACTCAAACAGTTTGTAAGTTGGATATATGAAAAACAACAAGGTGTGGGAGAGGTTCATAATTATAGCGGTAACGGCAGATGAAGCAGGCATGAGATGAGCGGCCTTGCTAACTCTGACTTAGTGAGTGCATCTGCTCTGTACTCCCAGCTCTTGTCAGCTCAGTCCAGCTCCCAAATGTTGTTGCTCTTTGACGGAGAGAGATGACACATGGAAATGCCCAGATCCCAACTGGTAGAAGATACCTGCAGCCCATTCTTCCTGCCAGTCTCCCAAACACTCATTTGTATACACAGTGGTGATGGGCATTCATAAACCAGAATATGTGGAAAGCTGGGGATAAATAAAGGGTCAGTGCTAATGCAAGTCTCAGTGGTGGTAACCATAAAACTGCCAGGTTGTCATAAGATCCGATCTACAAGGAGGAACCTGCCACCCGTGACTCCAGGCCCAGCAAAGTAGTTAACCATCCAGCAGGAGGTACAGAAGCCTGAAGTCCCACACCACCTGGTTCAGGAACAGCTGCTTCCCTTCAACCACTCAGTTCTTGAACCACTGGCACAAACTTAATCATGAGAGTTTACCAACACCATGACCACTTTGCACTAAAGTGGACATTTTCTTTTGTCCTAATTATGTTCTTTCCAGTTAAAAAAATGATTTATTTATGTTTAGCTTATGTTTTTCTTGTGGATGTCAAGGCCAGGGCCTGGGCCAGAAGTAGAGGCTGGAGGCCTGGATGTGGCCTATCCTGAGGTTGAAGGACTGACTGTGAGTGTGGGAAAGGGGTTTGTTTTTTGTTGGTGTTGTTTTGTTTATTGTATGTTACATGATGGCTGTATTTTGTTTTGCTGAATACTATGGGTGTGTTACGTTGGTGCCAGAATGTGTGGCGATACTTCCTGGCTGCCCCTAGCACATACTGTCATTGTATGTTTTGGTGTACATGTGATAAATCTAATTTAATCTAATCTACACTAACATTGTGTATCTGATGTTCTGTGCCTGTGATGCTGCTGCAAGTAAGTTTATCAATGCACCTGTGCACACGTGTACTTGTGCAGATGACAATGAACTAAACTTCAACAGCTTCCTCAGTCAGGAGCTATAAATACTGGTTTTGTCAGTGACAGCCGCATCTGTAAGTGAATAAATGTTTAAAAATGCACGATATGCTAATAGGTGTACATTGTCAATGTTGACTTCACAAGCCGAGCCAGCATTTAATTGCCCAACTCTAGCTGTCCTTGAGAAGGTGACAGTGAGCTGCCTTCTTGAACCACTGCAGTCCCTGAGGTATGAGCACACATGGGAAACAGGATAAAGACTCAAAGGTCACCATGCCTTAATTTTAAAAAAGAATTGGGTCAAATGATTAAATGAGGGGGATATGAGGTGTATGTGAAAAGGACAAATGAACGTTTGGAACAACAGGATCTGAGCATCAGCCAGCATTTATTACCCAACCCTGACACGTCACAGTATCTTACAGGTGACCTCTATGTTGCAAGGGATGTTGCATTCCTAAAAAAACGGTCCATTTCACGATATTCTGTAACATGAGACTGTGTAATCTATGTATGCGTCAAGAAATGCCAAGTTGAAACAAAAAATTACGATATTTATTTTTCATTTCATATAAATTCTAAGAAGGTGAATTTTATTCCACATCTCAGATTTATGAATTCAGTAAGGGTGAATTGTGAATTTCCTTGACCCAAATAGCCATAACATAAGTCACTTGTATCTAACAAAAAGGGACTGGAATGTTCTGTGTCCAGTGTATGACCAACCCCTCCCATTTCTCCTTATAAATGAAGCATCGCATCACAGGCAACACCCTGGTGAATCTACCCCATACGCTCACCAGTACAACCATATCCTTCCTAAGTATGGTGACCAGAACTGCACTCAGTGTTCCAATCACAAATCAGAGAAAATCTGCAGATGCTGGAACTCAGGTCCTGCTGAACAGTCTCAGCCTGAAACGTCGACTATTTACTCTTCCACAGATGCTGCCTGACCTGCTGAGTTCCTACAGCATTTTGTGTGTGTTGCTCAGTATTCCAGCTGTGACCTAACCAATGCTTCGCACAGTTTATTTTTTATTTATCAAAATACAGCGCGGAATAGGCCCTTCGAGCCGCACTGCCCAGCAACACCCTGCTTTAATCCTACCCTAATCACAGGACAATTTACAATGACCTACCAACCGGTTTGTCTTTGGACTGTGGGAGGAAACTGGAGCACCCAGAGGAAACCCATGTGGTCATGGGGAGAATGTACAAACTCCTTACAAGTAGTGGCGGGAATTGAACCTACATCACCTGTACTGTAAAGCATTGTGCTCACCACTATAGTACCATGTCGCCCCATTTTTATAATTATAAAATTATACCTCCTTGTGGGGGACTTCTGGTATGGCACAGATACAGCCAGCAGCATAATCAGTAAGGGCTCCCAGATGGTCTTGCTTCCCCCTAAATAAGAAACGGTTATTTAAATAGAAAAGTGGGTCTAGTAGCATGAAAGGGGGAAACAAAAGAAAGACAAGAGGAAAACCACAACAAAACCCGAAGAGAAGCAATAAAATACCGACTGACGGTGAGGACACTGATGTCGGCGCTAGCAACCAAGCTGAACACGAGGATATGGAGGCTGTTCATGTGAACATTGTGGCGAAATACAGACGCTTCGCTCGGATATGAAAAAAGAACTGAGTGATTCCGTGGGTTTTCTAAAGAAGGAACTGGTGGATTTCAGAGAAGAAATTAACCAGAAGTTGAATGCTATTGTTGGTGATTTAAAAGAAATAACAGGCAGAGTTGAGGACATGGAGCAAAGGGTGACAAGTGGAGGAATGGAAGGCCGAGGCCAGGGCGGTTCTTTCCCGCACACTGGAACTTCAGATTATTCAAGCTCAACTAACGAACCTGGAGGCACATTCACACAGGAATAACATACGTATCCATGGAATTTCTGAGGGGACAGAATGAGACAACATGCAGGAATTTCTGGAAAATTTATTAAAACAAAGTTGTCCCTTCCCGGTGCCACCCTTGGCATACAACGCTACCATCGATCTCTTAGATCCAAACCCAAGGTCCGTGGTCATCTACTTTCTAGAGTATAAAATTAAAGAGTTGGTGCTTCACTCTGCTTGGAAAAAACGAGAAATTTACTACGATGGAAAAAAGAGTATTTTTTGATCAAGACTACCCAACCGAAATACTTATGAAAAGAAAGGCTTACTCCACCATCAGAAAAACACTTAAAGAAAAGGGGCTCTGGTTCCAGACTCTTTACCCAGCCAAACTTTGAGTTTTTTTTGACACTGGACAAGTCATCTACAATAATGCATCGGAGGTGACAGAAGACCTGAAGAAAAGGGGATATTTCCCGGACTGTCCCAGAATCGTGACTCCTGCAGAAGGCACGACCACGGCAAAACTGAGACAACTTTCCTGGGAGACAGCTGGTGCAAAAATCCGTCAGGACCAAGAAACACGTCTGAAACACAACCAGGGCAAGCTAAAGGAATTAAGGAATTTCGACGCAACAATGATACTGCATGAGAGCTCTCAAAAGTATAGTGATAAAATATCCTTCAGCTAGGTCGGTAAAATCACATGTACCCTAACGCCAAACTATAATTGACTTTGTATTAAGAACTTAAAAATAGAACATAAACTACTTTTCCTCTGTAAACTCGTATTACTATAACTGACCACAAACCCGGGAGCTGATGTTTGATTTTGTTTTTTTTGTGTGCACTGTCCTGATTTCAATTATTCAGAGGCATCAACCTGCGCTAGGAGGGGCCTCTTCAGGTTTAAGGGCTTCAAAGATGGAAGTCACAGATGTTATATGTGTTGTTTATATGTTAAATGTTAGTTTGTTGTACAGACAGAAGTTCATTTGTTTAGGTCATCTAAGGAGATTTAACTATTTATATAAACCCTTTTTTATTGGTGTGGAATGCCGTATCAAGAATACAGAGTAATGACCCTTAATGTGAATGGGTTACAGAACCCAATCAAAAGGAGTAAGGCTAAAATAAAGAGAGAAAAGCAAGATACAAGTTTTTGGAAAGAAATTCACCTTTCAAAGATTGAACATGAGAAGTTATGCAAAATGGAATTTAAAAATTGTTATTATTTTTCTTTTGAGGGGGAAACACAAGGGGAGTTGCAATATTAATCTCAAATAAAATAAATTTCTGGTTTTCCTCGCAGATTACAGACAAAGAAGGGCGTTATTTACTGGTGAAGGGTTTTATTGATCATAAAGTAGTTACACTACTGAATGTTTACAGACCACCAGGAAATGATAAACAGCTGATTAAGAAGGTTTTTAATATGATATCTATGGAAACATCTGGTATGGTAATATGTGGGGGGACTGGAATATTCATTACATCCTTCCCTGGACTCCTCAAATAGAACAAAAAAGATAAACCTGGAAACATTACATGTCAAGAAACTGCTCAAAGAAATAGGCATGATAGATACATGGAGAGAGTTACACTCACTTGATAGACGGTTCACCCTTTTTTCTCACCCCCACTCGAGAATAGATTATTTTATTATGTTTAATTCAGAGAGCCACAGGATTATAAAATGCGATATAGGGGCAAGAGACATCTCTGACCACGCAGGCATTTACTTAACATTACATTTAGACAACAAACCCAAAGATAACTTGTGGAGACTTAATACCAGTCTTTTGAATGATCCCCTATGTTTAAAATACCTAAAGAAAGAGTTTGAAGATTATATGATATTTAATGATAATGTAACGGTATCCCCAGCTGCAAAAGCTGCTATTAAGGGTAAACTCATAAAGTGGTCAGCTCAGAAGAAGAAGGAAAAAGAGAAACAAAGCCAGGATCTTATTGAAAAACTACAGTTTTTGGAGAGTAAGCGTATGGAGTATAATGACAGTAATGTCTTGAATCAAACTTTCGATACAAAACGAACTCTAAATAATATTTATAAAAGTGAAGCTGAGAAGAGAGCTAAGTTTGTTAAACATAATTTCTATGAGAATGGTCCCAAATCTAAGAAATTACTTGCATGGAGAATACGTAAACAACAGGCAGAGAGATCTATACATAGGGTAAAAGACCCCAGACTAATAAGATGCTTCACAAATTGGAAGACATTCAAAAATCTTTTGAAACGTACTACACAATGTTATACACTCAACCCAAAGCTGCAGAGTTAGCAGACATCACACACAAAATGCTGGTGGAACACAGCAGGCCAGGCAGCATCTATAAGAAGCACAATCAACGTTTTGGGCCGAGACCCTTCGTCAGGACTAACTGAAAGAAAAGATAGTAAGAGATTTGAAAGTAGGAGGGGGAGGGGGAAATGCAAAATGATAGGAGAAGACCGGAGTGAGTGGGGTGAAGCCAAGAGCTGGAAAGGTGATTGGCAAAAGGGATACAGAGCTGGAGAAGGGAGAGGATCATGGGACGAGAGGCCTAGGGAGAAAGAAAGGGGGAGGGGAGCACCAGAGGGAGATGGAGAACAGGCAGAGTGAACGGCAGAGAGAGGACAAAAAGGAGAGGGGGAAAAATAAATAAATCAGGGATGGGGTAAGAAGGGGAGGAGGGGCATTAACAGATGTTAGAGAAGTCAATGTTCATGCCATCAGGTTGGAGGCTACCCAGACGGAATATAAGGTGTTGTTCCTCCAACCCGAGTGTGGCTTCATCTTGACAGTAGAGAAGGCCATGGATAGACATATCAGAATGGGAATGGGACGTGGGCCTGTTCTCCATCTCCCTCTGGTGCTCCCCTCCCCCTTTCTTTCTTTCAGTCCTGACGAAGAGTCTCGGCCTGAAACATTGACAGTGCTTCTCCCTATAGATGCTGCCTGGCCTACTGTGTTCCACCAGCATTTTGTGTGTGTTACCTCCCCCTCTTGTCCCTCCGATTCTATCACACCTGAAGCAATGAAATCCAGGAATATTTAGTTGCCAATTACACCCCTCCTGCAACCATGTTTCACTAATAGCTACAACATCATATTTCCAGGTATCAATCCATGCTCTAAGCTCATCCACCTTTCTTACAATGCTCCTAGCATTAAAATAAATGCATTTAAGAAATTCTCCACCTCTTCCTCTCTGTTTATCTCTGACAGTGCAAACAACTTTACTATCTTCTTTTTCTTCCTTCTCCCATACATCTGTTCCTACACTCTGGTTCCCCTCCCCCCTTGTATCTAGTTTAAATCCACCGGAGCCTCTCTAGCAAACCTACCTGCAAGAATATTTGTCCCCCTCCATTTCAGATGTAAACCGTCCCACCAGAACAGGTCCCACCTTCCCTCAAAAACTGGCCAATTATCTATAAATCTGAAGCCCTCTCTCCTGCACCATGTCTTCAGTCACGTGTTGATCTGCACTATCTTACTATTTCTAAACCCACCTGCACGTGGCACTGGTAGCAATCCTGAGATTGCTATCCTGGAGGTCCTGTCCTTTAACTTGGCGCCTAACTCCCTAAACTCACCTTTCAGGACCTCCTCTCTCTTCTTACCCACGTCATTGGTCCCTACATGGACCACGACATCCGGCTGCTCACCCTCCCTCTTGAGAATACTGGGAATTCAATCCGAGATATTGCGGACCCTGGCACCAGGGAGGCAACAGACCATCCGGGATTCTCGATCTCTTCCACAGATCCTCCTATCTGTCCCCTTAACTATTGAATCCCTATCACTACCGCTCTCTTTTCCCTCCTTCCCTTCTGAGCTGAGGGTCCAGTCTCGGTGCCAGAGACGCAACCACTGCAACTTGTCCCTGGTAGGTCATCCCCACCAACAGTATCTAAAACGGTATACTTATTGTTGATGGGAATGGCCACAGGAGTGCTCTGCTCATTCTGTCTATTCCCCTTCCCTCTCCTGACAGTCACTCAACTACCTGTCTCCTGAATCTTAGGGGTGACTATCTCCCTGTAACTCCTGTTTATTTCTGCCTCTGCCTCCCAAATGATCCGAAGTTTATTCAGCTCCAGCTCCCTAACTCGGTTTGTCAGGAGCTGCAGCTGGATAAACCTTTTGCAGGGACAACTGACAATTGACTTCCCACATACTGCAAACGGAGCACTCAACTGCCTTAACTGCCTCCTCCATTACCTCCATTACCTAATCCTAAGCTAATTAGATTAATTAAAGGAGTTTGCCCTCATTAGCTTTACTAATATTACTAATATTAGTAAAAAGATTGGAAAATATAATTCCAGATCTAATTGGCACAGATCAAACAGGTTTTGTAAAAAGTGGGCAAATCCTGGACAATGTGTGAAGGGCCCTTCATCTCATTGACCGTATGAGCAATTATAACCTGGAATCTGTAGTTATTAGGCCTTGATGCTGAAAAGGCCTTTGACTCGGTATGATGGGAATATCTCCACTTGGTACTTAAACGGTTTGGCTTTAATAATCAGGTAGTTGGATGTCTGAAATCTTTATATTCTTCCCCTACAGCCAGAATTAAAATAAATGGGAATTTATCTGAAACTGTATTTCTTGAAAGGGGATGTTGACAAGGGTGCTCCCATGCTTCTCGCTCTTTTTATCGAGCCATTGGCCCAGGCAATCAGAGAAGACGAGATTATAACAGGTGTACTGATCAGAGATACAGAATAAGATTTGTTTATATGTGGATGACATCCTCGTGACTCTTACCAATCCCAATGCAGGTTTGCCTAAATTATTATCCCTGCTGAAAGAATTCGGTTCCTACTCTGGCTATAAATTAAATTTACATAAAACCTAAATTTTTAATTTCAATTATGAACCACAAGAAAACATTTACAGAATAAGTAAATTCAAACGGAAAGGTAATATTATTAAATACCTAGAAGTGCAAATACCTGAAGACTTGTCTACTATCTACGAACATAATTATATTCCCATAACAGCTGATATTAAGGCAGACTTAAATAGATGGTCATTGCTGCCAATGAATATGTATAATCGAATAGAAGCAATAAAGATGAATGTATTACCTAGATTGCTCTTTCTTTTTCAATCATTGCCTGTTGAAGTACCTTTTAAGCAATTTAATGGATGGAAAAGAATGATTTCAACATTTATTTGGGGAAAACAGAAACCAAGAATTAGATTTCAGACATTGCAGCTGCCTAAGGATAAAGGAGGATTTGCTTTGAAGACTGTTATAGAGCAGCACAGCTGTGCAGTCTGGTCTGTTGGTGTGACCCTAATTGTGAGGCAAAGTGGAAGGATTTAGAACAAAGTCTAATAAATATCCCTCTCCAATCTTTACTGGGGGATAAAACACTCCCGAAGAAGCATTTAAATAAACTGACTAGGTGGACAACAGTCCCTCTAAACATCTGGTATAAAGAATTAAGGACCCAAAATCTGAATGAAATGTAAGAATACTACGTTGGGTGGCACATGACACAGAATTCCTTCCAGCACAATTGGACGGTAGATTTACACATTGGACAAATAAGGGAATCACCTCATACTGTACAATATCCTCCATTAAGGTTCGGAGTCCTTTCAACAGCTCACACAAACATATCACTTAGAGAAACGACACTTCTTTGATATCTTCAACTAAGACAATATTTTAATAATAATATTAAAACTATTGGAGAGAAAGGTTTAAGTCTGATTAATATATTCATTGGTGTGTATAAAGGTAATATTAAAAAGAAACTGATAACCAGGATTTACTCGATTTTACAATCGAACAGGGGTCTCTCCACAATGTATGTAAAAGCAAAATGGGAGAAAGAATCCAACATAAAATTGACAGAAGATGATTGGTTAAACATATGCAGAACACATTTGACTACTTCAAGCTCAGGTCTGTGGAGGGAATTCAGCTGGAAGAATACCTTAAGATTTTTCATAACACCAAAAATAAAGAGGTTACAAAGTAACAGACCTGAACAAGGTCAATATTGGAGAATGTGTGATAATATGTTGGCTGATCACTTTCATATTTTCTGGGAATATCCAAAGATTTTGTCTTATTGGTTAGATGTGTTAACAGAGATAAGGTCAATAATCAGCCTAGAGATTAATTTTGACTTTAACATTATTTATTTGGGTAATGTACCAAATGGGCTCAAAAAGCATGAAAGATATTTGTTACAAATACTACTAGCATCCAGTAAGAAAGCGATTACCAGGAAATGGCTAAGCAAAGAGTCTCCTACAGTCCTGGAATGGATAGAAATAGTTCAAGAAATTTATGTTATGGAGCGATTGACTTTCTCTCTGAGTCATGCCACTAAAAAATTTGAAAGATGCTGGGAAAACTGGACATTTTATTTGAACCTGAAATGACTTCTTCACTGTACATTTCTTTGGCTTGAAGAACTTTGTTTTATTTCTTCCTTTGAGGGACTTTAGGGCTTTAGAATGGACTTTAAAGTCATGGATCTTTTTTTTTGTAATTTATTTTTTTATTGAAGTTCATTAAACAAACATTTCCATAAGATGTATTTCAGACATTGTACATATATATCATATAATCATATATATCACAAATCTTCACAAAGTATTTATCTGAGGTATACACTTATAGAAAAGAGTGGAAAGAAAAAACAAGCAAAAGGAAAGAACTATGTACAAGTAGGGAGTAATCTTTTTTTTACAACATATTCATTGATTTGTGAGAATAAAATCAGGCCTATGAGGCATTATGTAGTTAAACCATTTTTCCCAGTATGAATCAAATTGTTCCAGCTTATAATTAACAGATGCTGTTATCTTCTCCATTTTGTAAATGTCCATTGTAATTTCCATCCATGCATTTAAAGTTGGGCTCTCCTGTGATAACCATTTCCTAGTAAGAGTCTTTTTACCAGCCACCAACAGTATATTCATTGAATATTTATCTCTTTTCAACCATTCTTGAGGTATATATCCAAAATATATGGTCTTACTCTCTAAGGGTATTTCACATTTAAAGATGTCTTGTAGGGCATTGTGTATCCCCCTCCAATAGTTTTTGATAACAGGGCAGTCCCAAAAAATATGATAATGATTTGCATTTGGATTTCCACAATTTCTCCAGCAAACAGGGAGGTTACTATCATAATGGGATTTCTGAGAGGATGTAATAACATATCTTATCAAGTTTTTCCATCCAAACTCCCTCCATTTCTGTGAACTGGTACACTTCCATTGATACCTCCATATTATTGTCCATTCTTCCTCAGATATAATTATCCCTCCTTCCTTTTCCCATTTTGTTTTAATGTATGAAGTCGAATGTGTTTTAACGTGAAGTCGAAGTTTAAAAAAAATTATACCTCCTTGTATTAGCTATTTCAGCCCTGAGAAAAAGTCTCTGGCTAGCTATTCCATCTATGCCTCTTATCATCTTACACACCTCTATCAAGTCACTTCTCATCCTCGTTCACTTCAAAGAGAAAAGCCATTACTTACTCATCCGATCCTCACAAGAAATGGTCTTTAATCCAGGCAGCATCCTGATAAATCTCATCTGCACCCTCTCCAAAGCTTACATGTCCTTCCTATAATGAAGGAACCTGAACTGAATAAAATTCTCCAAGTGTGGTCTAACCAGTGTTTTATGAATCTACAACATTACTTCACAGCTCAGAACTTAATCCCATGACTGATGAAAACTAACACACCATCCAAAGTTCAAAGTAAATTTATTAATAAAGTACATACAATATATGTCACCATTTACTACCCAGATTCATTTCCTTGTGGACAATCGCAATAAATAGAAAGAAACACTATATATTCAAAGAAAAATACACACAAAGACAAATAACCAGTGTGCAAAAGACAACAAATTAACAATATATAAATAAATAAATAAATCTTGTCAGGTCAGGCGAGAGATAACCCAGGTCAGGTTGTAGACCACAGTACCCAGGTAGATCCTTCACATGATGGCGGTGGTGAGGTGGTAGAGAAGAAGAGGAAGGTCAAGTGGCCAGCAGTGGCAGATGAGAAGGCTCGGCGTGTGTTTGATGAGGATATCAGTGTGATGTTGGAGAACACTCTCAGGGGAACATCAAAGAGAAAGTTGGAGGTGATGGGTGATATGATTTATAATGTTGGAAAGTCCAGGTTTGGTTTGGTTGAGTTGAAGAAAGCAAAGCCTACACAGCAACCAAGCAGGTGCCAGAAGGAGATTAGTAGGGTGAGGAGAGAGCTTAGATCGTTGAGACAGAGGTGGAAGGTAGCAAGTGAGGGTGACAAGCCAGGGCTTGCTGATCTCCGAAAGCAGCTTCAAATAAAGTTAGCATCACTCCGTCATGCATAGTCATAGCGTAAAAAGAGAAAGAAGAGAGAGAAGGCAAGAAAGGCATTCTTTGAGAACCCTCACCAGTTCACAAAGAGATTGTTTGAACAAAATAAGAGTGGGCAGCTTAACATCTCTCAACAAGAACTTGAGGATCACCTGACAAATGCTTACTCTAACGAACAGCGGGAGGCTCCTTTGCTTGACATTTCTGGACTTGTGAAGCCTACCGAGCCAGGAGTGAAGTTCGATCTGTCAAAACCCAAACTGGCAGAAGTCCAGCGGTTCATCAGAAAGGCAAGGTCAGGTTCAGTGCCAGGACCTAATGGAGTGCCGTATAAGGTGTTCAAGAAGTGTGAAGAGCTGAGGAAATACTTGTGGAGATTGTTAAAGGTGGTTTGGAGACAAGGTGTTGTTCCTTTGTCATGGAGTGAGGCTGAAGGAGTACACATCCCGAAGGAAGAGATTTCTATTACATTGAATCAGTTCCGACCAAATTCACTCCTGAATGTAGAGGGAAAGATTATGTTTGGCATTCTAGCAGAAAGAATATCTTCATTTGTGATAGAGAATGGAGTGGTAAATACATCTGTGCAGAAGGCAGGAATACCAGGCTTCCCGGGATGCCTCGAACATACTAGTATGATATGGCATACCATCCAGGAGTCAAAAAGGTTGAGAAGAAATCTGGCTGTAGTTCGGCTTGATCTTGCAAATGCGTATGGTTCCGTCTCCCGTGTCTTGATTGAGTTTGCGATGGAATTCCTATGAAATCCTGCTAAGGTGAGGTACTACAATGATTTCTGGATGAGGTTTTCCACTCAGCAGTTTACAACTAGGTGGCAGAGCTCGGACATTGGTATCCCGATGGGATGTGCGATTTCACCCATCCTTTTTGTGTTAGCCATGGAGGTCATTGTGAGGGCTGCAGAATCAGTGGGACCAGGTGTCGCACTTGATGGCGGAGGGGAGTTGCCACCAATATGAGCGTTCATGGACGATCTCACCCTTTTGGGTCCTAGCACGGAGGCAGTGGAAAGTGTACTATCTAGACTCGAGGAGCTAATGCATTGGGGAAAAATGAAGTTCAAGACCAAGAAGTCAAGGAGCCTTGTTCTTAGGAGAGGAAAGCTGGTTGACTTTCATTTCACCCTTTGTGGAGAGGAGATGAGGAGATTCCATCCATTCAGGACCAACCAGTTAAGAGCCTCGGGCGATGGTACACAGAGGAGCTGAGAGACAACAAGAGGGTTCAAGAGACAGGAGAACAGATCAGCAGAGGTCTGATGTCTGTCGATAAGTGTGGCTTGCCTGGCAAGTTGAAGTTGTTGTGCTTGCAGTACGGACTGATGCCACGGATAATGTGGCCACTAACTGTCTATGAAGTGGCAATGTCCCATGTTGAGGCAATGGAATGGAAGATCAACAAGTATGTGAAGAAGTGGCTTGGAGTACCGAGCAGCCTCACCAATGTTACGATCCACAGTAGCCAGACAAAGCTTACCATCCCAGTGCAATCCCTGGTTGAAGAGGTCAAGGTAGCCAAGGTAGGATTATTCTTGATCCTTCGAGACTCAAAAGACCCTGTCATCAAGAACATCCAGCCAGATGTGAGATCAGGCAGGAAGCTGTCAGCCCAGGCAGCAGTCAATGAGGCAGAGTCTAGATTGAAGCACAAGGAGACAGTTGGGGCTACCCAGCTAGGCCACCAGGGACTTGGATGGACAACCCACAAGTGGTGGTCATCCTCTACAGGTAAGGAGCGTTGTGAGCTTGTAACGTATGAAATACGAGAGGTAGAAGGGGAGAAGAGGTTAGCTAAAGCAGCTGGCCTGACCAAACAAGGGGCTTGGACCTGGTGGGAAAGTGTTGAACAACAACATCTATCTTGGAATGTCCTGTGGCAAATGGAACCGCTCTGCATTTCTTTTCTATATAGAGCAGTGTATGACCTGCTCCCAACACCTGCCAACCTCAGCACCTGGTATAAAGATAAGACAGACAGGTGTGCTGCTTGTGGCGAGAAGGGAACACTTCAGCATATTTTGAGTGCATGCAGAGTCAATCTTTGAGTCAAACTTTGAGTCAAACGTTCTCAAAGTTGTAACAGAAGCGGTTGAGCAGAGAGTACAGCAGCACAACTTATCTCATGCCCCATGCTGCACAGAACATCACATATCATTTGTGAAAGAAGGCTCTAAGTCAAGGGTGTACAGCACAGGCCCACGATCAAGCATACTTTCTTCAGCCAATGATTGGTGTGTCAAGGCCGACCTGGATGGGAAAGGCAGTTTCCCGGAGCAAATAGTTTTCACCACATTGCGTCCAGATATAATCGTCTGGTCTGACACCAGTGGAGAAGTGGTTATTGGTGAACGCACAGTCCCCTGGGAAGACAACATCGATGAAGCCCATGAGCGCAAGTTAACCAAATATGCAGAATTAAGATCAGTGTGCAGAGACAGAGGGTGGAAGGTCTCACGCTATCCATTCGAAGTAGGTTGCCGTGGCTTTATTGCGTTCACTTTCCAGAAGTGGCTGCGTGACCTTGGCTTTACTAGAAGAGAGATCAAGTCAACCAGCAGGGTTGTAGCTGAGGCAGCAGAGGCAGGATCATCATGGGTGTGGACCAAGTACGTCCAGAGGGGCAGATAGTCAGTCAGTGTATCCACCTTTTGTAAACTCTCCAGTAGCTGCATAGACACCTGAAGAGTAGACTATCTGTTGGATGGAAGCGACCAACAACTCTGATAGAGGCAGATGCCAAGTTGTTAAACTCACCAGTGGGAGGTGGTGTTTTAGCACTGCTGACCCACCACCTTGAGGGGGTCTTGATCATAAGCAGGCCGAAACTCCTGAAGACAGGTGGCAGATCAACTGCTGATCCCACTGATGATAGCACAGGACAGTTAACATCTTAGTCCATGTGTATTTTCAATTCTTAATGCAGAAAGAAATAATATTGAGAACAGGAATTGTAGAGTCCTTGAAAGTGAGTCCACAGGTTGTGGAATCATTTGAGTTAAGTGAAGCTTTCCACTCTGGATCAGGATCCTAATGGTTAAGGAGTAATAACTTTTGTTGAACCTGATGGTGTTGGACCTAAGGTTCCTGTACCTCCTTCCTGATTGCAGCAGTGAGAAGAGAGCATGGCCCAGATGGTAATGTCCTTGATGATGGATGCTGCTTTCCTATGACAGTGCTCCTTGTAGATGTGTTCAAAGGTGGGGAGGGCTTTACCTGTGATGGACTGGACTATGTCCACTATCTATTATAGGTTTTTCCATTCAAAAGACATTGGTGTTTCTATATCAGGCCGTGATGCAACCAGTCAGGAAACTCTCCATTGCGCATCTACGTAAGTTTGTCAAAGTTTTAACTGACATGCTGAATCTTCGCAAACTTCTAAGAAAGTAGAGGTGCTGCCGTGCTTTCTTTGAATTGAACTGAATTGATTTGACTTTATTACTTATAACCTTCAAATACATGAGGAGTAAAAAGCTTAACATTACGTCTCCATTCAAATGTGTAATGTGCAATTATAGTAATTTATAATAAATATTATGTACAGCAGAATGATCAATATAACATAGAAATGCATTAGCGTCGCATGAATCAATCAGTCTGATGACCTGGTGGAAGAAGCTGTCCCGGAGCCTGTTGGTCCTGGCTTTTATGCTGCGCTACCATTTCCCGGATGGTAGCAGCTGGAACAGTTTATGGTTGAGGTGACTCGGGTCTCCAATGATCCTTCGGGCCCTTTTAACATACCTGTCTTTGTAAATGTCTTGAATAGTGGGAAGTTCACATCTACAGATGCGCTGGGCTGTCCGCACCACTCTCTGCAGAGTCCTGAGATTGAGGGAAGTACAGTTCCCATACCAGGCAGTGATGCAGCCAGTCAGGATGCTTCCAATTGTGACCCTGTAGAAAGTTCTTGGGATTTTGGGACCCATACCAAACTTCTTCAACCATCTGAGGTGAAAGAGGCGCTGTTGTACCTTTTTCACCACACAGCTGGTGTGTACAGACCACGTGAGATCCTCGGCGATGTTTATGCCGAGGGACTTAAAGCTGTTCACCCTCTCAACCCCAGATCCACTGATGTCAATTGGGGTTAGCCCGTCTCCATTTCTCCTGTAATCCACAACCAGCTCCTTTGTCTTTGTGATGTTGAGGGAGAGGTTGTTTTCTTGACACCACTGTGTCAGGGTGATGACTTCTTCTCTGTATGACTTCTCTCCTCATTGTTATTTGAGATTAGGCCAATCAGTGTAGTGTCATCAGCAAATTTAATTAGCAGATTGGAACTATAGGTGGTGATACAGTCATGGGTATACACCGGTGCCAAGCTGTATGGGTTCTAATGCCCTTCTCTTGGACAACATTGGTGGCATGGAGAGGGGAGGCTTGCAGCCTGGGCAACTGCCAGTCTCCCATAAAAAAAACCTTTCCCAGGCTTGTGCCCTGGAAACTTTCCATGGTGAAAATCCATGGTCTATCAAGACTAATGGAGAGTACCCAGCCCTGAGGGGCACTTGTGTTAAGGGTCAGAGGCAGAGGTGAGGGAGCCCACTCTTACCACCTGGTGATGGCAATTACAGTACATGCTAGACCCATGGCAGATCCATTGAAATGACACCTCTCTGATCCCTTGATGAGGACTAGCGCATACACCTCCAATTTCCTCTTCCTGTAATCAATAATCAGCTCTTTGGTTTTGCTGACATTGAGTGAGAGATTGCTGTTGTGACACCACTCAGCCAGATTTTCAATCTTCCTCCTATATGCTGATTCCTCACCACACTTAATTCAGACTATCACAGCGGTGTTGTCAGCAAACTTAAATATGGTATTGGAGCTATATTTAGCCTCACAGTATAAAGCGAGTGTGTTGGTGCGTGCCCTAGTGGGCAAGGCATCAGACTAGTAACCTGAAGGTCACTGGTTTGAGCCTCAGCTGAGGCAGCACGTTTGTGTCTTTGAGCAAGGCACTTAACCACACATTGCTCTGTGACGTCACCAATGCCAAGCTGCATGGGTCCTAGTGCTCTTCCCTTGGACAACATCGGTGGCGTAGAGAGGGGAAGGCCTGCAGCTTGGGCAACTGCCGGTCTCCCATACAACCCTGCCCAGGCCTGTGCCCTGGAAACTCCAGGCGCAGATCCATGGTCTCTCAAGACCGACAGATGCCACCACCATAAAGCGAGTAGAGCAGTAGGCTGAGTACATGGCCTTATGTACTGATGGTTGAGGAAATCGAGGATCCAATTGCACAAGGAGGTATTGAGACCCAGGTCTTGAAGCTTACTGATTAATTTTGTGTGGATGATGGTGTTGAATACAGAGCTGTAGCCAATAAATAGCATCTTCACTGTCCCAGATGTTCCAGGGTTGAGTGAAGAGCCAATGAAATGGCATCTGCTCTGGACCTGTTGCTCCAGTAAGCAAATTGGAGCAGGCTCAAGTTGCTATGCAGAAGTTGGTATGTCTCATCACCAACAGAGAATGTAAGTGCTACTGAACAATAGTCACTCAGGCAGGTTATCATGTTCTTCTTGGACACTGCTATAATTGAAGCCTGCTTGAAGCAGGTGGGTACTTCAGATTGCCAAAGCGAGAGGTTAACAATATTTGTAAGCACTCCAACCAGATAATTAGCAGACGTCTTCAGCCCTTGACAAGGTACAACATCTGGGACAGATGCTTTCTGTGGGTTCACCTGTGGCTGCTCACATGTTGACCCCAGAGACTGAAATCACAGGATCATCAGTGGTTGTGGGAGTTTGTGAAGATACCTCCATGTTCTGTGGGTCAAAGCGAAGATGAAAGGCATTGAGCTCTCTGGGGAGCGAAACCTTGTTGCACGTAAGACCATAAGATATAGGAGCAGAATTAGGCCATTGGACCTATCAAGTCTGCTCTGCCATTTCATGACTGATCCAATTTTCCTCTCAGCCTAAATCTTCTGCCTTCTCCCTGTATCCCTTCATGCCCTGACTAATTAAGAATCTATCAATTTCTGCCTTAAATATACCCAATGGCTTGGCCTCCACAGCCACCTGTGGCAAAGAATTCCACTGATTCACCACTTTGGCTGAAGAAATTCCTCCTCATCTCCGTTCTATGTCACTTGGCTTTATTTTGAAGGAGGTAATAGCATTCAAGCCCTGCTACAGCTATCGAACATCCTTCAGTGATTCAAGTTAGGTCTGGAATTGCCACATTGCATGTGAGATGGCTTTCTGGAGATTATTCCTGGACCTCTTACACTTCCCTTGATCGCCATACCTGAATGCTACTGATCTGGTCCTCAGCAGATTGCATATTTCATAGCTCATCCAGGGCTTATGGTTGGGGAAGACTCTGAATGATTTTGTGAGGACACACTTTTCCACGAGCGTCTTTATAAAGCCCATGACAATCGTGGTGTATTCATTCACATCTACTGATGAGACCTTGAAAATGGGCCAGTCCCACAGATGCTCCACTGCCTCCTGTGACCACTTCTTTGTTGTCCAGACCTCTGGTACCTTGCTCTTTCGCCTCTGCCTGCATGCTGGAAGGAGGAAGACAGCCAGATGATCAGATATCCTGAAATGCGGTCTAGGGATGGAACGGTAGGCATTTCTAAGCATAGTGTAACAAAGGTCAAGTGAATTGGGACCCCTGGGTGCTGCAGGTGATATGTTGATGATGATTGGGCAGAGGTTTCTTCAAGCAAGCTTGACTGAGGCCCCAGCAATGATTTGAAAGGTGTCAGGCTATTTCCTGTTTGCTAATCTGGGCACTCAATATATCAAGTGCTTGCTTAACAGCGGCCTTTGGTGGTACATAAAGCGCAGCCAGGATCACAGCAGATTAACTCTCTTGGTAAGTAGAACGAATGGCACTTAATTATCAGATGTTCCACGTCGGGAGAACAAGAGTATGAACAAGAGCTGGACATGGAGGCGAGTGTGGTGGTACTTGAGGACAAGAGGAACCCTATCCCTGGTAAGGTGGCGGGAGGATGGGTTAAGAGCAGGCATGCGTGAAATGATGGAGGAAGGGAAGCCACCATATCCAGCACATAATTCTCCAAAACTTCCACCCCTCCAACTGGATACCACCACCAACACATCTTTCCCTCCCCCCCCCCACCCCCCACCCCACTTTCTGCTTTCTGCAGAGGTCACTCCCTACGTGACTCCCTTTCCATTTGTTCCTCCCCACTGATTTCCCTCCTGGCACTTATCCTTGCAAGTGAAACATGTGCTACACCTGCATCTACACCTCCTCCCTCACTACCATTCAGCGCCACAGACAGTCCTTCCAGGTGAGGTGACACTTCACCTGTGAGTCTGCTGGGGTCATATACTGTATTCAGTGCTCCCAATGTGCCCTCCCGTATATCAGCGAGACCCAACGTAGATTGGGAGACCACTTCACCACTCCATCTGCCAGAAGAAGCAGGATCTCCCAGTGACCAACCATTTTAATTCCACTTCCCATTCCCATTCCAATATGTCCATCCATGTCCTCCAACTCTGGCGTGATAAGACAGGTTGGAGGACAACACCTTATATTCCATTTGGGTAGCCTCCAACCTGATGGCATGAACATTGATTTCTCAAACTTCCAGTAATGCCTCTTACCACCCCCCCCCCCTTACCATTTCCCATCCCCTTTTCCCTCTCATGTTATTTCCTTGCCCACCCATCGCCTCCCTCTGGTGCTCCTCCACATCCCCCTCCTTTTTCTTTCTTCCATAGCCTTCTGTCTCTTTCACCAATCAACTTCCTGGCTCTTTGCTTCATCCCTCCCCTCTAAGTTTCACCTATCGCCTGGCGTTTCTCTCCCCCCCTTCCCCACCCCCCACCTTTCAAATCTACTCCTCAGCTTTTTTTCTCCAGTCCTGCCAAAAGGTCTTGGCCTGAAACGTTGACTGTGCTTTTTTCCATAGATGCTACCTGGTCTGCTGAGTTCCTCCAGTATTTTGTGTGTATTGTTCGGATTTCCAGCATCTGCAGATTTTCTCTTGTTTGTGATCACAAATTACTAGTTCGTTTAGATGGTTCAAAAGTACAGTTCTTAAAGGGAAATTACAGGCTGCAGAGTGCAGCAATAGTAGTTCAGAAAAAGTATATTTAGAAGTTTTGTGAGCTGCCTGCAGAACATTGTGTGTATCGTCAGTGCCATCTGCCTTATTAAAACACCCTATCAACTTGGACTGCAACTTGAGGAATCTATGGATGTGGAACCTAAGATCCCTTTGTTCCTCCAAACTGTTAAGAATCCTGCCATTAATCCTATATTTTACCTTTGAGTTCAATCTTCCAAAGTAAATCACTTTGCACTTTTCCGGATTGAACTCCATCTGCCACCTCTTAGCCCAGCTCTGCATCCTGTTAGTGTTCCATTGTAACCTATGACAACCTTCTATATTATCCACAACACTACCAACCTTTGTGTCAATTGACAAATAATTTATGTGGTGGGGTTTGAACTCTGCTCTCTGGATTACAAGTCAACTGACGTGGGTGTGAACAATATTTAAAGGATACTTGGACAGGTATATGATGTAGAAGAAGGATCAGAAAAAGGGTTATGAACTAACTTGCTAAATCGCTAACTTGCATTTTTCTATTTGAACTTAGTAACCCAACATCCTAAGCCAAGACCTGCAGGCAGTAGCCTTTCATAATCAGGATGCAACACTGAGCACAGATGGACAAAAAGAGGAATATGCACATGCACATGATTTATTCACTTGTTTGTTCTTTGATTAAAAATACCTTGTGCTACAGATATACTGACTTATTTATCTGCTTATGTAACTTGGATGCCAGTAGTCACGCATGTTCGCCTGCTGAGAAGTATAAATATATATCAATATTGTTCTGTAACTTAGAGCCTTGCACATTTCTGCAAGTTCACCATGATATCATGCTGAATAAAGCTGTCACCGCTTGAAGTCTGGTCTCTAAAGTCATTTTTATTCCACAGATTGGTGTAGTCAGTGGGATTCCTAGTTAACGGGATCGAACTAAATTGGCTAGCTGAGGGTCTGAAAAATTTTGTGTAATTCACTTTGAGCCACCCCAATCCTGCTCTTTAGGAGTGGGAGAGATGGGATGGGCAAGACCAAGCAGGAAAAACCACAAAACCCAAGAAGCTGCCAACTGAATAAGTAAAAAATAACATAGATTGAGACTTCAAGGGATGAAGAGAGCAGGTCTCTGTTCAATAGTGTTCATTAACTAAAACGTTAAATTGCAGGACAAGGGGAAGCAGAGAATGGGAAGTGGAAGCAGCAAAGAAGGGAAGGAATTCCCTATCAAGCTGACAAGAAAGAAAGGCAGGAACAACATGTGTGCATGAAAAGATGCTGGAAAAGACTTTAGTTCACCACGCTCTCCAGCTGATAAGGTATGATTGGAAACAGGAGATAGCGGGTATGTGATTCCTTTTACTAGTGAAAGGTGGTTGCAAGGGCAATGGCCCTATGGAGGATTGTTTGATTTGATAAAAATAGAGTTTTGGAAAGAAACTCAAAGTGGGGGAGGAAATCCAACATGAGATTACAGTTATATGATACCATATTTTAATAAATGGCTGGAGGTGGCTAGGTATCAACACCCCCCCCCCCACCCCAACAGAAGAATTTTGGAAAAGTGCCAACCCAGCCCTCGGCACCTCAGCCAAAATCAGCACCTCATATTGCAGCAAAGCCACTTACTACCCCCAAATTGCTTGGACCTATAGTAAAGGCTCTGCAAGCAAAAAAAAACACAATATACAGCACGTTCCCCTATGTAATGGTAATATGATTTACAACTCTTTTCTGACCAGGCAGGATGCTTGTTTGGAGCCCATTTTCTAGTCCAACTTAATTATTATTCTGTATTTATATTCCTCCTCCTTCCCCAGAATACTTAATTCTACTTTCATTAACTATGGTACCTTCTTCCCTCTGGGCATCGCATAGGAATCACGTTGGCCTTGTTTACTCCACCCCACTGCATAAAGTTAATCTGAAAAATAATGTGGTATTACCATTCATAAGGCAACATAATGGTCACTTAAGGCTGTGGAAGGCAGTCGGCCAGTTATAGAAGGCCTCTTACGACAAAGAGTTCTGGTCACTACCAGTAGTCTCTGTAACACCCCTAGATTACTGATCCCTAAACCAGGAATGAATAATGAATGGAGATTTGTGCAGGATCTCCAAACTATTAATAAGATAGTTGTTCCTCTTTCCCCCGTGGTTCTGGATACCAATGTTATCCTTTCCAGCTTGTGCCCTCTTTGAATGCTATTCTGGAATAGACATCTGTTCTGCGTTCTTCTCTATTCCCTTATATGAAGAGAGTCAGTATTTGTCTGCATTTATGTACAGTGGCAGATAGTATACCCGGACCAGGCTACCCCAAGGCTACACTGCGAGCCCCTCAGTTTATGCCACCGCAGTGAGACAACATTTGAGTACACTCCAGCTACTACCAGGAAGCAGCAATGTGCAGATGATTTGTTCATTGCATCTCCCACAGTTATTGATATGAAAAAGACACTATTGACACACCTGGCCAAGAAAAGACATAAAGTGTCCTTAAGCAAGTTGCAGCTTTGCCAATCTATAGTGCAGTATTTGGGACACATACTTTCACAAGGGACTTGGAAATTAGGCCAGGACAGGATTGTGGGCACCATGAACACGAATTGAAATGTTATCCTTTTTGTGCATGGTTAATTATTGCAGACATTGGGTCCCTGAATATCAAATGGTGGCTAAGCCTCATTGCTGAGAATGCCTAATGAAATACAATGCAAATGAAAAATGCAGACCACTTTTACTGATCTGAAAACAGCTCTATCTACTGCTTCTGCATTGGGCATGCCAAACTATTCAATACCTTTTCAGTTTTTTGTAAATGAAAAACAGGGCTGTGCAAGCAGCACCTGATGTACCATCAATAACTCTCTCTGAGACGTAAAGGCGAGGTATCGGCTTTTATTGACTGGAAGAAGGAACAAGCAGTGATTGACCACTATACTACATCCTGGAGACAGAGAGGCCGAGCTCAGACCTCAATCACCTTTATACAGGGGTCTGTGGGAGGAGCCACAGGAGCAGTCAGCAGGGGGCGTGTCCAGACAGGTATATGTAGTTCACCACAGCACCTTGACTCAAAAGCATGGGGACCTCAGGAGACCTATTGTCTAATATTCTGTACAATTACCATCAGCTGTAAAGGGTAGGCCTGGATGACTAGGATCTGTTGCCACCACTGTAATTATGGTAGAAAAATCAAATCCTAGTGTGTTAGATCACTCTTGTACCATTCTGGCTCCTAAAATCAGCTGCCACACAACATTTTATGGCTGCTAGAAGTACAGGATATGAGATCATGTTACAACCTAAACCCAATCTTTCTTTCCAGAGAACCCCTGACTTAAATCCCGCCTTCTTTAAGCTCTTTACAGACCCTGATGATATTTCTGATTGTGTAGCTGTAATAGAGGATATCCGCCTATATCTTCAGGATATCCCTTCAGATAGCCCTAACTTTATGCTATTTACTGATCAGTCCTCCTTCTGTCTGTCAGATGCTCAACTCCCTTCTGGTTATGCTATTGTATCTTCATTTGATACTTTGAGAGTTTATGTGCTCCCTCCTGGGGCATCTGCAAAGGCCGCAAAGTTTTTTACACTTACATGGGCTTGTATTTTAGGTACTGGGAAATCGGTCACTGTTTATGCATTTAGGGCAACCCATGAGTTTGGTGCCCTTTGGAAACAGAGGTTTTATTATCTCTTCCAGAAAACCCATTCAGCACTCTCAATTGATGATTAACCTGTTTCAGGCTATTCTCCTGCCTTCTCACCTTGCTATTGTCAAATGCAAAGCACACGCAGGAGAAAAGGATGAAATCTCCTGTGGCAATGCAGTGACAGACGCTGCTGCTAAACAAGCAAAATTGGCTCAGGTGGCAGTAGTTAAAATTATGACCCAACAGAAGCAGCAGTCACTTGCCCCTCCATTTGTTGATATCTGTGCAGCCTAGGCCCGGGCAGATGCCATGGAATGCAGCCATTGGATTTCTCATGGCTACGAACAAAGGAAGTCCGAGTTATGGACACCCCAGATGGAAGTATAGTATATGGAGTTCCTGTATGCCCTCGCTAAGTTGGCACATGGGCATGGCCATGCAGGTAAAAAATGGCATCACTCATGCCATCGCACAACAATGGTTTGTCCCGGGAACATCAGCGGCTGCCCAGGTGTATGAAACTTGTAGGATCAGTTTGCAGAACAATAGAGGTAAACACCAGTGAAGTCTGACCACTTACCCATGCCTGAGGGGCCTTTTACTAGTTTTCAAATCGATTATGTTCACATGCCTGCAATGAAGTGGGTATGCTGGTAATTGTAGACATGTTTTCCAAATGGGTTGAGGCACTTACTGCTAGAAAGGACGATACCAGCACTGTACTAAAATGTGTTATACGAGATATCCATGGAATTGGAGTCCTCACTAATACCAACAGTGATAGGGGAACACACTTCAGCCCAAGTCATTAAAGCACTTAGTCAGGCATTTAACTGGCAACTGGCAATTACATATCCCATACCGACCTCAGTCTTCTGGGTTGGAGGAACACATAAAAAACACACTTACAAAGTCTGCTAGGAGATGGTCTGCGGCATTGTCTATACCCTGTGAAATCAAGTTAGACGTACAACTAAGCTGACTCCTTTTGAAATATTAATGGGAAGACCTATGCCAACAGGAATACAACCTGTGTTGGCACCCACTCAAAGTGGTCTCATCTGGACTGATGGAGAATGCCCAAGCTCTTTATGAGACACTACAGGCAAGTCATGGGATGGTGGTATAGGTGCTGCCCAGGCCAGGGGGAAGTAATAATTACCCCTTTAAACCAGGAGATTATGTGTTAAATCACTAGAAAAAAGACTCTTTCTCCTAGGTGGAAAGGTCCTTACCAAGTGCTGCTTACTACCAGAATGGTGCTGAAGGTGGCTGGTAAATCTGATTGGGTTCACATAACTCTGTACAGACTGGAAATACCACTCTCCCTGAAGGCTGAACAGGAAAGCAAAAAGAAAAAAAGCTGCAGGGCAAAGAATTTAGTGACTGTTGTGATGGGACTAATCCTTATCCTCACCTTAGGGAGTGAAGTGAAACAAACAAATACCTTCTTGAAAATGGCTTATGAGTATGCTAATCGCACTAATGTGTCCCGTTGCTGGATATGCTTAGGCATTCTCCAGCATGAAAAAGCAGGATTCCCTTTAAGGACCATACAAATTTACCTGCTGGAGATACCTTACACACCCGGGGTCAGTTACAAATGAAATAGTGGTAAGAAGTAAATCTTTTACTGGATGGTATTTCACAATTACAACAATTACAACTCAATTAGTCCCAAATTGGAAGTTAGAGGGCAATTAGGTAGAGTCCTGATTGTTGGGGAAGAATAAGAATTGATGGAAAAGAGGACAGAGCATTTGTGAGCAGATGTTAACTTCAAGATGGGATAAATGAATAAATAAAACCACCCTCAATGGCACTTACTGGATTTGCGGGAACTGGGCCTACTGGTGGTTGCCAAAAGATTGGACTGGGGATTGGGGCACGTCATACCATTTATGCATCATACTTACAATTGAATCATGAGCCTTATTGTGAAAGGAAACAGGCAATTACAGAAAACGAGAGACTTCAGATAATAGCCAATGTCCGGGGTGGGACAAATAAAGAGAGAATTGATTATTATGGCTTACGCATTAGAGAAATCAGCAAATGAAACATCATGTGCTTTTGGTCAAACTGGAGAAGCCTTTTCAGAAATATCTACCGAGTTAGTAGCAGAAAGAATTGTAGCATTACAAAACAGAATGGCCCTAGACTTTGTGTTGTCTGAACAAGGAGGCACTTGTGCTGTAATAGGACAAGAATGTTGCACTTAATTAAAAAACAGAACTCATCTAACTGATCACACTAAACAGGCTGCTGGGGAAAAAAATCAAGAAAGTAGAGGATTAGTTTCATAATTACAATCCTGCGGAAGGATGGTGGCCATTTGGAAGCTTGAGTGGGTGGTGAGTTACATTGGTTCACTATGTATAATACTGGGTGCAATAATTATAGTTGTATTCCTACTGCATTGTACATGTAGAACAATACTCATCCAGGGAAGGAATCAACTCTTATTCCTGTATATTATAGAGAAAGGAGAACTCCAGTGGATGAGGGAAACAAGGAGGATCATTTAGCTATGAGATCTTTACCCCTGGGGTATGAAGCCCTTTTTGCTGACACTGATCTTCAAGGTTGATCTTACGATCAAAAAGAAGGGAATTGTGGGTCAGCAAAAGGGTTAATGAACTAAGTAGCTAACTTGCATTTTTTTGTTTGAACTTTGCAACCCAATATCCTAAGTCAAGACCTGTAGACAGCTGACCATCTTTCATAATCAAGATGCAGCACTGAGTGTAGGTAGCCGAAAAGAGGAACATGCACATGATTTAGTCACTTGTCTGTTCTATGATTAAAAATAGCTTGTGCTACAGATATACTGACTTACTTATCTCCTTATGTAACTTGGATGCCAGTAGTCACATATGTTCACCTCTTTAGAAGTATAAATATATATCGATATTTTTCTGTAACTTAAAGTTTGCACATTTCTGCAAGCTCTCCATGATATCATGCTGAATAAAACTGTCACTACTTGAAGTCTGGTCTCTAAAGTTGTCTTTCTTCAACAATGGAAAAGAAGATTGAGAGGAATATGGGTCAAATACAGGCAAATAGGACTATCTTGGATGGGGATCTTGGTCTGTATGTACCAGTTCGGCTGAAGGATATGTTTATATGCTGTATGACTATGTCTTAGCCACAGCACCATAACTGCAGGTCCAAAGAAAAGTGGTTAACACATGCAGTCTATACTTACTTCCCATGCTTCTCTGGGATGTCCTCAGTTAGTAATCACAACATGGATGTAGTCCAACACAAGAAATTCTGTAATTACTGGAAATCCAAAGTAACACACACAAAATGCTGGAGGAACTCAGCAGGTCAGATAGCATCTATGGAAATGAATTAACATTTGATGTTTTGGACTGAGATCCTTCAGTAGGACTCAAGGCTTCCTTTCCTTCGTGAAATCAATCCCCCAACGTACTGATGAAAAGTCTTGGCCTGAAATGTCGACAGTAAATTACTTTCCACAGATGCTACCTAACCTGCAGAGATCCTCCAGCATTTTATAGGCATCAGACAACTTAAGCTTCAGCTGTAGGCTGTCATCGGATGGAAAAAAGAGGCTATCACTGTTGAAAATTAGGAAAGTAGCAGTGGAGAGAAAAAAAAAGAAAACCTTGTATTTTGCATTGTTAGTCTAATCAGCTCCTGGATTATTAAAGAATTTTTCCAAGTATCTTTGAGAGAACCTCCCAAACTCACAATCACCACCCCCAAGAAAGGCCAGGGCTGTAAGAACAACACTAACTGGTTTCCGCTCCAATCTGATTGGGAATATATTATGGTTCCTTCACCATGCCTGGGTCTAGCACCATTTTTGAAGCACCTTCATCAGAAGGACAAGCTTGTTCAAACAAACAGCTCACCATCGCCTTCTCCAGGAAACCATGGATGGGCCATAAAAGCTGTCTCTTTAACTCTGGTAACGATAGCAAAAAGGTTTCTGGTAAGAAAGGAAGAAAAGAAAGCTTACCATTGAATGGGAGAGGTTGCAATCCACTTGTAAATCTTCTCACAGTCTGTAGAATTCCATTCCTGAGCAGACCAGAAGTTCAGCTGCTGACTAGACAAAAATGCTGTATTAATGGGGGTGTTGCTCAGTGGTAGAGATTTTGACTGCAGATCAAGAGGTCCCTGGTTCAATCTTTTGTAGGCAGCACAGTAGCATAGCTGAATGATGTGTTGGATCAAGGCTGATGGAGAAACAGGAAAGATGAAAAAGGGGATGATGGGCTGGGGATGAGGAGAGAGGGGAATAGAGGCTTAGGTGTACCAAAGGAATGATGGCCAAATGGACTGGGTGGGGGTTTCTGGGAGAATGGGGGATGGAAGGTAATAGGAGGAAACAGATGGATATAGGGGCTGATGGGCCATTGGAACAAGGTGGGGGAGAGTTCAGGAATGGTGAACAAAACCTATGTGGAGAGATGACTATACATGGAAGGAGAACACAGGAGGTGTAGGTTGCCTGAAATTTGGAAAATTCAACTCATATTTTTGGGATGTAAACTACCCAAGCAGAATATGTGATGTCCTTCCAATTTCTGTTTTGCCTCTTCCACAGCAATGGAAATGACCAAGGACAGACAGATCGGCAAGAACCCGAGGTCAGGAGTGAACCCAGGTCACTACAGCAGCCCTACCAGTGTGCCACTGTGCCAAGTGAAGAATCTCACGATGCATCAGGCATTTAGTACTTGGGTGAGGAGAATTCCTCTGAGCAGACAAGTTTGAGGTTTTGTAGCTTGTGAGCACAAACCATGGTGTGACTTACACAGTGAACAACAGGGCACTGAGGAGTGTGATAAAACAGTAATCTAGGAATACAGATCCATAATTCCTTGAATGTGGCATCACCTGTAAATTGGATATTATGCTGAAGTTGTATAAGACATTGGTGGGGCCTAATTTGGAGTATTGTGGCCACCTATCAATAAGAATGAAATCGTACAGAGAAAATGTATAAGGATATTGCTGGGACTTGAGGATCTGAATTTTAGGGAAAGGTTGAATAGGTTAGTATTTTATTCCCAGGAGCAAAGGAGGATGAGGAGAGATTTAATAGAGATACACAAAATTATGAGGGGTATGGAGAGGGTTAATGCAAACTGGCCTTTTCCACCAAGGGTGGGTGAGACTAGAACTAGAGGCCATAGATTAAGGGTGAAAGGTAAAATATTTAAGGGGAACCTGAAGGGTAACTACTTCACTCCATGACTCTAAATTGCCAGAGAATTGCACTGTAAGATTTTACAGATCTCAGGAGTTGAGGGCCACAGATATTGGTTGCAGAGCCTTTTTTTTTTGCCAAGTCCCACTGAATTTCTGACTTGTGCATTTTATTGGCTGGGAAGACCTTGGCGTATGAGGCACTGAGTAACTGACTGCACAATATCCACCCTCTGACCTTCTCTGCAAAGACAAATATTTATCTGGCTGGTGAGATGAGCTTCTGGTCAATATAATGATGGAGATTCAATGATGAGATGGTAATATCCATGTTGGCGCTTGGCCAAAAGGTTAAGGCGTTTGTCTAGTGATCTGAAGGTCACTAGTTCGAGCCTTGGCTGAGGCTGCATGTGTGTCCTTGAGCAATGCACTTAACCACACATTGCTCTGCGACGACACCGGTACCAAGCTGTATGGGTCCTAATGCCCTTCCCTTGGACAACATCGGTGGCATGGAGAGGGGAGACTTGCAGCTTGGGCAACTGCCGGTCTTCAATAAAAAAAAACCTTGCCCAGGCTTGCGCCCTGGAAACTTTCCAAGGCACATATCCATGGTCTATCGAGACTAACGGAGGCCTACTCACACAATATCCCTGCTGGAAGTAGTCAATGCCTTGTACTTCTACGGAACAGCTGATATTGCTATTTATCATCCCTAGCCTAATGTTGTCCAGATCTCGGTGCTTGCAGTCTTGAACTGCTTCGTTTACATAGAGCATAGAACAGTACAGCACAGTACAGGCCCTTCAGCCCACAATGTTGTGCCAACCATTTAACCTACTCTAAGATAAATCAAACCCTTCCATGCCACTTAGCCCTCTATTTTCCATTTATCCATCTGTCTATATAAGAGTCTCTTAAATGTTCCTAATGTATTTGCCTCTACCACCACCCTTGGCAGGACATTCCATGCACCCAACATTCTCTGTGTAAAAAAACTATCTCTAATATCTCCCTCATACTTCCATCCAATCAGAATCAGGTTTATTATCACCGGCATGTGTCATGAAATTTGTTAACTTAGCAGCAGCAGTTCAATGCAATACATGATAGTATAGAAAGAAAAAATAATATAAAATAAATCAATTCCACTAAGTACTTAGATATATATTGAATAAATTAAAAGTGCAAAAGCAGAATTAATACTGTTTTTTTTTAAAGTGAGGCAGTGTTCGTGGGTTCAATGTCCATTTAGGAATCGGATGGCAAAGGGGAAGAAGCTGTTCCTGAATCATTGAGTGTGTGTCTTCAGGCTTCTGTATCTCCTTCCTGACGGTTACAATGAAAAAAGGGCATGTCCTGGGTGATGGGGGGGGGGGGGTCCTTAATAATGGATGTCGCCTTTCTACGGCATCACTCCTTGAGGATGTTTTGGATACTACAGAGGCTAGTACCCAAGATGGAGCTGACTAATTTTACAACTTTCTGTAGCTTCTTTCGGTCCTGTGCAGTAGCCCCACTATACCAACCAGTGATGCAGCCTTTCAGAATGCTGTCCACGGTACATCTATAGAAGTTTTCAAGTGGTTTAGGTGACGAACCAAATCTCTTCAAATTCCTAATGAACTATACAGTAGCTGCTGTCTTACCTTCTTCATAGCTGCATCAATATGTTGGGACCAGGTTAGATCCTCAGAGATCTTGATACCCAGGAACTTCAAATTGCCCACTCTCTCCATTCCTGATCCCTCTATGAGGATTGGTTCATGCTCCCTCATCTTACCCTTCCTGAAGTCCACAATCAGCTCTTTGGTCTTATTGACATTGAGTTCAAGGTTGTTTCTGTGACACCACTTAACTAGCTGGTGCATCTCACTCCATTTGAGATTCTACCAACAGTGGTTGTATCATCAGCAAATTTATAGATGGTCTTTGAGCTGTGTCTAGCCACACAGTTGTGGGTATAGAAAGAGTAGAGCAGTGGGCTAAGCACACACCCCTAAGGTATGCCAGTGTTCACCTTAAAATCACCTTAAAATTATGCCCTCTTGCTGTCCACTCTATCTATGTCTGTTATCATCTGGTTATCATCTCTATCAAGTCACCCTTCATCCTCCTTCATTCCAAAGAGAAAAACCCTAGCTTGCTCAACCAAAAGACATGGTGTCTTGTTACAACACGCACCCAACCGCACCAACTTCTGGGGTTTAAACGCTCTAACTCTTTGGAATATGGCTATCTGGCATGGCCTCTTTAAGGGTTCAGGTCCATCCCACCTATTGGCAATCATGTTTTGGACACCAAGAATTGAATATTTAAAGAGCACCTGATCTGAGGTTTGGTGCTCAATCATAAGCCTAACTAAAGATATCATCTAGCGTTTTGTTTTTGCTCAGTTCTCATTCCAGGTTTATACCGTGTCTCAATTCCAGCCTCAGATACTCCAGTAGTTAGATCCTAACCATCCCCATCAAGGTTTCTCATCACATCATTTCAAATTTGCTAAGGAATTGCAAATGGGATTGTGCATAGTGCAACCATCGGTGAACATTGCTACTTCTGATTTTCTGGTGGAAGGAAAGTCTTTGATGAAGCAAACGAAGATTGTTGAGCCTAGGGCACTACCCCAAGGAACTCCTGCAGTAATCTCAGGGATGATGGATCTCTGACATTACAGGTATCTTTCTTCTTGCAATATAGGACTCTAAACACTGGAAGTATTTTCCATTTTATGTCTATTAGCTATGATTTTACCAGGACCCTTTGATCCCACAGTTGGTCAAATACTGCAATGACATCAAGGTCAGTCATTCTCACATCTTCTTACAATTCAGCTCTTTGACCCATTTCAGACCAAGGCCTGAGATCAGTTCAGGAGCCTAGTGAAACCATAACTAGGTATCAGTGCAGTTTATTAGTAAGTGCCACTCGATGGTACACTTTACATTTGCTGTGGAAGGCTTCTGATCAACAGATATGGCATCAGAATTTTCCCTTCTTCCAATCCTATGCCCACTAGTTTCTGAGAGCCCTCATCCACCCCCAGCCTCTGAGCCCTAATTCTTTAATGGACCAGTTTCCAAACCCAAACTTCCCAAATCTCAATTTTTCCACCAACCAAATCCATGTTTCATCTTTTCTGCACTCAGCATACACCCACCTTCCCAAAACGCCTGTCCTGGACAGCTGGATCCCTGCCCTCTGGCCCTTCAATACTATTAATTCCACATCTTGTACCACACTAGCCAACCAAGCAGTTCACTTGCCTCCAAATCTTCCATCATTTGGGCTTCTATTCCCTTCCCATTACACCCTGCCAGCACCTACCCAAGGACAGTGCATGCATACAAAGATGATGCTCTGTCTACCCTTCTCATTGCCTCAGTAAAGCCAACATAATCAAAGATATTCTTTCTTCTCCTTGCACCCATGGGTAGAAGATACAAAAGTCAGAAAGTACAAACCACCAGTCTCAAGGAGAGCTTCTATCCTACTGTTATCAGACTTTTGAATAGACCTCTTGTATGATAAGATGGATTCTTAATCTCACAAACTGCCTTGTTATGATTTGCAACTTTAGTGTAGGGTTCAATTCTCCCTGCTGTCTGTAATAAGTTTGTACGTTCTCCCCGTGACCATGTGGGTTTCCTCCAGATGTTCAGGTTTCCTGCCACATTCCAAAGATGTATGGGTTAGGGTTAGTGAGTTGTGGGCATTCTATGTTAATAACAGGAAGTGTGGCGACACAGGCGGGCTACCCCAAAAACAATTGTTAATCATTGAGCAAAATGACACATTTCACTGTATGTTTCAATATTTCATTGTGCATGTGACAAATAAAGCTAATCTTTAATTTTTATACTCGCTTCTTTGTAACTGGTACACCTTATTTTGTATTGTTATTGTTTTACATTGTTCTATCTCAATGCACTGTGTAATGATTTGATCTGTAAAAACAGTATACATGACGTTTTTCACTGCAGTCCAATGCATGTGACAATAATAGACCAGATCAAGCTTTGCACAGTTTTGGTATCAATCTCAGGATGAGGGAACATATTACTCTCATCCTAGCTACTCTGCATTGACTTCCTATATCTTTCAGAATTGATTTTAAAGTTTCCTTACTTGTTTTTAAAGCTCTTACTGGTCTGGGACCAAAGTACATCACAAATTCGTTTTCATTTCATAATCCTGCTCGAACTCTCAGGTCTTCTTCTGGCAGTCTCTCGAATTAAAACAATCCCTCTCAAATCGTCAGATCAGCTTTTTTGAACTACGCTCCTAAACTGTGGAATTCAATACCTAAAGCTATAAGGGATACAGACTCAGTTGACACTAATAAGCGCCAGTTCAAAAACTATTTAACCTTGCTTTTAACTAACAACTTTATATCTTTTATTTTCGTGTTTATATTTATTTTTTATTTTATTTTCATGTTTGCACCTTATCCCATTGTAAAGCAGTGTGAACTGCATCATCTACATAAAAAGTGCTCAAAAATATGTTCTCATTAATATTATGTGTGGCCCATTTCAGTATTGGAGAATTTCACCTGAGATTAAATGATACCAACAGTCTCGCCACTCTGCCACAATGAGTTGATGTCATTTATGGAAATTCTCTAGAGTAAATTCCCAGGTCATGATGAATAACAGAGGGAAATCCCCACCCCACTCCCCTCTCTGTGGAAATTCAAGCCCCTAGATCCTTACCTGGAAGTACACATTTCACACACTCCGTCATCTCTGTCACTCTCATTTTGACTCCTCTCTTCACTGTCATTGACTTGTAAAATTGGACTGAACACATTGCTAAGTTTCAGTTTAGACAGCCGGCCCATATACCTGCAAGAAAAAAAAGAACTGAACAGCTGAAAGGGCAACAGAAGTAATCTATTTCAGTGACAGTGCACAAGAAAGAAACTAAAGAGAGTGTTAAATTCAAAGAATTTATTCAAAGAATAAATTCAAAGAAATACACACAGCATAACAGTAAAAATATGAACCAGGGCATTACATAAAACTACCAGAAAAAAAACAATAGGTCTGATTGGGAACAGATTAGAGCTCAACAAAATAAGTCATAAAAATGGACTGACAACGACACTAAGGTCATAAAACCTAGGAGCAGAATTAGGCCATTTGGCCCATCAAGTCTGCTCTGCTATTCCATTCTGACTGATTTATTATCCCTTTCAACCCCATTCATCTGCCTGCTCCCCCGTACCCTTTGATGCCCTTACCAATCATGCACCTATCAACCTCCACTTTAAATATACTCAGTGATGTGGCCTCCACCTCCCCAATAGAGGGAACATCTTCTCCACGTCCACTCTATCTAGCCCTCTCAATATTTGATAGGTTTCAATGAGATCCCCACTCATTCTTCTAAATTCCAATGAGTGCAGGCCCAGAGCCTTTGAGAAGCAGACAACTGACTGGAAGAAGTTTAAGGTACTTAATGAGGATATGACTAATGAGGACAATTATGAGCCCTTGCAGATCGAGTCAGGAGAATTAATGGAAATAGCAAAGGAATTAAACAATAACTTTGCATTTATCTTCAGGGAATAAAATACAAAGAATAAGACTGCCAGAACCCATCAGTCAAAAGCTGTTGATCTTGACAGCTGATAAAATCCTGAGGACCAATTAGGAGATGCCTCGTGCCACCTAGGCACTAAGGGTTCAGACGACGAGTTAGGAGATGGTTTATGAGATAGGGTACTTTGGCTTAGGTTCCACAGACTCTGGAATTGTTCCTGTGGATTTGAGGGTAGCCATTGTGGCTTCACTATTTGAGAAATTAAGGAGAGAAAACTATGAGCAATCCATGCTTAGTCCAAAAACAACTATGGAGAATAGGACTGAACATAGCCAACATGGATTTATGGAAGGAAAATTATCCGGGTCTCATCGACCAGGCTCCGTTGAGAATGTGTCTAGCAGATAAATGGGGGGCGGAGCGGCCTCACATAATTGAAATGTCAGAAGGCATTTGTAAAAGTCCGAGACAAGGGGTTGGTGAGTGATTTAAAACCACACAGAGTTCAGGGTAATATATTGACACAATTGAGGATGCTGGGGAGAATGAGGGGTACAAAAGAGTGAATCAATGGGGCTAGGGTGCGGGGGGAGTGAGGGGTAAAGTGATGGGGTAGAATCATGGGAGTGGTAAAGGGCAAATGTGGGTGAATGAGTGGTAAGGAGAGTGAGGGAATGAAGCTATGGGGAAAGAGTAGCTGGGCTGGGGAGGGATGTGAATCGGTAGATGCTGAGGGGAGTGAGACAACGATGAGGGAGGCTGGCAGGACACAACAGTCCTGTACAGACCAATCCCCACGAGTACTGTACCCCCGTGTTATACAGTGACAGACCTGTCGTCACCAGTACAGTACCCCCGTGTTATACAGTGACAGACCTGTCGTCACCAGTACAGTATCCCAGGGTTATACAGTGACAGACCTGTCGTCACCAGTACAGTATCCCAGGGTTATACAGTGACAGACCTGTCGTCACCAGTACAGTACCCCAGTGTTATAGAGTGACAGACCTGCCGTCACCAGTACTGTACCCCAGTGTTATACAGTGACAGACCTGTCGTCACCAGTACAGTACCCCCGTGTTATACAGTGACAGACCTGTCGTCACCAGTACAGTACCCCCGTGTTATACAGTGACAGACCTGCCGTCACCAGTACAGTACTCCAGTGTTATACAGTGACAGACCTGTCGTCACCAGTACGGTACCCCCGTGTTATACAGTGACAGACCTGTCGTCACCAGTACAGTATCCCAGTGTTATACAGTGACAGACCTGTCGTCACCAGTACGGTACCCCCGTGTTATACAGTGACAGACCTGTCGTCACCAGTACAGTACCCCCGTGTTATACAGTGACAAACCTGTCGTCACCAGTACGGTACCCCCGTGTTATACAGTGACAGACCTGTCGTCACCAGTACAGTACCCCAGTGTTATACAGTGACAGACCTGTCGTCACCAGTACAGTACCCCAGAGTTATACAGTGACAGACCTGTTGTCACCAGTACAGTATCCCAGTGTTATACAGTGACAGACCTGTCGTCACCAGTACAGTACCCCCGTGTTATACAGTGACAGACCTGTCGTCACCAGTACAGTACCCCAGTGTTATACAGTGACAGACCTGTCGTCACCAGTACTGTACCCCAGTGTTATACAGTGACAGACCTGTCGTCACCAGTACAGTATCCCAGTGTTATAGAGTGACAGACCTGTCGTCACCAGTACTGTACCCCAGTGTTATACAGTGACAGACCTGTCGTCACCAGTACAGTACCCCCGTGTTATACAGTGACAGACCTGTCGTCACCAGTACGGTACCCCCGTGTTATACAGTGACAGACCTGTCGTCACCAGTACAGTACCCACGTGTTATAGAGTGACAGACCTGTCGTCACCAGTACAGTACCCCCGGGTTATACAGTGACAGACCTGTCGTCACCAGTACGGTACCCCAGTGTTATACAGTGACAGACCTGTCGTCACCAGTACAGTACCCCCGTGTTATACAGTGACAGACCTGTCGTCACCAGTACGGTACCCCCGTGTTATACAGTGACAGACCTGTCGTCACCAGTACAGTACCCCAGTGTTATACAGTGACAGACCTGTCGTCACCAGTACAGTACCCCCGTGTTATACAGTGACAGACCTGTCGTCACCAGTACGGTACCCCCGTGTTATACAGTGACAGACCTGCCGTCACCAGTACAGTACCCGAGTGTTATACAGTGACAGACCTGTCGTCACCAGTACAGTACCCACGTGTTATAGAGTGACAGACCTGTCGTCACCAGTACAGTACCCCCGTGTTATACAGAGACAGACCTGCCATCACCAGTACAGTACCCGAGTGTTATACAGTGACAGACCTGTCATCACCAGTACTGTACCCCAGTGTGTTATACAGTGACAGACCTGTCATCACCGATACTGTACCCCAGTGTTATACAGTGACAGACCATCACGATTATTGTTCGCCTATGTTATACAGTGACAGACCCAACCTCACCAGTACCAAACCCCAGTGTTATAAAGTGATTGACCACTCTCCACTCCAGTGTTACATAGTGACAGTCTCATCTCCACTGTGACTGTACTGAAGTGTTAAGCATTGACAGACTTGTCCCCAATGGAGCCAAACCTGAGCAAACATCTATCTGAAATTGTTCCGAGCCAAAGGAATTACGCTAGACAGAAAGTAAATCGAGAATACTGTATGCTCTGGAGAGAAATCAAGAGTGTGGGATTAGTTGGTCACCTCCTTCAAAGTGCCAGTGCAGGTCTGACTACAATGGGCCAAGAGCTTCCCTTGATGCTGCATCATTCTGCAGTCAATAAGTCTGTTACTAAAAATCACATGCACTGTATATGCCCTGGTGATGGCAGGTTCTGTCATTCTTAACTTATAGGCAGAAATCTTTTACACATTTCACAATGTAATGAGTGACCTCTGAATGTTCTCTGCCTACCCCAATGGAAAAACAGTTAAATGGCATTATAATCTGACAACATGCTATCATGAAAATGTATACTTGTATTAATTAGCAACCATTCTGTCAACAGGGACTCTGCATTTAGACTCTTGTCTCATTTTGGTATCTACTGGTTATTTGCACTGAGTAACTTACTTTATATCTGTTCAAAGTGCACAATGATTCATCTCACTTTTATGCCTTTTAAATGTTAGTAATATGACCTAGCTGACTTATTCCCAGTGCCTACATCAATGCTGCTCCTTAATTTGGTAGATTGCACAGTAAAAATCCCAGAAGACATTTTGCCATCTCTTAACCCTGGCAGGAACTTTCTGTTCTAATAGGCCTATCCCAATAATGGAGGCAAGGTTTAGATCCTCGCCCTAGACAATTCAGTCAGTTAGTTCTCTTTGAGGAACCAATTCCTACAACCTTACCCCAAATCAAAACGACTTGCAGAAAAATTCCAAAACTGAGATGCATGAAATAAACCAACGTTTCAGATTATTTATGCAGAAGGACAAGGGGGGAAACTTTTGAGCGCTCAGATCTGGAATGTATTTTTGAGAGTATGTATAGGTATACAAAATTATGAGGTGTATAGATCGAGTAAATGTAAGCAGATTGAAACTAGACCTAGAGATCATGGGTTAGGAGTGAAAGGTGAATGTTTAAGGGGAACAGAGGGAACGACTTCACTCTACAGCAACCACTATAAAAAGTCCGAAGAACATCTTCATTCAAGAGGGTGATGAACGTTGAACGAACTGCCAGCAGAAGAGGTGGATGCGGGTTCGACTGCAACATTTAAGAGAAATTTGGATAGGTCCGTAGACGAGAGAGATATGCAGGGCTCTGGTCCACATGCAGCTCGATGGGACTAGGCAAATTAATAGTTCGGTATGGACTAGATGGGTCGAAAGGCCTGTTTTTTTTTTGCTGTAATACTCTATGACTCTACAAGTCGAGGTGGCTTGAATTGTCGCATTCAAAATAGAGTTGAAGAGAGAAACAGTTGGCAGGAAATAGGGAGAGGAGGGGTAGTGCGGCTGGCTGGATTTCTCTCGCACATAGCCAGCACAGACTCGACAGCTGGGTCTCCCCTCTGCACTATAATAACTCTGGTGCGGAGGACATTCAAACCAAAACTTCGCTCAAACAGGCTACCTGCGCCGTCCGCTTAGAAATGACAAAGCCCACAACTGAGACCACACATTGCAGTAGACGCGGTGTGATTCCGATCACAACCAGCTAACTCCAATTCTGTGAAAAAAGACCTTTATGCTTTTTTTTTGCTACGTACCTGTAATCGAATGAGTATTCAAAATGTATTATCCCAAGCAGAAAAATGCAAATCGCACAGCTTAATAACAGGGTCCTGAAGGAACACATTGCGGCCATATCAGCCACGAAGCTACGGTCAGACTTAAACCGATTCCCTATTCATTTGGAAGTAACTTGTTTCCCGTAAAGCTGGTCAGATATTGCAAATGTAATTCCTCGGGCACGTTCCAATACGTGAACCTGATGTGTTGAAAGCGCCGGCAGCAAGGGGCGGGCAGATCGTCTTTCCATTCCTACCGCATCTCGGCACCTTGCCACCGACCCTGCCATGCCTCAGTTAAAACCTACCAAATGACCTGCCACTCACTCGCACCATGCCCTCCACTCCACCCCACCCCTGCCCCTTAACATCGTCGCCTAGGGCTTCCGTGGTTCTAAAAGTCAATCTATAAATTTCAGGAGTGATACAGAGAATTCTTGGATTTTCCTTCTCTTGCAACTAACGACGACGTTGAAGACAAGCTCAGAAATGAATATCTCCTAGAGCACATTCATTCTCAGTTATCTGTTTCCACTTGAATTATTTGCCAAGGTCAGGTTCAGTAACAGACATGTACCGAAAGCCAATCATTGGCATGGTTTCTGGATCTCCTCGAGCGCTTGAGCCAATGGCGTTGTTGAAGGCGGGACTTCCTATCCCCACAGTAAATCCAAACGGAATTTTCTATTCCAAACCTAGAGGCTGTGATCTTATTTACCATGCTCAGTCCACCGTTCCTGACCATCAGGTTGAATTATCATGTATCATGTTAAATTAGAAGGACGTCCCTCTAGAACAGAGATGAGGAGGAATTTCTTTAGCCAGAGGTTGGTGAATCTGTGTAATTCATTGCTAGAGATGGCTGTGGAGACCAAATCATTGGGTATATTTAAAGCAAAGGTTGATAGATCCTTGATTAGTAAGGGTGTCAAAGGTTATGGAGAGAAGGCAGGAGAATGGGGTTGAGAGGGATAATAAATCAGCCATGGTAGTCCAGACTTGATGAGCCAAAGGCTTAATTCTGCTCTATGTCTTATGTACTTTATAGCCTTTGCAATATTGGCCCTTCCACCACAGAAACAGACCCTTAAACTGCTTAAGCTAACCCACAACTTACTAATCAAAACGTTTGAAATGTGGTGGAAACAGAGCACCCTGAGGAAACCCACACAGTCATGTCAAGAACATACAAACTGCTTAAAGACAGTGACAGGAATTGAACCCCAAACTTACAGCTGGTGCTGTAAAGCATAATGCTAACTGCTATGTAACCAGGCCACTCCAAGAATCCAAAAGAGCTAATGGACATATAAATACAAAAAAGGGGTGGTATATGGATAAGTTGCCTAAGTAACAGACAACAGGGAATCATGGTGAATGGTGGTTTATTGAACTAGAAGATGAAGAAGTGGTCTCCATCCCCAGGAGTCAGTGTTCAGGCTGTTGATTTTTTTGCTCTGTGTTGATGACTCTCACTTGGAGGTTCAAGCCAAGATTTCTAAATTTGCAGATGACACAAAAGTATTGTGAAGTTCAAAGAGGGAAGTGATAGATTCAGTGAGATGTCAACAAGCTGGAGGAGTGGGCTGTGTGGGGCAGCTGAAGCTTAATATGGAATAATATAAAGTAATGTGTTGTGGTAGGAAGAATAAGGAGTGGCAATTTAGATCAAAGGAAAATATAAACACAAGACATTCTGCAGATGCTGGAAATCCAGAGTAACACACACAGAATGCTGAAAGAACTCAGCAGGCCAGACAGCCTCTATGGAAAGAAATAAAGAATTGACATTTCGGGCCAAGACCCTTCATTAATCTTGTTTTCTGTGAAGGATTGACATGCGTCCGATGCATCGAGATAGGATGCTTTCTTTGGTGCATTGGTTAAAAATTGGTGAGGTTTAACAGAGACATAACAAATTTCTTTAGCCTCCTGAGGAAGAAGAGTCCCACATAGGTAACAGATCAGCCACGCTTTTACTGAAGGGCTAAGCAAACCATGTTACCCATAATTTTCTTTCCATCAAGCAGCAACATGTTCTTTATGCTTTTGAATCATTTTATAAATATAAAAGCTTTTATCAAGTTACATAGAGTCATAGTCACAAAACACTACAGGACAGAAACAGGCCTTTGGCCCATCTAATCTGTGCCTATTCCCATCGACCTGCATCAGGAACATAGCCCTCCATACTCTTCCCTTCCATGTACTTATCAAAATTTCCGGTAAAATGTTGCAATCGAATCCACATCCCACACTTCTGCTGGCAGCTCATTCCACATTCTCACCATCCTCTGAGTGAAGAAGTTCCTTTCCGGTTGCCCACAGAAGCAGAAATCCTAGTTTCACAAATTTGCAACTTCCCCATTGAAACTTCAGAAGTGTTCAACCTCAAAACTGTCATCTGAGTGAAATTCACATCTTTCCTCATCAAAACACTTCCAGTAGTTATGAGCAGGTGGCTTGCAAAATACAAACTGAAAAATGGTAGTCTGCTACTGAGGTAATGATAATTTTATTACTGTCGTGTAGTCTGTTGATATTATAAATATAAAAGCATTGATAATGAGTAGATTATTTATTCTTTGCTGATATGCATACCTGTATATCAAGTTGCCACATTATATTACAATAATCTTAACTAGCACTCTGATCCCCCCTCTTTCTCTCTCCCAATCCCTCCCCCCTCACCCTTCCGCTCTCTTTTTTACCCTTTTGTTCTCTCTCCCTACCTCCCTTCACCTCTCTTCCTCCCCTCCTCCCTCTCTCTTTCCCCATCCCTTCCTCTCTTTCCTTCTCTAACCCCTCTCTCCATAACACTACCTCTCCTGCACCTTTCTCTCTCTCCCTCTTAATCTCTTCTTCACCCTGCCTCCCCCATCTCTTCTCTCTTCTTCTCTCCTTGTCTATGTTTTCAGTTGAGTCTCACATATTAACAGCCATAAATTTCCTCTGACTACACAGCTTGTCTTCACTTCAACCAATCTGGGAGCTCATGTGAGCCTTTGTGTTAATAATAGCTACAATTTGCAGGGAGTACATTAAATTATCCCTGCATCTGCAAATCTTTCTGCATGAAACCATCTGTTTCCTGTTTGTTTATAGAAAGCATTCTGTCTGGATGCGTAACAGCTTTGTATGCACATGACTGCAGAAAGCTGTGAACACAAAGGTGCAACTTCCCCATTGACCTTAAGGAGTGTTCAACCTCGAAGCACCAGGCTCAATGACAGCTTCTATCCCACAGTTATCAGACTCTTGAATGGACCCCTGTACAATAAGATGGACTCTTGGCCTCACAAACTACCTTGTTATGATCTTGAAATTTTATTATTTGCCTGCACTGTACTTTTTTGGTAGTTTTTGCACTGCATCTTTATTATTTTACCTCATTCTGTCTCAATGCACTGTGAAATGGTTTGATTTGTAGAAACATTATGCAAGACAAGCTTTTCACTGTATCTTGGTATATGTGACAATAATAAACCAACATCAATACCAATCCCCAAGTATTTTGATGATGAAAGATGTAAATTTCATTGTTGAGACAGTTCTGGAGTTGAACATTTCTGAAGGCCAATATTCTCCAAAAGATAAATAATTTTGATATTGCTCTTTTGTTGAAATTATTTCTCAATGTTTCAGAAAAAAATTCTCAACAATCTGAAAAACTCTCAACACCTCCACCCTGCCCACTGATGGCACTCTCTGGCTTTGGGAAGCCTCCAACATGACTACCTGATTATCAATTTCTGGTAATTACTCCCCCTGCTAGCTTCTTTCCTTTTCCATTCCCCATTCTGGTTCCACTCTTTACACTCTCTCCGCTCTCCTCTCCTATCAGATTTCTTCTTCTCCAGCCTTTTATCTTTCCCACCTATCACCTCCCAGCTTCTCACTTTATTCCCCCCCACCACCTACCTACCATCTCCCTCACATATTACCTGCCAGTTTCTACTCTTTTCCCTCCTCCCACCTTCTTATTCTGGCTTCTTCCCTTCTTCCTTTCCAGTTCTGACGAAGGACCTCGGTCCAAAGTGACAACAGTTTATTCCTCTCCATAGATACTGCCCGACTTACTGAGTTTCTCCAGCACTTTGTGTGTGGTACTTTATGGCAGCATTGTGTATCTCTGACAAATCCCAGTATCACCAGGAAATAAACAAGCTAATGTCCTGATGCAACCACAACTTGGAGCTGAATACTCTCAAAATCCAGCAATGCTTTCTATTTAACCTGTGTTAAAATCTTACCTCTGACATCCCCTCTATACTTTCTGACAATAACTTTAAAATGATGCCTCTTCATATTAGCTATTTCCGCCCTATGAAAAAGTCTCTGGTTGTCCTCTTGATCTATGCCTCTTATCACCTTGTACACCTCTATCAAGTCATCTCTCATCCTTCTTCATTCGAAAGAGAAAAAGTCTATTTTGTTCAACCTTTCCTCACAAGACATGCTCTCTAATCCAGACAGTATCCTGGAAATGACACTACTTTTCTATCCCTTTAGAGATAAAATTGGAGCAATTTGCACAATATATTTAACAGAGGCATCTGAAATTGTTGCAGTGTAAAGGAAAGCCATTCAAATCTACAAACAACATGGGCACCGCATTAGCATAATGGTTAGCACTATGCTACTACAGCTCAGGGCGTTGGAACTCGGAGTTGAACTCTGCTGCCATCTATAAGGAGCTTGTACATTCTCCCCGTGACTGCTGGTATTCCTCCAGGTGCTCTGGTTTCCTCCCACAGGCCAAAGATGTACTGCTTAGTAGGTTAATTGGTCATTGTAGATTGTCCTGTGATTAGACTAGGGTTAAAAGGGTGAGTTGCTGGGTGGTGCAGATCATTGGGCTAGAAGGGCATATTCTGTACTGTGTCTCTAATAAATAAAAAACGTCCTGGGCCGTAGGGCGTGTACTGTGCTGTAATGTTCTACATTCTAAAACAAAAATGTGATGCTTCCAGAAATGATAAAGAAGTCACTGGTTCCACTATTTGCCAGGTCCCTTCCTCTTTCAGTCATCTGCTTCTATTGAAAACTGTGCTCCAGCTCCAATTGCACAAGTGATTTATTTTTGCTGATGCAACTACACAAATGAGCTCTGTTGGGGTTATTAAGCAATTACAAGGAAACCTGAATGATTTAGGTCATTTGTCAGTTTCCCCTGTAATTACGGACAGAAAGTCATTGTTTTATAATAATTGGCAGACCATCTTTGCATTATATAATATTACTTAACTCCTGTCCTATTAAAAAATATAAAAATTAATGGCAAAGCAGGATCTCCCAGTGGCCACACATTTTAATTCCACGTCCCATTCCCATTCTGATATGTCTATCCATGGCCTCCTCTACTGTCAAGATGAAGTCACACTCAGGTTGGAGGAACAACACCTTATATACCGGCTGGGTAGCCTCCAACCTGATGGCATGAACATTGACTTCTCTAACTTCCGTTAATGCCCCTCCTCCCCTTCTTACCCCATCCCTGATATATTTAGTTTCTTTCCCCTCTCCTCTTTTTTTTCTCTCTTTCTGCTCATCACTCTGCCTGTTCTCCATCTCCCTCTGGTGCTCCCCTCCCCCTACCTTTCTCCCTAGGCCTCCCGTCCCATGATCCTCTCCCTTCTCCAGCTCTGTATCACTTTCGCCAATCACCTTTCCAGCTCTCAGCTTCACCCCACCCCCTCCGATCTTCTCCTATCATTTCGCATTTCCCCCTTCCCCTCCTACTTTCAAATCTCTTACTATCTTTCCTTTCAGTTAGTCCTGACAAAGAGTCTCGGCCCGAAACGTCGACAGTGCTTCTCCTTATAGATGCTGCCTGTTCCACCAGCATTTTGTGTGTGTTGCAAAAATTAATCTGTCTTGCTCCTCCTGGTATTGCCTTGTTTATTACTTCCTCTGTGAGTGTGTTCTGCCACTCTTGCTCTGTCTTGTTCATACAAGAAATGTATTTTCTCATCTCTGAATTACTGTCACATACATTTTTAATTAGCTTCTATCCAAGTATTAGTGTCGTAGTCGTAGTGCCAGAGCACCACAACACAGACACAAGTCCTTCAGCCTATCCTAGTTCATGCGAAGCTATTAATCTGCCTCATCCCATCAACCTGCACCCAGACCACAGTCCTTCATACCCCTCCTATCAAGTACCTATCCAAATTTTGCTTAGATGTTGAAATTGAACCTACATCCACCACTTCACTTCCACTGGCAGCTCATTCTACACTCTCACCACTCTCTAAGGAAAGACGTTCCCACTCTTGTTCCTCTTAAACATTTCGCCTTTCACCCTTGACTTCCAGTTAAGATGGCACTACCGAACGTGTGCAACAGTTTCTTGCAGTCAAAAGATGAGAAATCTGACTAAAAACATCACTAAAAATACCTTTTCTGGGGAAATTGTGTTAAATTATTGTTCAGAAGGGGTGAACGATAGCAAGGCAAGCTCAGGGGATGAGTCGACATGGTGTGTTGCAGAATCCTGGGCAGAGAAGTTCCAGTGCTCATTCAACTGGCCCGGATGTGAGGTTGGATCGCTCTGGGCAGCGAAAGAAGTCAGCACCTGGCAACAAAGTTCCAATGCTCGTTCAACGGATCTGGATGCTCTTGGCACCGAGCTGATTTGAAGAGCTTGAGAGCAGCTTCAGGTTAGGCAGCAAAATCTGGTCCAGGAGCGAGTCAATGGGCAGTGAAGTCTGGGCCTGGAGCCCTTTACAGCAGTGGTACCTGGGTCATAGTGCAGAGTAATATCTGCTGTTTAGACAATTTAAATGCCGGCCCAGATTGGAGGCAAGAGCCAATTTCACTTGCTCTCCATGATCTTCACTCCTCTCTCCAGGGCACCGGAGCCTTTTGTTGTTCCTTTGTTGGGTCAATCTAAACGCTAGCCCAGATAGCTTGAAAAGACAGGGTGTCAGGATTGGAGGCGAGCTAATTTTGCTTGCTCTCCGCAATGGTCATCTCCATGGCAATGCCGCTATGAAGACTGCCCCGGCTGCTGTGTTCCATGCCTGCTAATATGATGAACTGATAAACAAGGCTTTGGGGCTACTCCAGGCTGCTCCAGGGTTCAAATCTGAGATCTCAATTTTGGTTCGGAATGCTGCTATTCTGAGTGCTTGCATATGTTTAGTATTTTTTTCTTTTTCTTGATGGCCTTTTTTGTTTTCATTCTTTTTTTTTAATTGGTTTCTTTTGGGTTTCTTGCTTTCTGGCTACCTGTAAGCAAGCAAATTTCAAGGTTGTATAGTTTATACGTTCTTTGATAATGAATGTATTTGAATCTTGAATCCAACTCATGACCTCTGGTTCTAGACTCATCCAACCGCAGTGGAAAAAACCTGCTTGCATTTACCCTATCTACATTCTCCATAATTTTGTATACCTCTATCAAATCTCCCCTCATTCTCCGACGCTCCAGGGAATAAAGTCCTAACGTATATTCAACCTTTCCCTATAACTCAGGTCCTCAAGTCCTGACAAAATCCTTGTAAATTTTATCTGCACTCTTTCAATCTCATTTACATCTTTCTTGTGGGTAGATGACTAGCACTGCACACGATACTCCAAATTAGGCCTCATTGGTTCACCATCATCTTAAATCTTCCAGCTAACTCAACAACTTCTGGCTGGTGGCTAACAAAACAAGGAATACTCTGTTAATCACACTTTTTCTGGCAAACAATCATCGTAAGTGATAGTCCGTAACTTCCCTTTGGACTTGGAGTCAACTCGATGCGGCAGGACCAAGGCGAAGCGAGGCAGTGGACCGAGAGCAAGGAAGACTGAGGTTCAATCGATTTAAGCGCCATGCCGAATCAGAAAAGTCGGGTACAAACTGAATCGAGGCTGCAGGGTCCAGGCCCCAGAGTGTATCGAGGCGATTGAACTCGATGTTTGGACGTTCATTTTGGCAGTGGCCATATTGAAAAGGTCAAGGTGTCGGAGCCCAAGGCAAGGGATGAGCTGGTTCAGCTCGCTACTCCACATTTACTTGGCTCTGCGCTGAACTATGGGTCTCAGGTTCTCTTTGTAGACTTCAGAATGCTATTTGCTTGCATTTATTGTTTACATATTTTGTTTTTTCACTCTCTGCACATTGGGTGTTCGATGGTCTTTTTTTTAATGAGTTCTTCATTTTGTGGCTGCCTGTTAGAAGATGAATCTTAAGGTTGTATAATGTATACATGTTTTGATAATAAATGTATAAACTTGAACTTTTGAACTAACATTTTATACAACTTCAGGGTTTTATTCTGGCAATCATGATTTTTGCATTTGTTTCCATAAAATTAGGTTTTATGACACTCCTTGTAAAATCTAACTAAAACATACCATTATTCTATGAATAACTAAATGATTAAAATCAACAAGTTTAACTAATAAAAACACCAAAAATAAATATGTATACAAAAAATATATTTAATATAGTACTCTATAAAGGCTGAAGACACTGAGGATGTTATCAATGGTGGGAGGGTCTCGAACCAAAGGGTCGTTGCAGTAAGTGTCTAACTTGACTGCTCATCGAAAGCCATTACCCCATAGGAGGAGGGAACTGGCCTATGTAAGAAGCATTGCAGCCCCTACCACTTGCTGCCATCCTTTAGCTGATGATGTCATGGTGCTGGTAGAGTTTAAATCTAGCACGCTTTTTGCTCACTGGGCCACCGTGGACCAAGTAGTCGAGGGCACCACAGAAACAGTTGTTACGTACCCGTGGGTATCTCATACCTGTCACGTGACCATGATGTAATTGAAGCTATGCTGGACATGAGGTAATGGTCTTGTGATGGTGGAGTGACGTCATTTTCCCGCCAGTGAGAGGTCATGTGATAGTTTTTTTCAACCGGGTATAAAAGGAAAACCCCTCCCTGTGAGGTGGGGCAGTTTGTGGCTGAATTCACCAGTGAATCCATGTTGCTGTGTATTCCGATGTTATGACGCAGTTTCATTTAAAAGTGGAGTTTTACTTTCTGCTTTAAGTCAAAGGTTATTGCCAGCAGTTTTACTACAATACTGCCAGTTAAAATCAAGTCAGAGAGTGAAGATTCGTCAAAGTTCGGGAAGCTGAAAGATTGAAGAAAGTTGATTTCGGCCGTGAAGCAAGTTCAACCTTTATTTAATCTTCGCACGAGGAATTAATAACCTGTGTCCGTGTTAACTCCTGCTTTGCCAAAAAGGAGCAGAAAGAGTTGGATGCAGAGTTTCGCCAAGGAAAGGTCAGTGCCTTTAAGCCGTTTCATTTCCTTCAATCGTAAATCCCTTGGCAAAGCATACTTCGGCTGGGATCAGCAGTAACGTCGTGAAAGAGGATTTAATTCAAGGAAAGACTCTAACTGACTGTTAATCATTTTGGACTCTTGGCAAGACTATTTAAAAGAACTGAGTTCGCATTTCTCACTTTAAGGACTGTTTGAGCTGCCATTTCGCAGCTGACTTCCTATTAAGTTAGTCGTTTGTTTACTTCTGGGGTTTTTTTTTAGCAGTGTTTAATAAATATTTCATTTGTTATAAAAACCTTGTCTCAATCATTGTTGCTGGACCGTAACACAGTAAACAGTGGGGGTCTGCTACAGTAAAGGGGGTCTGTGCACACACTTTGCCACTGTATGTTTAGCGTCTGTTTTGCTCTGTTTCTTCAGGCACTCAGCTTTAAATAAGTTCATAATTGAGTGTAACTTGAAGGCTTTACTGAAAGTTTAATGTCTGACCTGTCCTATAAATAAATAACCTACTTACTGGTAGTGAGTCCCTTCTGTCCCCACTCACCAAACTCGCAAACCTGATTTCACACAACTGGTGCTGCAAGACCACCCCATCACCCCCATGTGAGGAGTGACGAGTCCTGGAGTGGACCAACAACAGTACCAGCTGGGAGTATTGCCAACCAACTGGCAGACTACATTTCGCCCATAGACTTGCCAAATAAGTTCGACTCCCACAGGGTGCAAATTGATACCGCACCATGTATGTGCTTAATAAGACAGGGTTCACAAAGAACAAGGTGAGATAGAGGGGTGTGTTCTGGCTGTTGGTAGCCATAGAAATGCAATAGCAAAAGATAATCTCACAAAAGGAGAAAAACATAGATAGCTTGAGAAATGAGATGGAATTACTAAACCAGAGATATGTTTCTATGGGGGAGGTTGCCCAGTCAGTGCAGACTCGGCTAGAGAGCACAGAGATGGCCTGTCAGCTAGTAAAGCCCATCAAAGTCCGAGCCCTGATGTTGTGAGGAAGTGACCCCGACACATGGAAGGCAAAGGACATTTGGTTAAATGGTGAGGATGGGGAAGGGAGGTTAGAAGACAGCCTTGAAGTTCTCCCTCTGTGAGCGCCTTTCCCCCATGAAGCCGCAACAGTACAGGCCAGACCAGTGGCCACATGTTCTCAGACCCAGCAAGGGAGCCGCCAGCCTCAAAGGAATGGTGTGAAGAAGAGCAGCAGGTTGGGGAAGAGAGTCACAGAGGAGGCTACACATAATGCTGTTGTCAACTGAGCAAATTAGCACTGCCACAGTGTTTTCTGAGGAGGAGAACCATGGGTGGCTAGTGGTATGGCACACTAGAAGAGTGGGCATCTGGGGGGGGGGGAAGGAACAAGGAAATGGACAGAAACCTGAGGGATGGTGTTGATGCATGATGAGGCCAGGACAGCAGCTGGAAGCTGCCCTACTTGCCATCATGTTAAACCCAGGGGGTGACCAGAGAGTCCCCCGGGTGCATCTGTAGGGCCACAGGGGCTAGTCAGAGATGGCAAGTACATTATGTGAGGCATCTGCTGCTACAGAACAAGAATGCCTGGGAGATTGAGTTGGTCAGTGGCTCATATTTCACAAGGGCCAAAGTCCAGGGGTGGGCTGTGGAGTCCAGAATTCTGTAGGTGTTCCACATTTACTACTACCCACAGGTGGCAGGGCTAATTGAGCACACATATGGACTGTCAAAACAACAGATTAAATTATTGATCCACCCACCCACTCACATTTTTCAGGGGTGGCTGAATGGGCTTCAGCCGGTGGTGGACAACCCGAACACCCGGCCAGGGGGCCCAGGAGGGTTCCTGACGTCCTGGCATTTGTTAGTATCTCATCCTCCAAAGATGGAAGAAGTAGTTGGAGGAAAAATCGGGGATGTTTTGGATGGAGTGCCCACAGAGGCCACTAGGGCATGGAAAAATTGTAGCTCATGGACTGGGGAATACACAATGGGTGGCATTACCAGGGGACAAGCAGATAGTCTGTCTAAATATCCAGCAACTATCCTGGAGGGAGGGAGTTTGTGTCTCCTTACATTACAGAATAGCAAAGTTGTGGATGCTGATGACAGTGGCGATGATGGTGGTTAGTGTGAGAACTTCAACACGTTCCTACGGATGGCATATGAATATGTGACCCACACCAACACATCAGACTGTTGGGTCTGCATGAGGTTGCCATCTCATGCCACAGAAGGATGTTGCTGGTACTGATCCCCTTTAACAAAGAAGAAGAGGACTGTTGGAGGAATTGTCCAGCTTCTCTGGTTTTGGCATTCTGTTCTGGGGGAAGCCAGTCCATTCCAGCTAACCTCACCCCATAGTATGGGAGTAGCCTTAAACAACTTGAGTCTGAGTAACCCCAGTAAAGTCAGTATTTTAAGGGCTGGTGCTTCCCTACTTATGATTTGTCTAATCTCAAAGTTCCAACATGGAGAATAATCGTTCCGCCAACAGGGGAGGGAAAGGAATGTTGGTGCAGGTGCTACAGTTATGTTTGTGGTACTGGCAAGCTGAGTGGCTGTGAATAACACACAAGAGATGGAGAGGAAGGAACAAACATACAGATGTTTATTTCGCTTGTAAGTCATCTACCCAGGATGCCCTCTCACATTACATTCAGTAACCCGTAAGGGTCAAAATATATAAGGACACAACAGATATACAATACCTCCCCCTTATATTAAAGATTTCTCCCCCTTCTCATACACAGACCAGCTGCCAAACTATTGATGTTCCATGGTGTAATCATCAAATTCAACCCACAACAAAAAACCTTTTTTTTCCTAAACTAAGGAAAGAGGGTAGACTGCCTCTATTCCCAGACATAATTCTCGAGATTATTCTGCCCTGTGGGCTGAGGGTTAGTCACTAACTAGAGATTCAATATCTGGAGGTCACCTGTTCCTGTGAGGGTACCAATGACCTGGGATGATGCCGACATCATTTTATTCCTTGATGGATAGATCTTAGCTGGAGGTTTTTTCATCAGTGCAGTGGCATTTTGGTGGTATTGTAAAGTGTGTTGTGGTATGTAAGCAAGAAAGTGCTAAGACACTGGTTGAGGAATCCACTTCCCACTGAAGTCTTAAGGGTTTGTTTCATTGTTTGTATGAATCATTCAGCAAGGCCATTAGTGGCTGGATAATATGGTGCTGACTTGATGTACTGAATAACGTTTGCTTCCATAAATGCCTTGAACTCTTCAGACAGGAGTTGTGGGCCATTGTCTCTGACAAGCTATTGAGGAAGCTTAAGAGATGGAACGTAGCTTCTCAATGCATTTTTTAGATGTAGTGTTCTTCATAATGGTATCCTCAGGCAATTTGTTGTGTGCATCCACTACAACCAAGAACATGTGGCCTTCTGTAGGTTCTGCAAAATCTATGTGAATCCTCTGCCATTGTTCTTCAGGCCATTCCCATGGACGCACAGAAACAGGCTGAGAAACATTTCTCACTCGCTGACAATGTCAGCATGCTTTGGCCTTCTCTTCAATGGTTACATCTAGTCCTGGCCACCAGAAATAGCTGTGTGTGAGTTCTTCCATATGCACTATATCACAGTGTCCTGCGCATCAAGCACTTGCTTTCTTAATGGTGGAGGAATGACAACACAGTAGCCCCACCCCATAGTAAACATCCAGTTTGGACTGTGAGCTTCTTCCATCGAACCACCATTTTAGATAGAACAGGGTCAGTACGTGCTTCAGGATTTGTGTCGCAGTTATCGGAGCTTTAGGTGCTTCCTTGAAGTAAAAGATCTCTTTCAAGCAATGGCTCTGGAGCTGTAATAACTAAGGGAAGTCTGGATAGTCCATCAGCATTTCAATGGTGCTCGGACCTCCTGTACTTTATATCGTACTGATGTGCAGATAGTAACAAAGCCCAATGTTGCATTCGACTTGCAAGCAGCGGTGGAATGTTTTCATGGAGACCAAAACTGGTATCAAGGAATGATGATTTGTCAGTACTAATGTAAATCGTCGACCAAAGAGAAATTGATGGAATTTCTTGACTCAGAATGCAATTGCGTGTGCTTCCCGTTCAATCTAGGCATATGGCTTTCTGAAGTGGTTTTAGCATGGTTAGGAACAAACTTTGTGTAGTGTGTTAGGAACAAACTTTGCATAATATGTTAGTAATTCTAAGAAAGACCTTAATTGACTTACATTCTGAGGTAATGGATCCTCCACAATTGCCTTCACCTTTGATAGTGCCTTGTGAAGCACTGAGTTGTCAATCACATGGCCCAAGTATTCGATTGAAGATCGAAAGAACTCACACTTGTGCTTTCGGACCCTTAGCTCATATTCCTTGAGTCTTTGTAGTGTAGCATCCAAGTTTTGTTGGTGCTCATGCTCATTTTTCCCTGTAATGAGTAAGGCATTCAAATAGTATTGCACCACTATCAGCCTGCTCAGGATCTGGTCCATTGCTCAGGGAAAAAGTGCGGGAGTTGAGATGTTACCTTCAGTACCTGAGAGGTTGGTCATGGCTAAAATCAATTCCTATCTCAGCAAGGACCTGGACCCAGTACAATTTGCCTATTGCCACAATAGGTCTATGGCAGACACAACCTGAATGGCTCATCACACGGTCTTAGATCACCTGGACAATACAAACACCCATGTTAGAAGATAGATAGATAGATAGATAGATAGATAGATAGATAGATAGATAGATAGATACTTTATTCATCCCCATGGGGAAATTCAACTTTTTTCCAATGTCCCATACACTTGTTGTAGCAAAACTAATTACATACAATACTTAACTCAGTAAAAAAATATGATATGCATCTAAATCACTATCTCAAAAAGCATTAATAATAGCTTTTAAAAAGTTCTTAAGTCCTGGCGGTAGAATTGTAAAGCCTAATGAATGCTGTTCATTAACTATAGCTCAGCACTCAACTGGATCCTTGACTTCTTAACCGGAAGACCACAATGTGTGTGGATTGGTAATAACATCTCCACCTCGCTGTGCGCAGCACAGGGATGTGTGCTTAGCCCAAAGCTCTAATCTCTCTACACCCAAACTCAAAGAGGCCAAATGGGGTTATCACAGGTGTTTTGGAAAAGTCCTCCAAGCACACAGGTACCCTAACCAAGATGACTTTGTAAAAAATTAACTTTCCAGCTAAATGTGCCAAAAGGTCTTGGATATGTGGGACCAGGTAGTGATTGGCATTAGTGATCTTGTTCAGACGTCAGTAATTGCCACATAATGGCAAACTCAGCTTTTGCATTTGCCATCCTTTTTGGGTCCAGTCTATGCAAGCGGTGGGTCAGTTGTGGAAATATGGTGCTCGACTCCATGTTTTGTGACTGTATGTGGGCTTAGAGAAGTTTAGGAATTAGCTCAACAGTTGAGTAATCTCACATGTGGTGGTGCATGCGCTTGACAGAGTCCTTGTGGGGAACTTACTGGAGGAGCACAGTAATGAGCCAAAGTCCTTGACATCCACTAGCCAGCAGTTCTTAAGATCAACTAACAGTCCTTGGGCACACAGAAAATCTGCACCAAGCAAAGATCTAGCCACTTTAGCTAGGACAAAGTCCATGTGTAATGTCGCCCCCTGAAGCAGAGTGTCATCTGTCATGTCCTGCAAGTCTAGATCCTGTTGCCGTTGGTGGCCTCCAGCAAGGTTCTGCTGCTCTTTGCCTTCTCATCAATAGGCGATGCTGGCAGCACACTTACCTGAGCACCCGTGTCACACAGGAAACATCACCTTGAAATTGTGTCCATAATAAACAGTGAACGGCCTTGGTGGCTGGAATCCACAATGTTCACAGATGCACTGGCACTGTCGAAGATGCAAGGTGGTCGGCACTTCCTAGTGGTCGTACCAAAGAGAGTGTGGTGAAAACACAGACCCAGTGTTGTCTGTCTGGAGGCCTTGCTGACTGGGCTTATTGAGGTAGAGATTGGAGGAGGAATGATGCACCTCTGCCTGGCCGAGTGTAGACTATCAGCCATTTTAGCAAGCTCCCTATAGTCTTTCTCGGGTACTTTAGCTAGAGCTATGCAAACTTGATCAGGCATTTGCTGCATGAAGAGTTCTTTAAAAATAAAACAAGGATGGTCATTTCGCAGGAGAGACAGCATGTGGTCCATTAGCTCGCCAAATTTGGCTTAGCATCGCCAAAGCTGGGCAAGGAGAGCAAATGTTTGGTGTGCTCAGACTCCGATAGTCCAAAAGTCTGTAAAAGGAGAGTTTTCAGTAATCGGTATTTATCATGTTCAGACAGGTGTTCTAGTAGACTCACCACTCTTGCAGCCATGGAGTTACTGAGTGATTCTACCACATAGAAATTTTTGGGGTCATCGCCAGAGATTTCTCACAGTGTGAATTGGGCCTCAGCTTGTACAAACCAAGCAACGTCATTTGGCTCCCAAAACTCCAGCAGTTTCAAAGCGACTGCATTGGCCGACATGTTCAATAACTCTAGAATCATCCTAGAGCATCAGGGTCACCAATGTAGGTTATTGCAATTAAAAACGGCAGAGGGATTTTATGTTTAAGAAAAACTGTAACAACTCTTTCATTGTACTCGAGACACAGAACACAAAGCATGGTAACCAAACTTCACATAGTTACATCACATCAGACCAGCCTCTTAAAGTGAACTCCAACTCAATATTGGTGGTTGTGAATTATGTACGCTTCCATCAATTACATTACCCTACAAAACATGCAAAGCTTCTTCAACCACAGAGAGTCACTGTGGTTCTCAGTATCTTCAGTATTCTCAGTATCTTCAATTTTGTTCACATTTCTTTTTTGTTTTACCAAGATATTTTTCTTTATTAAAGTGTTTATGGTTGACAGTGTCTTATTACTTTTACAGGCTTGCTCAATATGTCACTTTATGTCACAGGTTTGGCAAACTAAATCCTTGTATCAGCACTCTTTTGCTGAATGCCCAGTTTTGCCACAATAGTGACGTTGATTGCTAATAAGTGTCTTGTTCTTAAAGCCAGTAGAAATTTTATGAACTTGGGAAGAACTTGGGAAATAGCAGTGCTTCTTTAGCTGCCATCTCAGATAGATGTACTAATCTCAATTGACTTCTGTAATGTTAGTTTGTCTCTGTAAGCAAACATTTCTAAATTGCCTCAGTATACAGACCCCATACAAATCTATCAGCAACTCCCAAAATCAGTGTTCTGACAATTGCTTCAGCACGGCCACAAGATGTGAAATTGACTTGATTCCTTTTGTGAAGTTCCATACCTCTCAGCAATAATCAAAGGTTTAGTTGAATAGTAATCTCTTAAGACTTCTATGGCAGATTTAGAGGTTGCATGAGACTGCGTAATAAATTAAGCATTTTTTCAACCATCACAGTCAGAAAAGTTGAAACAAGATCATCTGAAATTTGATTCACCAGTGCAAAATATTCAACTCTTTCAGTATATGAGCTCTATTGCTCTGTCATTTCATCATACAGCCCCATACTTCATAACATAGTCACCATTTTGAAGCACAAACACATTCCAGAAAAGTTAACTAGACTTATCTGTCTCTCTCTCCCTCTCTTATTTGTTTTATTTAACCGTCCCTGTAACAATCTTCAGGCGAGTGAAACCAGGTGAGGAGTAAACTCAGTAGGAACTAATGATGAAGATTTATCCTTGTCTGGTGGAGGGACAGTCAACATGGGAGCTGTGTAGCCTCAATTGTAGTGAGAAATAGGCCTCAAGCCTTGGGATTGCCTGCTGCTGCAGATCAGGTGAGAGATGCATAAGCACTACAGCATGGTTGAAATCAAATCACAAACACAAGGAAATCTGCAGATGCTGGAAATCCGAGCAACACACAAAATGCTGGAAGAACTCAGCAGGTCAGGCAGCATCCGTGAGAAAAGAGTAGCCAACGTTTCAGGCCGAGACCCTTCATCAGGAATCAGGACCCTTCATCGGCCCGAAACGTTGGCTACTCTTTTCTCACGGATGCTGCCTGACCTGCTGAGTTCTTCCAGTGTTGTGTACATATTCTTTGATCCACAGCATCTGCAGTTGTATTTTTGTGTTTCAGCAGGCCAGGCAGCATCTATGGAAAAAAGTACAGTTGACGTTTTGAGCCAAACTCAGCTGGGGCCTGGACTTGCCCATCAGTGCTGCCCTTATGTGTTTGAGCAGTGGAATGACAGGCTGGATTGTACACTGCCAGGAGACTACTGATTGCTGGACATTGCTATTCAGGGTGTGACTATATATGTTTATTTTTAGTGAATATGCTTCTATGCTCAATACTTTGAATTAAGCTGCTCACTATTTTTGAATGTTTGCTTGCTATTTTGAATGTTTTACACCTTGGCCCCAGAGGAACGCTGTCTGATTCATGTATCTATGTGTTGTTTGAATGATAATTAAATTTTATTTTATTTTATTTTATTTTTATTTGGAGAATAATATAAGGAATAATCAAACTAAGAACTTACTTATTTGGGACTTGAGCACACAAAACGATATTTCACACAGAACTCGAATCCAGGACTCAGTGATGAGCGCTGGTCCAGAATAACCTCAAATAGAATATCAAACACAGGAAACCTGTGCCAGTCAAAATCAAAAAATTAATCACTTAAGAATGAGAAGCATAAGGAAACCGTATTGACATAATAAGCATAATGAAAAACACAGTGACAGCTTAATGATACAGTAAAATTAGTCATTAAACAACTCTAATAAACTCAAACAAATGATGTTCAGGTGAGTCGCTACCCAGCGCCCCTCTCTGGTCTGAAGCGTTCATGACGGAATTTCCCCTTCCCTTCTCCCCATGGCCAGCACCACATAGCCCAGGGCAATCAGGATACCTGTTATGATTAATTGAGTGTCCAGAATGTCAAGAGGGAACCCAGCATTTTTCCTCCGGACTATAGCCTTCCCAGTCTGTAAGATATTTTATCTTGCCACAAATTCAAGAGTCCAGTAGTTGCCTGTTTGTTGTCTGTTGACAAAATGAGTAGGGGCAGGAGCCTTGGGAGTAGGGGCCAAGGGACTGGAAAGTACAATCTCAAGCTGAGAGACATGAAAGGTGGGATAGATACACAAGGCTCTGGGTAAGCAATATGTCACTGGATTGGTTGTTCAGACAGCCTTAAAAAGGCTGATATTTGGGAGCCTATTTTCAAGATTCCACCTGCGTGGGAGGGTCCTGAGTGGAAAGCCAAACCCATTGGCCTGAACAGAATGAAGAACCTGATCACCTTCAACAATTAGCCTGTTGCAGCTGGAGTTGCAGTTGGCCACTAGTCAATCTTGCCTTAGTCCATGTCTGCCAGTATCTCTTAACCAATTAATCAACAGTAGGGACACCCACCTCAGACTTCTGCCAAACTGTAGACTGTAGCCAAACTGATATTCGAAAGGGAACATGGCCTGGAATTGAATTGTAGGCCATGGTCCGAGACGATATCTTGGGGGAAGCTATTGAATCCAGAAAATACTTTGCATCATCAGTTCAGCTGCTTCTGCAGACTTGGGTAGGTTGGGGAGAGGAACAAAGTGACAAACCTTTGAGAAATGGTCCACCACAACCAGAATGACAGTATTCTCTCAGGACGAAGGAAGACCAGTGATAAAATCCACTGAAATATGCAACGGGGGATAAGTGGGAATAGGTAGAGGCTGTAAGAGCCCTTGGAGCAGTGCTCTGGGTTCTTTATTCTGCACACACGCATTGCATGCCGCAACATAATCTTCGACATCTTTGGTTATTCTTGGCCACCAGAACCACTTCTTTATAAACTCTAGAGTATGTGAAACTCCCAGGTGACCCACGATATTGGGGGCATGTTTTCAATTCAATACCTTCATGCAGACCACCTCAGAGACATAGATGGCCCAGGAAGCCCATTGCTGGGATCGGCCTCCTTGTTCTTGGGCCCTCTGCACCATGGAATCAACCCCCCCCCCCCACCCCATCTACTGGGAACCCCCAACCTTGAATTGGGGAGAATGATCTCTGGGACTTCCTCCTTATCCAGTGTTTCAGACTGTCTAGAAAAAGTGTCCAATTTCTAATTCTTGGAACCAGGTCTGTAAGTAATGATAAAATTGAACCTATTGAAGAACAATGACCAGCATGACTGTCGAGAATTCAGTCCCTTAACATCCCAGATGCAAGCTAGGTTGTTATGATTGGTCCAAACCAAAAAGGGATGTTTGGCTTCCTTCAGCCAATGCCTCCATTCTTCAAGTGCCAACTTGATAGCAAGCAACTCCCTTTTGCTGATATCATTGTTCATCTCGGCAGAAGAGAGATGTTTGGACAAGAAGGCACATGGGTGCAGCACTAACAAGAGAAGACCAGATGCTGGAAATCAAAGTAATACACACAAAATGCTGGAGGAACTCATCAGGACCCTTCATCTGTCCTGACGAAGGGTCTCAGCCCAAAACATCATCTGTTTACTCTTTTCCATAGATGCTGCCTGGCCTGCTGAGTTCCTCCAGCACTTTGTGTGTGTTGCTTAGATGTAGTTTCTGGTCTGAGACAGCACATCTCCAACTCTAATGTTTGCAGTGTCAACCTTCACTACAAAAGGTAGGTGTGGATCAGGAGAAACAAGTACAGGTGTTGTGGTAAATCTGTTCTTGGGATCACAGAAAGTGGCTTCTGCCTCTGGAGTGCAACGGAAAGGTCCTGCAGACCTTTGAGTAAGGTTGGTAAGTGGAGCTGCTGAAATTGCAAATGAAGCGCCAATAGAAATTGGCGAACCTAAAAAGCGTTGGAGCTGTCTGACTGATGTAGGTTATGGCCAGTTTCATACCAGAATCAGAATCAGAATCAGGTTTATTATCACCGGCATGTGACATGAAATTTGTTAACTGAGCAGCAGCAGTTCAATGCAATACTTGGTCTTCTCAGGGTCCATCTGTAAATTCCCATTAGAAATGACAAAACTCAGAAAAAAAACTTTGGAGACATGACATTCACTCTTTTCAAGTTTAACAAAAGTTGGTTCTCTAGTAGGCATTTAACAAAACTCTGTTCATCATGGACGTGTTCCTGAAGCAACTAAGCAAAACATAAGAATATCATCCAAATAAACAAAGACAAAGTGGTTAAGCATCTCCCAGAGTGTGGCATTAATGAAGTTCTGAAAGATTGCTGGAGCATTAACTAAACTAAATGTCATCACCAGGTACTCAAACAAAAAAAGGTTCAAAGGTTAATTTATTATCAAACCATGTACAACTTTGAAGTTCATCTTCTCCAAATAGCCACAAAACAAAGAAAGAACATGAAAGTCATTCAGAGAGAAACATCAAACCCACCCCTCCTGTACAAAAAAAGGCATCCCGATCATCAACCCCCAAACCCCACTTCCCCTGCACATAATAGAACAAGAACATTGACCCCAAAAACAACCCTTCCCCGCACAAAAATACTTACAGAACATCAAACCCCCAAACCCCCTCCCCTCACACAACAGAAAGGAAAAGGAACAGATGATAAAAGCCACAGAATATAAAAACCATAAGTCTAAAAATGTCCAGTCCATAAATCTATAAACACAAAACCGTGATACCATCCTCCGATATCACTGACATTCATTAAAACAGAGGGACACGACATGAGCACAGAGGCCTACCTGCCTGCTACAGCAAGCCACGCAGCAATAGGCCGCTCACAAACTCCTCAGCAGTGATCAAAAGGCAAACAGTTGGCACTGAACTCTCACCTTCTGCATTCGCCTTGATGATTCAATCTGCCTCAACGCTTTAATCAACGATTAATGGATGGTTTAATTGGTGAAATGGAGTTGACCATTGGCTCGTGCCCTGTTTTGCAGTTTCTTCACATCGAGGATGTCTGAGTATGCGTTAGCTTCCTAGAATCTTCTCTGAGACAGCAAAGCGCTGAATCACTCAAATGATCTGGCTCTAACATTCCCAGAAACATATTTTAAATGAAAAACAGACGTAAACATAAAAGAAATAAAATAGAGATTCTGGAAGATGTCGACTGATGGAGTGTTATATGCTGGAGCTGTCTTGACCAGCAGATGTGATTATACTCATAATGTCTGTTGGGAGTGCTGAAGGCCATCTTCAATTCATCTCCCTCCCAGATCCAGATCAGGTTGTAGGCATTCATTAGGTCTAGTTTAGTGAAAACCATGGCTCCTTTCAATAATTCAACAGCCATGTTCATTAGAGGAAGTGGGTACTGGTTCCAAATAGTAACTCTATTTAGACCTCTGTAATTGATACATGGTCTGAGTCTGCTATCCTTCTTGGACATGATTAAGAACCCCGTTACAGCAGTCAAAGTGGATGGTTGGATAAACCCAGATGTCAAAGCTTCTGTAATGTAATCCTCTATAGCTTGCCTCTCAGGGGTGGACAAGGCGTAAAGCCTTCCCCGGGAGGACATGTACCAGGTAGTAAATTGATGGCACAATCATAGTCCCTATGTGGGGGCAGTGTAGTGACTGTTCTCTTGCTGAACACCTCCAACAAATCCAAATATGCTGAAGGCAGTCATGACGACTCCATTGAGTTCAAGTCTGATCTCAAGTCTGATCGGGAAGGCACTTATTCCGGCATTGGATCAAGCAAGCCTGAATGGTCCCAGATGACCAATTAATCAAAGGATTATGAAGATGTAACCACAGATAACCAAGGAATAGAGAATGTCTGGAGAAAAAATAAAATGGAAATGAATCATTTCCTTGGGCCTCCAATAGTCAATTTGAGAGCAACGGAAAGATAAAAGATTTGTCCAGGTTCCATCCAAGGCTATAGCAGAAATAAACTGGTTGAGGTGACCCCTTGGAATTTGATCTGATACTGCCAGTCTGATGTCTAAACAATTCCCTGCCAAACCAGAGTCTACCAAGGCTGTCACAGAATGTTGATGTCTTCCTCAAGATAATAGGGATGGTAAAACAACTCTGAGATTCGACAAAACAGGAGAGGAACTTGAAGCTGTTACAGTTCTCACCTCAGTGGACAGACCTGGGTGTTTCCTGACAACTCAGTACAGGTGACTTGGAAGTGGCCAGCCTTACCACAGTATAAGCAACACCTCTGCATCATACGTCTCTCTCACTCTTCTGAGGAGACCCAGGTTCTTCCTGAGATGATTGCAGGAAACTGCATTATTGAATTGAGCAACTGGGGTGGGTAGTTCAGAGAATCAGACCTCCAAGTGAACTTGCCACATCTCTCCCTCCTTCTTTCAGAAATAAGATTGTCGATTCTTATGGCCATGTCCTAAGTTCTTTCTAAACCTCAGTCTGGTGTCTGGTCGTAAGATGATCATTAAAACCATAAGACATAGGAACAGAATTAGGCCATCTGGCCCATCGAGTCTGCTCCACCAATCATGGCTGATCCTTTTTCTTCTCCTCCTCAACCCCAGTTCTCGGCCTTCTTCCCTTAACCTTTGATGTCATGTCCAATCAAGAACCTATCAACCTCTGCCTTAAATACACTCAAAGACCTGGCCTCCACAGCCGCATGTGGCAACAAGTTCCACAAATTCACCACCCTCTGGCTAAAGAAATTTCTCTACATCTCTGTTTTGAAAGGGCACCCTCTTGTCCTAGACTCTCCCACCATGGGAAACATTCTTTCCGCATCTACTCTGACTAGGCCTTTCAACATTCAAAAGGTTTCAATGAGATCCCCCTTCATCCTTCTGAATTCCAGCAAGTACAGGCTCAGAGCCATCAAACGTTCCTCGTATGATAACCCTTTCATTCCTGGAATCATCCTTATGAACCTCCTCTGGACCCTCTCCAACGCCAGCACATCTCTTGTAAGATGAAGGGCCCAAAACTACTCACAATACTCAAGGTGAGGCTTCACCAGTGCCTTATAAAGCCTCAGCATCACATCCTTGGTCTTGTATTCTAGACCTCTTGAAATGAATGTTAACATTGAATTTTCCTTTCTCATCACCGACTCAACCTGCAAGTTAACCTTTAGGGTGTCCTGCACAAAGACTCCCAAGTCCCTTTGCATCTCAGATTTTTGGATATTCACCCCGTTTAAAAAATAGTCTGCACATTTATTTCTACTATCAAAGTGCACGACCATGCATTTTTCAACATTGTATTTCATTTGCCACTTTCTTGACCATTCTCCTAATCTGTCTAAGTACTTCTGCATCCTACCTGTTTCCTCAACACTACCTGCCCCACCACCAATCTTCGTTTCATCTGCAAACTTGGCACAAAGTCATCACCTAAATCATTTATATACAGCATAAAAAGAAGCATTCCCAACTCCGACCCCTGCGGAATACCACTAGTCACTGGCAGCCAACCAGAAAAGGATCTTTTTATTCCCAATCGCTGCCTCCTACCAATCAGCCAATGCTCTAACCATGTTAGTACCTTTCCTGTAATACCATGGGCTCTTAACTTGGTAAACAGCCTCATGTGTGGCACCTTGTCAAAGACCTTCTGAAAGTCCAAATATACAACATCCACTGCATCCCATTTCCTATCCTACTTGTAATCTCCTCAAAGAATTCCAACAAGTTCATCAGGCAGGATTTTCCCTGAAGGAAACCATGCTGACTTTGTCTTATCTTGCCCTGCATCATTGTGACAAGATCCTAAGGTTTATTCAATATGGACTGTGCCTTCTAAAAAGAGAGAGAGTGTGTGTACAGTGATTCGGAGGAAGAGAGAGAGAGAGAGCACTGAACAGCACGTGAGTTGCCATGGTTATGGAAGGGCAGAGCCTTATAATGGACAGCTGGTGTTCAGCATGTTTGGGACATATACAAGGTCAGCTGGCTTTTCAGACAAACACAAGACACACAGACACACAGAAGAAATAGACACTGTATGAGCTTTGAGTGCCCACGAAAGGTGGGTTTTGCTCGCAGTGTGGAAAAGGGGTGACCGATGGAAGGTTATCGTTGTGTTTAACCCTTGCCTGGGTCGATAGCTTCACCGCGTGCAGACGGTACCTTTTTGTGTGGTCACAGTCGATTACTTTAACAGGACTTCGGAGGACAACGTGGGAAGAATCAACGGCATCGGCTTACTGGGAAAACAAATCACCTCTCTCTCCTTAATTCTACTCAACTCAATATCACGAACTGAACTGACTTCATTCCTATACCATCGTAAGACTGTATCATTTACCACCTAAGCTTGAAGCGGTTTGGGGTTTTATATTTACACACTTATATGTGCATAAACTTTGCTAACCTGTTTGATTTATCTGGTTTTATTGTTATATTACGTAGATACTAATAAATAGTGTTTTGTTTATAGCAAAACCAGACTCCAGGTGTGTTCCATTTCTGCTGGTTCTTTTAACCCGTTACAGGGTACTTAACAGTCACCAAGTACTCCATAACCTCATCCTTAACAATTGACTCTAACATCTTCCCAACCACTGAGGTCAGGCTAACTGGTCTATAATTTCCTTTCTGCTACCTTCTTTCTTTCTTAAAGAGTGGAATGACATTTGCACTTTTCCAGTCTTCCGGCACTATGCCAGAGTCCAATGATTTTTGAAAGATCATTTCTAATGCCATCACAATCTCTAACACTACCTCTTTCAGCACCCTAGGGTGCAGTTCATCTGGACCAGGTGACTTATGCACTCTTAGGTCTTTCAGCTTTTTGAGCACCTACTCCCTTGTAATAGTAACTGTACCCATTTCTCTTACTTCACACACTACAACATCAGGCATACTGCTAGTGTCTTACACAGTGAAGACTGATGCAAAATACCCATTTAGTTCATGTCATCTCCTTGTCCTTAGTTATTATTTTTCTAGTGGTCCTATTTCCACTCTCATTTCTCTTTTAATTTTAACATACTTGAAAAAGCTTTTACTATCCATTTTGATTATTATTTGCTAGCTTGCTTTCATATTTCATCTTTTCCCTTCTAATGATTTTTTTAGTTGCTCTCTGTAGGTTTTTTAAAACTTTTCAACCCTCTATATTCCCACTAATTTTTGCTTTGTTTTATGCCCGTTCTTTTGCTTTTATGATAGTTTTTACTCCCCTTGTCAGCCACGGTTGTACTATTTTACCATTTCAGTATTTCTTCGTTTTTGGAATACACATGTCCTGCACCTTCCTCATTTTACCCAGAAATGCACACCATTGCTGCTCTGCTGTCATCCCTGCCAGCAGCTCCTTCCAATTTACTTTGGCCAACTCTTCTCTCATACCACTGTACTTTCCCTTACTCCACTGAAATACTGCTACATCAGACTTCACTTTCTCCCTATCAAATTTCAAGTTGAACTCAATCGTATTGTGATCACTGGTTCCTAAGGATTCTTTTACCTTAAGCTCCCTATTTGCCTTTGGTTCATTACATAACACCCAATCCAGTATATCTGATCCCATAGTAGGCTCAACGACAAACTGCTCTAAAAAGCTAACTCTTAGGCATTCAACAAACTCACTCTCTTGAGATCCATTACCAAGCTGATTTTCCCAATTGACCTGCATGTTAAGATCTCCCATGACTACCATAACATTGCCATTTTGATTCGCCTTTTCTATTTCCCATTGTAATCTGTGGTCCACCTCCCAGTCACTGTTGGCCTGTATATAACTGCCATCAAAGTCCTTTTACCCTTGCAGTTTCTTAACTCAAGCCACAAGGATTCAACATCTTTTGATCCTATGTTACATCTTTTTACTGATTTGATGCCATTCTTTACCAGTAGAGCCACACCACCCCCTGTGCCTACCTTCCTATTCCTCCGATATAATGTGTAATATTGGACATTCAGCTCCCAACTGCAGCCATCATTCAGCCACAATTCAGTGATGGCCACAGCATCGTACCTGGCAATCTGTAATATTACAACAAGATCATCCACCTTATTTCTTATATTACATGGATTTAGATACAACACCTTGAATACAGTATTTGCTGTCCTTTCTGATTCTGCATCCCTATGTTTTGATACTCAGCCTGTTGGCTGCAACTAAGTCCCATCACCTGCCTGCCCTTCCTGACAATCTGACTGCACACTATCTTTACTTTTTTACTATCCGTCTTATCCTGAGTCCCCTTCATTCCGGCTCCCACCTCCCTGCCAAATTAGTTTAAACCCTCCCCAACAGCTCTAACAAACCTGCCCGCAAGAATATTGTTCCCCCTCAGGATCAGGTGCAGCCCGTCACTTTTGAACAGGTCATACCTCCCCCAGAAGAGATCTCAATTATCCAAGAACCTGAAGCCCTGCCCCTGCACCAGCTTCTTGGCCACACATTTATCTGCCAAGTCATCCTGTTTCTATCCTCACTGGCGTGTGGCACAGGCAGCAATCCAGAAATTACTACCTGGGAGGTCCTGGTTCTCAGCTTTCTTCCTAGCTCTCTAAATTCTCTTTTCAGGACCTCTTTGCTTTTCCTTTCTATGTCATCGGTACCAATATATACCAAGACTTCTGGCTGCTCTCCCTCCCTCTCCAAGATGTCGTGGACACAATCTGAGACATCCCTAACCCTGGCACTTGGGAGGCAACATACTATCCTGGTATTCAGTTCAACTCCACAGAATCTCCTGTCTGTTCTCCCCACTATCAAGACCCCTATCGCAACCACTCCCTTCTGCACCATGGACCCATGCTCAGTGCCTGTAACCCAGTCGCCGTGGCATTCTCCCGGGAGGTCATCCCCCACAAAAGTATCTAAAGTGGTATAATTGTTTTTGAGGGGAATGGCCACAGGGGTGTTCTGCTCTAACTGTCTATTTCCATTTCTCCTGATAGTTATCCAGTTACTCACCTCCTGCAACTTCAGGATGACTATGTCCCCGTAACTTTGATTAATTACCTCCTCACTCTTCCTTACAAGCTGAAGGTCATCCAGTTGCTGCTCCAGATCCCTAACATGGTCTTCAAGGAGCTACAGCCGGATGCACTTCACGCAGATGTAGTTCCCAGGGTGTATCCAGAGATGCAGACCACGTGACAGACTCACTGCCAACTGGCTGGTCGGAGGACACACCACACGCCAATCAACATTTGGTCCCTCCCAACTAATCAATGCACACCTAAATTATTGGTCACCTTAATTGGATTATCTCGCCCAGCCCCATGCTATAAAAGGTGAGACATGTGCCTGGCTCGGTCTCTCTTACAGACCACCTCATTGGAGGTAAGTGCATTGATTTATGTTTGGGAAGGTCTATCATTTGTCCTGGTAAGGGAGCCGCAGCTATCCAAGGTCAAGGGGGATAGCTGTCGTAGTGCTTTTCCCTTGTTCTTTGTATGTGTAACTGTACCCTGTCCCCACACCACTTTCTGTGTATTGTAGTTGCTTGTGTTGACCCGACTTCCCCTTGTAAATAAGTTCCTTGTTATTAAAACTGTGTGTGTCCAGGCCTCTACTGTTGAGACTCAAAGAACCAGCTATTTTCCATCACAACATTTGGCGCTGCAGAGCAGGATCTCATAGGTTTTGGCTGGACACAAGCACAGGGGATAATGTTCTGGAATAAGGGGAAGAAAGCCAGTGCAGGCTCCCAGGATAAGATCCCCGGGTGGGCTGATGAAAGGGAGGGGTTTGAGAGTCTGGCCAGCATGCTGGCAGACCACGGAAAACCAGTGGACTGGTCTGAGCAGTTAGAGCCCCGTGGAGAGAAGCTGGGCCATCATGTGGTCTCCCTCCTGAAGGAATCGGGGTTCCCCAAAGTCAAGTGGAGTCAAAAGGGTGCCTTCTGGTTGTTTGCGTCCCTGCTGAGACGCCAGGTTAGAATTACTGATCACCTGCAGCACTTGTGTGGTCAGAAGGACAGGGAAATTGAAGACCTCAGTCAGCGTTGTTGCACGCTGAAGGAAGCAGCACAGGCTGCCCAGGCCCGAGCCAATGACCTTGAAGTTAGGGGAACTGAACTTGCCTGTCGCCTCATAAAACTTCAGCAGGCCAGGGCAGCCCGTCGGTCTGGCTGGCAGCTGGACCCATTAAAGATTCGAGCCATAGTCCAGTGTGGCGACAAGTTGGACGCATAGCTGGGGGTTGGGGACATCTGGCTGGATAGTGACGATGAGGGGGTGCCCGAGGAACCAAGGTCCCACAACCACCCTTCCCCCTTCTCACCCGAGCTCCAACATGCCCGACCCGTCACCACGCAGTCCCAGGTTCACTGCAGGGAGGAAGGGAACGAGGGGGAGACGCCCGGACCTTCCCCCTAGTCACTCCGAGACCACGGAGACCCGGGACTTCTCCCCCAAGGAGCTGACCCAACTGGCGGATCGGTACCGCCAACGACCAGGTGAGCTCCTGGCCGCCTGGCTGCTCCGGCTGTGGGACGAGGGGGGGGGCAACCTCAGCCTCTCCCATCAGGAGGCAAGCATCCTGGGAAGCCTCTCTGACCAGCAGAGCATAAACAATGCGCTGCGGGCGCCACAAGTGGAAATCCACAAAGGCACAACCCTGTGGGATCGGGTAGTGACCGCGGTACGAGCTCGCTATCCCACACTTCTGGAGTGGGATCTACACGGGCGCCCGCAATGGGGTACGGTCAGTGAGGGCACCCGGGTTATCAGGGAATGGGCACCGGTCAATGGCATCTATCAAGGTGCCTGTGGCCGTAACTTCCTTGAAAACACACGAGTGACCGGTGCCCTAGCGGGATACTTGGTCTCTACCACACGCCCCGATCTGATGTCGGTAATCCTGCCCCTCATGGCACCAGCCAGCGGTAGGACCGTACGGGATGCCATCAGCCTCCTGGAAGGATTAGAATATATGCGGGGGGGGGGGGGGGCACCTACGCAGGTCCGCATGACGGAGACAAGTGCCCTAGACACTATCCCTCTCAGATGTACACGCAGGCAGCTGTGTGCAGGGGTGGATCGTCACCAGATAGATGGCATCCCCACCCCCAACCTATATGCCCTGTGGAAGGAACATTGCAGGGGGAAGACTATTTACAAAAAGACCACCCACACCGAGCCACCCTCCGCGCCTCTCTTACCTGAAACTGTCTCGAAGGCCCTCGAAGCAGAACTCGTCAGGCAGGAAATGTCCCACCTCCACCAGCAAAATGCCTCACCCCCGGCGTGGCAGCCCTCTTCCCCCCTCCCATAGGATGAAGGCCAGGGTCCCCGGCGCATTTGCTCTCTCGCCCTTTCCCGCCCGGGGGACCTGAGGCCACGTATACCCGTCACAGTACATTGGGGAAAGGGAAACACACAGAGGTCGACACAGGCGCCCAGCACGCGATTATCCCAGGCAATCCTGCCTTATGGAGGGGTACGGACATCCAGATAGAGGGATTGGGGGGGCTCCCTGTTACCAGCTAGGGAGGTCACCCTTCGCCTAGTCATAGGCAACCATTCCCCCAGACGTGTACAAGTCCTTATTGCCTCCTCCCCGGAATGTATCCTCGGGATCAATGTTTTAAAGGGACAATCACTTGAAACAAAGGGGCAAATTCACCTTTGGCATCGCGCGAGCCACTATTGTCGTCGGGGCGGCTAAGTGGGAGCCAATTGTTATTCCCCCTCCCTCCAAGATCATCTGTAACAGTCAGTACAGAGTGCTGGGGAGGGCGCCAAGAAATTGCAGACTACGGGAGGGAATTATTAGAACCGCTGCCTCGCCTTTCAATAGCTCCATTTGGCCCGTCCGTAAGAGGGGTTGACCGTTGATTATAGGCAATTGAACAAGGCTGCACCCCCCCCCCCCCCCCCGCTGTACCTGACATTGTCACCCTTATTGAAGACATCGCAGGGCGTCCCCATAAACCCTGGTACGCTGTTGTCGATTTAGCGAATGCATTTTTCTCGATTCCCCTGCACTCAGATAGCCAAGACCAGTTTGCCTTTAATTGGGATAGCAGACAATACACATTTAATCGCCTGCCCCAAGGCTACATTCACAGCCCCACTATCTGCCATGGCCTTGTCTCCCGCGATTTACACAACATCCAATTCCCACCGGAGATTTCAATCGCACATTATATAAACGATATTCTTCTCCAAGGCCCTTCTGAGACCATTGTGGGAAAGGCCCTTCACATGCTAATCGAATCCCTCAGGGGACGGGGCTGGGCCATTAATATGGAAAAAATACAGGGCCCCAGCCAGGGTGTCATTTTCCTTGGAGTACAATGGAACTCTGGGCGCAGAAGCATACCCGATGCCGCCAAAAATAAAATTTTAAATTTTGCCGTCCCCTCAAATAAAACTGACACACAGAGATTCGTGGGGCTCCTGGGCTATTGGCGGCAGCATATACCCCACTTGACCATGCTTCTCCGGCCGCTCTATAGGATCTCCAGGAAAAAATCCACATTTCTCTGGGGGCCAGCGGAACAGGCTGCCTTTGATACAGCGAAACTAGCGGTGGAACAAGCCATGCCACTTTCTTCCCGCCAGGCGGGTCTGCCTTTTGAGTTACAGGTCTCAGCGAGCGAGACGGTCGCCGAGTGGAGCCTCTGGCAGAAGACCCCAGGGTGTAGAGTCCCCCTCGGTTTCTGGACTAAGTCCCTACCTGAAGCGGCAGTGCGCTACAGCCCCTTTGAGCGCCAGCTGCTAGCCTGCTACCTGGCGCTCCTCACCACAGAACGCCAAACAGGCACCGAACCTGTCGTCCTTCGCCCCCATCTCCCCATAATGCGATGGGTCAAGTCCCCCGATTCTACCCACAAGGAGGGCCGTGCCCAGAGGTCCTCCATTGTCAAGTGGAAGTGGTACATTGCGGACCGGGCTGAACCCGTCCTGAAGGGGTCAGCCGCCTCCATGAACAAGTCATGGCTTTCCCCCAGTCCCAGGACCCTGCCCCGGACATCCCCGAGGTACAACCCTCCCCAGCATGTTGGGGTCAACCCTTCGATTCCCTCGACCCCGACAGCAAACTGCGCGCCTGGTTCACGGACGGCTCCAGCCACTGGAAAGGGGGTAAACAATTTTGGAAAGCGGCAGCACTTCATTCCGCCACGGGTAGAATTTTAACCACCGAGGGAGAGGGGGGTTCCAGTCAACTTGCCGAGCTGGTGGCAGTCGCCCTCACCCTCAAACACTACCGGACCAATCCACATCTACACTGACTCCTGAGCAGTAGCTAACGGCATTGCGGTGTGGATGGCCCGGTGGCAAGACATGGGGTGGGAAATACACGGACGTCCCCTCTGGGGACAGCACCACTGGCCTTTCATTTGGGACCAGGCTACCCACAGGAAAATTTCTGTCCACCATGTGGATGCCCATACCCGGAAAGATAATGAAGAGGCAACGTTTAATGCTGCTGTGGACCAGGCTGCCCAAATATCACCTGCCACTACTTCCACCCCTGACACAGACCCCAGTGCACTAGCTGCGTGGGCACACCGCAAAGGTGGCTTGGTCTCTCTTACAAACCACCTCACTGAAGGTAAGTGCATTGATTTATGTTTGGGAAGGTCTATTGTTTGTCCTGGTAAGGGAGCAGCAGCTATCCAAGGTCAAGGGGGATAGCTGTCAAAGTGCTTTTCCCTTGTTCTTTGTTTGTGTAACTGTACCCTGTCCCCACACCGCTTTCTGTGTATTGTAGTTGCTTGTGTTGACCCAACTTCCCCTTGTAAATAAATTCCTTATTATTAAAACTGTGTCCAGCCCCTACTGTTGAGACTCAAAGAACCAGTTATTTTCCATCACAACACTGGGAGACTCTGTGTCTCCCAGTTCTCCAACATCTGGCATTAAGAACACACCACAGCCATTTAAATGGTACAGAGTGAAAAAAACAAGAAGGGAACGTTAACAGGCACTTTTCACAGAGTTGAAGCCTCTTTTGAGCCAAAGGCTGTCGCTTCTACTCTTGCCACTGGTCTACTCCCACCAATGGCCGCTCTGCTTATCCCTTCTGTACTTTTATTTGGTTCGTAGAGCTCTGTTAACGCTGTTGATAGGCCCTGTACAATGGACAAATGCCCATGAAGCTCTCTTTTTAAATAATTGCCGACCTACAAAAATCACCTCTTCGTAGATCTCTGTTGATGCAGCTGATAGGCCGTGTACAATGATCATTTAAACCCCGACTAAACAGAGCAACCAAAACCTTCTTGTTCCACCTTGTCTCTGCTGAGAAATCAATGGAATAGTTGGCCATCGATCACAATGCCTGAAAAAGCTGGTGGAGTTTGCTGACTTGCCTCTAAGGCCCTGGCAGGATGAAAGAATACCCAATTCATCATACTTAGAAATAATTTTATATGAGAATACATGGGAGAGTCCTTCTACCATAAAGCAGTGGCCCATGAAAGGGCCCTGCCTGAGAGGAGTGAAATTATGTACAGGTAAATCCAAAGAATTGATTGAGGACTTTAGGAAGGGTCAAGCTCCTGGGTGTCAACGTCTTTGAAGATCTATCCTAGTGGCTATTAGGAGTTTGAGTAGATTTGATATGTCACCAAAGACTCTTCCAAATTTCTACAGATGTACCGTAGAGAACATTCTAACTGGTTACATCAATATCTGGTATGGTGAGGCCATTGCACAGGATTGGAAAAAGCTGCAGAATTTGCAAACTCAGCCAGATCCATCATGAGCACTAGCCTCCATAGGATATTTTCAAAGGGCGATACCCCAAAAAGGCATCATTAAGGGTCCCCATCACCCAAGACATGCCCTTTTCTCATTGCAACCATCGAGGAAGTGATAGAGGAGCCTGAGACACACATTGAAAATTTTAGAAACAGCTTCTTCCCCTCTGCCATCTGATTTCTGAATGGACAATAAATCCATGAACACTATCTCAGTATTTTTATCTCTTTTTGCACTCTTCATTTAATTTATTTTTTAATATATACTTATTGTAATTTATAATTATTGTTATTACTATGTATTGCACTGCACTGCTTCTGGAAAACAACAAGTTTCACAGCATAGGGTATTCAATTGATATTAAATCTGATTCTGAAGTAGGGGACCAGCCTTGTTCACAATATTTCAGATTTGTTCCCATTAGAATCCTAAATAATTAGACCCAGATCTCTTTACTTTTATACAAAATCCTGCTGCAATAAAAAAAAATCATATGTTTTGCCTTTCTAGTTCCTTGCTCTATCTGTTAGATTTGTGTCAAAGATACCAAGGTCCCTCTGAACACCAATTACTATCAAACCTCTTACAGTTTAAAATATACTCAGTGGCCAAATTTATTAGATACACCTGTACACCTGCTTGTTAATAACTAATCAGCCAATCATGTGGCAGCAACACAATGCATAAAAGCATGTAACATTATTAGGTGTATTCTGGAGTTAGGGTATATAGCAAATATTAATTTCACCAGTTCAACCTCGCTCTGGCAACTCCTGCGACGTCACTGGTACCAAGCTGTATCGGTCCTTGACCTTTCATTGGACAACATCGGTGGCGTGGAGAGGGAGACTTGCAGCTTGGGCAACTGCCGGTCTTCCATCCAACCCTGCCCAGGCCTGTAAGAGAAGACTTTTCAGGTGCAGATCCATGGTCTCGCAAGACTAATGGATGCCATCATCAGTTTCACCGGCAACCAATCTTCAGATTTGAATATGGATTTCAGATTGAATTTAAAATGCAGCTCTGAACAAAAGTCACCCTGAAGCTGCAGACTGGGGTTGATTACAGACCAGAAAACACCCATTCACTTGACATCTGCATATGCATGACTCTAGAGAGAGTCAGCAGGAATTAACATTCAATTTTGGTGTCTGGAGTGTGGGTGCGAAGGATATATTTGAGAACTATATGTAATAATGTGATGAAATATTGGGTCAAGCAGGCCTCTTCTTACAAGACTGACTCAATATGAAGCCTGTTGCTTGTTCTTGCTGAATAAAACATTTCTGTATCCACTAGCTTTAGTGTCTCTCTGGTGACTTTGTTCACATCACAACAACATGGACAAGAGGTTCAATTGTTGTTCAGACCAAACATCAGAATGGGGCAAAAATGTGATCTAAGTGACCTTGATCATGGAATTATTGTTGGTGCCAGATGGGGTGGTTTGAGTATCTCAGAAAATGCTGATCTCCTGGGATTTTCACACACAACAGTCTCTAGCGTTTACAGAGAATGGTGCGAGAAACAAAAAAAAACTGAGCGGCAGATCTGTGGGCAAAAGTGCTTTGTTAATGAGAGAGGTCAGAGGAGAATGGCCAGACTGGTTCAAGCTGACAGAAAGATGGCAGTAACTCAGATAATCATGTGTTACAACAGTGTTTTTGCAGAAGAGCATCTCTGAATGCACAAAACATCAAACCTTGAAGTGGAAGCAGACCATGAACATACACACAATGGTTACTTTATTAGATACAGGAGAGCCACTATGTGTCTACTCTTTTTATTTTTACTAAAGAGTAAAAAGAAAAGAAACCTCACATTATATTCCATCAGCCATGTCCTTGCACATTCATTTAATCTATCAATATCATTAGTCTTATTCTGCCTGGGAATATAAAAAGCTTTTACATTTTATCAAGAGGTATCATTAACTTATCTTGATAGTCATTGCTGAACCACTTTTCCTGCTTCTTTTATCTTAATGGTTTGTATTTTATTTGTAAATTATTTATTAATGCTTTGCAAGTCTTTTTCTTTAAATGCAGGTTCCATTTCTACCAAAGCCAACCCATGCCTTGTGGCTTGTGATTTACTTTATTCAGAATTGAGATGCAGGTTTCAATTTGAACTCAATGATATTTATAGAAAATTTCTATTTAGCACCATTCCCTAAAGGACATTTTTGACCAGATCAATTAACTTTACTCGTTATATGTTACAAGATCTAAAATAGGCTGTTCCCTTGTTTGAGCACACTGATCTAGAAAACCATCTATTATACACTTCTCCATTTTTTTTATTGATTTAGGCATACAGCATGGAATAGGTCCTTCTGGACCTTTGAGCTGCGCCGTCTAGTAACACCCAACAACCCTAACCTAATCACGGAACAATTTAAAACCAATTAATGACCAATTAACATAACCGTTACATCTTTGGACTGTGGAAAGGAACTGGAGTACTCAGAGAAAACCCACACTTTCCACGGGGAGGAGACTGGGATCGAACTCCAAATTCCAATGCCCTGAGCTGTTATAGTGACATGCTAACTGCTATGTTACCACAACACCCCAGTACCAATCATGTTATTTTTTAGGTCAATGTATCGATTAAAGTCCCCCGTGATAGCTGTCACTTGTGTTCGAGGGCCTATATGCAACGTTCATCATTGCTTTTTGCTTCTTGATCTACACAAGTGGATTCTACTTTGACCATAAGATACAGGAACAGAATTAGCCCATCTATTCTGCTCTGCTGTTCCATCATGGCTGATTTATTTTCTCTCTCAACCCCATTTTCCACGTAATCTTTGATGCCCTTACTAATCAAGAATCCATGAACCTCTGTTTTAAATATACCCATGACTAGGCCTCCATAGCCATCTGTGGCAATGAATTCAATAGCTTTCAATTCCAGGCAGTTCAGTGCAATTTCAGGTTTTGAAGTTCTTCCTCTCAGCTGCTTTTACCCCATTCTCTAATAACAGGCATCTTGTCTCTTTTTCTACTTTCCCATTTCTTCAAAAATGTAAGTCACCAGCAAGATTTAATTCTGCAGCCACATCTCTGTAATGGCTAGTGGAATGTTTCCATGTATTTCTATCTGAACTATTAATTTCCTACTCTGTTAATAATTGTTGCATGCATTCAAATAAAGAGCTTTCAGTTTTGCCCTTGTATCATTTTTCATTACTCTGATTGGACATATATATGTGTGTGCTCTCCCTCCCTGACAGAATCTAGTTATCATTCCCCATTTTGCTACCCCCTGCATGGTTTTTTCACTTTGATGTTCTCTATTTCTCTTCACCCTCATTATCCATGCTCTGAATAGTGAATTCAGAGAACTCTGTACAAAAGATTGCAGATGCTGGAATATGAGGCAAAAGACTTAGTTGGATCCACTAGTTTATCACAAGCTCCATTATGGAAGCAACCCTCCCCACTATCAAGAACATCTTCAGAAGGCAGCGTCCATCATTAAGAATCCTCGCCATCATCTGGAACATGCCCTCCTCATTACTGCCATCAGGGTGGAGTTACAGGAGCCTGAAGACCTATACTCATTGATTCTTGAACAGCTTCTTCCCCTCCGTTATCACATTTCTGAATAGTCCATGAACACTACCTCAATATTATCTTATACTACTTGTTTATTTTGCATTTTATAGTAATTTGATGTCTTTGCACCATAATACTGCTGCAAAATTCACATCATACAAGGCAGTAATAATAAACCTGATCCCCAAGTAGCCAATTTTGAGCCTCCTGAGCAACTAAGAAATCAACGCAGAAGTGAGTTTCCCAGCATCTTTTGCCTGCTCTTCCATCCAATAAGTTGTTGCCTCATCATTACCTCGGACTCACCTTTCTCCACAAATCCCATGTCCCTCAATTTTCTTCATATCCAGATAGTATCAATATACTCAGTAACTGTGTCCATGTCATCTTAGTTGGGACTTCCATAGATTCACCATTATCTGGGCATAGAAACCTCTTCTCATTCTGAATCAGAGTCAGGTTTACTATCACCAGCATGTGATGTGAAATTTGTTAACTTCGCAGCAGCAGTTCAATGCAATACATAATATAGAAGAAAAGAAAACAAAATAAAATAACAATAAATAAATCAATCACAGTATACATATATTGAATAGATTAAAAACTTGCAAAAACCGAAATACTGTATATTAAAAAAGTGAGGAAGAGTCCAAGGTTCAAAGTCCATTTAGGAATCTGATGGCAGAGGGAAAGAAGCTGTTCCTGAATTGCTGAGTGTGTGCCTTCAGGCTTCTGTATCTCCTGCCTGATGGTAACAGTGAGAAAAGGGCATGCTCTGTGTGCTAGGGGTCCTTAATAATGGACGTTGCCTTTCTGAGACACTGCTCCTTGAAGATGTCCTGGGTACTTTGTAGAGCTGACTAGATTTACAACCCTCTGCAGCTTCTTTCAGTCCTGTGCAATAGCTCCTCCATACCAGACAGTGATGCAGCCTGTCAGAATGCTCTCCTGTTAGAAGTTTTTGAGTGTATTTGTTGACATATCTAATCTCTTCAAACTCCTAATGAAGTATAGCCGCTGTCTTGCCTTCTTTATAACTGCATTGATATGTTGGGACCAGGTTAGATCCTCAGAGATCTTGACACCCAGGAACTTGAAACTGCTCACTCTCTCCACTTCTGATCCCTCTATGAGGATTGATATGTGTTCCTTCGTCCTACCCTTCCTGAAGTCCACAATCAGCTCTTTTGCTTACTGACGTTGAGTACCAGGTTGTTGCTGTGACACCACTCCACTAGTTGGCATATCTCACTTCTGTACGCCCTCTCGGCACCACCTGAGATTCTACCAACAATGGTTGTATCATCAGCAAATTTATAGATGGCATTTGAGTTATGCCTAGCCACACAGTCATGGGTATATAGAGAGTAGAGCAGTGGGCTAAGCACACAGCCCTGAGGTGCACCAGTGTTGATTGTCAGCGAGGATATGTTATCATCAATCTGCATAGATTGTGTCTTCCGGTTAGGAAGTTGAGGATGCACCTTAGGAAGGGAGGTACAGAGGCCCAGGTTCTGTAACTTCAATCAGGATTGTGGGAATGATGATATTAAATGCTGAGCTATAGTCGATGAACAGCATCCTGACGTAGGTGCTTGTGTTGTCCGAGTGATCTGAAGCCATGTGAAGAGCCATTGAGATTGCATCTGCCGTTGACCTATTGTGGCGATCGACAAATTCAGTCCTAAATGACTGAACTCTTTATTTAGATTGTCTGGACTTTGATTCTGGCCTCCCAGCAATCTCCTCATGTTGCAAATCTGTCATCCCAGGAATCAATCTGGTTGACCTTCAAGTAATCCTGCACAGGCTAGGAGACGAGACTGTATGTTATACTCCAGATGCAGAGTCACTGGGGACTTTATAATTGGAGCAAGGCTCTTGTGCACATATCTTCTTGCAAGTGAAGACGAAACCACCATCTGCCTTCTTAATTGCTTGTTAACCCGGCAAGAACTTTCAATGATTCATGTACATGCATATCCTGGTCCCTCTGAGCATTAACTGCTTTCAATCACTTATCAGTTAAAAAGTACTCTGCCTTTCTATTTCTTCTACCAATTAGCCTGTCCATATCCCCTGAAAATCTCAGGGACAACTTGAGCTAGTTCTTAATCTAAAAGATTAAAGATTAGACAAAACATGTACATCGAATCATGCAGTGAAACGCATCATTTGCGTCAAATCAAATCAACAAGGATTGTGCTGGGGGCATCCGGCAAGAGTTGTCACACTTCTGACACCAATATAGCATGCCCACAACTCACTAACCCTAATATGTACATCTTTAGAATGTGGGAGGAAATTGGAGCACCCAGAGGAAACCCATATGGTCATGAGAAAAATGTACAATCTCCTTAGAGACAGTCACGGGAATTGAACCCTGATCTTACAGTTGGTGTTGTAATAGTGTTGTGCCAACTGTGCTAGACTCCCCCTGAGAATACTCTTCCTCCTTTAGCAGTTCTTCCCATTCAATTTGTCATCCTTTATTTGTAATTGCATTTTCATAACCTCACAGGATCTTACAACTATAATGTAGGAAATGCAAAGACTAAGTTATTCAGAGAAAAGTCCCACAAACTGCAATTGGATAAAAGATCAGATCATGTTTTAGAATAATTGGAGCAAGACTATCGCATTTAAATCCTCCTGCAATAAAAGCCAACACACCGCTTGCCTTCCTAATTGATGTTAACTTTCAATTTTTTATGTACAGTATAAGAATACCTAGTACCTTCTGTGTTCTGATGAAGGTCTTTGTCCTGAAATGTTGATTCTTCTCTTTCTTCAGATGCCACCTGTTCTGCTGAGTGTTTCCAGCAATTCCTGAACTGGCTTCAGATTTCCAGCATCTGTACATCATTTTCAAGTTTTCAACATTTTCAAGTTTTGTTTGCTTGACTCAGGACAGTACAGGGGGCAGAAGCCAGAATAAGAAGGTGGGGGAAAGGTTGAGGAATAAAAAACTGGGAGGTGATAGGTGAGATTAGGTGAGGAGGTTCACCTGGGAGTCTGTCAGCTTATTTGTTGCATCCAATGCTCCCACTGTGGCCTCCTTTATAATCAGTGAGAGCCAACACAGATTGGGGACCACTTCATTGAACACCTTCCCTCTTCCATAAAAGGCAGGATCTCCCTGTGGCCAACCATTTCAATTCAACTTCCCATTCCCACACCACTATGTCTGTCCATGGCCTCCTCTACTGCCACAATGAAGCCAAATACAGGTTGGAGAAGTAACACCTCATATTCTGTTTGGATAGCCTCCAATCTGATGGCATGAACATCGATTTCGCTAACTGCCAGAAACTACTCCCCTCTGTTTCCCTTTTTTTTGTTTCTCCTCCATTCTAGTGGCCCTCTCACTCCTCTTCTTCTCCTTCCCCACCCTCATGACCTGCCCATTTTCCTTTATTCCACTGTCCTATCCTATCAGATTCCTCTTCTTCAGTCTTTTACGTCTTCCACCTATCACCACCCAGCTTCTTACTTCATCCACCCTCCCCCACCCACACACCTTCTCCTCTGCTGGTCTTACCTATCACCTGCCAACTTGCAGTCCTCCCTTCTTTTTCTGGCTTCTGCCCCCCTTCCTTTCCAGTCCTGTTGAAAGGTCTTGGCCCAAATAGTCAACTGCTTATTTCCCTCCTTAGATGCTGCCTGATTTGCTGAGTTCTTCCAGCATTTCGCATGTGTTATTCAAGATCTCCAGCATCTGCAGGATCCCTTGTGTCACTGACATCATTAACGTCTTCGAGGCTTCAGTAAAGAGAGGCTTCACTCAGAGAAAACAAACCAAAGAAAAGCTCATTTTTTTTCATTCACTTCTTTATATCTGCTCAGCTAGCTAGAGATGATAGAGATGGCAGGATAATGCAATCCTCATCTTGCAGGTTGTAGGAAGGCAGGGAGACCTCCAACATCCCTGATGACTACAACTGTGAGAAGTGCATCCAGCTGCAGGTTCTAACAATCCACGTTAAGGAGTTGGAACTGGAAATGGATTATTCAGGAGGCTGAAGGGGTGATAGATAGGACATATAGAAAGGTAGTTATGTGGTGACCCACTTTTCAGCGCACTCGAACCGGCTCACAAAATGGCGCGCGCCGGCAGAGAGGCCAGCCCCTTCTTCACCAGCAAGGGGAAAAGCCCGCACGCGGGAAGGGACTGTGAATACGCATTCAGCCATCCCGCCCGGGGAGGGTGGAAACGGGAAGGCTTAAAAGCGAGGCCACGAAGTTTGAATAAATCTTTTACGCAACTACAGCTCACCGACTGCGTGTCGTTATTCCAGTGCTGTGTGTAGCACACTGCTACAATTAGTGACCCCGACGGCCCAAACGATATTTGGACCGAAGATGAACGACACTGCATCTGTTCATGCAGTTTCGTTGAAACTGCCAAGCTTCTGGACGCTGCGACCTCACCTATGGTTCCAGCAAGCAGAAGCCCAATTCCACATTTGGCAGATAACCTCAGATTCCACACGTTACTACTACGCGGTGAGCGCCCTCGACCAGGAGACAACCGCCAAGGTTGAGGAGTTCATACAGTCGCCCCCGGAGGACGGCAAATACACAGCATTCAAAGACCTGCTCATAAGGACTTTTGGAGTGAGCTGCCCGCTTACTGCACCTGGATGGTTTGGGAGACAGGCTGCCGTCGGCATTAATGAACGAGATGCTGTCCCTGGCCGGAGGACACAAGCCCTGCCTAATGTTTGAGCAGGCGTTCCTAGAGCAGCTGCCTGAGGACATACACCTGCTGCTGTCCGACGCGGATTTCAGCGACCCCTGGAAGGTGGCGGCCCGGGCAGACGTGCTGTGGAAAGCCAAGAAGGAGAGTGGGGCATCCGTCACACAGATCACCAAGCCACACGCCCAACAGCAGACCGGACCATGCCCGGCAGCAGAGCCCACAAAACCCAGAGGCAGGAGTGCGGAGGCCAACGAACAATGGTGCTTCTACCACCAGCGGTGGGGCACAGAAGCCCGCCGCTGTAGCCCGCCCTGCAACTTCCCGGGAAACGCCAGGGCCAGCCGCCACTGATGGCTACGGCAGCTGGCCATCGAGATAGCCTCCTGTATGTCTGGGACAAGCAGTCGGGAAGCCGCTTTTTGGTCGACACTGGGGCCGAGATCAGTGTTTTACCTCTGACGAGTTACGACACCCGCAACAGGGCACCGGGTCCCACCCTGAGGGCCGCGAACAGCAGCACAGTAAGGACATACGGCATCCGTACAGGTGCGGCTACAGTTCGGCTCCAGCCGGTTCACATGGGACTTCACACTGGCCGCCGTGGCCCAACCACTCCTGGGGGCAGAATTTTTGCGAGCTCACAGCCTGCTGGTCGACCTGCAAGGGAAGAGACTGGTCCACGCCGAGACATTTCAGACGTTCTCCCTGGGTGAAGCCCAGTTGCCGGCCCCACACCTAGACTCCATCACGCTGTCCGACAACGACTTCACCAGAGTCCTGGCGGATTTCCCATCAGTTCTGGCACTGCAGTTCATGGCAGCCATGCCCAGACACGGAGTACAGCACCACATCCCAACCCAGGGACCACCCCTCCATGCCCGTGCTTGAAGACTTCCCCCGGACAAGCTCCGACTGGCGAAGGAGGAGTTCAAGAGGATGGAGGAATTAGGGATCATACAGCGGTCCGACAGCCCATGGGCCTCCCCCCTGCACATGGTGCCCAAAGCAACAGGGGGCTGGAGACCATGCGGCGACTACCGCAGACTGAACGAGGCTACAACGAGGCTACCCTGTGCCACACATTCAGGACTTTGCAGCAAACCTACAAGGATCTTAGCAAGGATCTTCTCCAAGGTAGAGCTCGTCTGGGGATACCATCAAATCCCCATGCATCTGGACGACATCCCCAAAACAGCACTCATCACTCCATTCGGCCTTTTCAAATTCCTCGGAATGCCATTCGGCCTAAAGAATGGCGCACAGACGTTCCAGCTGCTCATGGGCGTAGTGGGACGCGACCTGGACTTTGCATTCATCTGTTTGGATGACATCTTCATAGCCAGCAGTAGTCGTCAGGAGCATCTGTCCCACCTCCGTCAACTCTACGCCCGACTGAGTGAATACGGCCTAACAATCAACCCGGTCAAATGCCAGTTCGGACTCGACACCATCGACTTCCTGGGCCACAGGATTACTAAAGACGGGGCAACCCCTCTGCCCGCCAAGGTAGACGCGGTCCGCCACTTCCCCCGACCCAACACAATCAAAGGCCTGCAGGAATTTGTGGGTATGGTGAATTTCTACCACCGCTTCCTCCCCTCAGCAGACCAAATCATGCTGTTCACCCTAATGTCGGGTAAGGGCAAGGATATTACCTGGGACGAAGAGGCCGCAGCCGCTTTTGTTAAAATCAAAGAAGCCTTGGCAAACGCCGCGATGCTAGTGCACCCCAGAATGGACGTCCCTACCACCCTTACAGTGGACGCATCCAACACAGCAGTCGGTGGAGTGCTGGAACAACTCATCGAGGGTCGCTGACAACCCCTGGCATTTTTCAGCAAACACGTACTACCACCCGAGCTCAAATACAGTGCTTTCGACCGGGAACTGTTGACGCTACACCTGGCAATCTGGCATTTCAGGTACTTCTTAGAAGGTAGGCCCTTCACCGCGTTCACGGACCACAAACTGCTTACCTTTGCGTTCACGAAGGCATCCGATCCCTGGTTGTCCCGCCAGCAGCGACATCTGTCCTACATCTCCGACTACACGACGGACATCCGGCATGTCTCGGGAAAGGACAACGTCGTGGTGGACACACTATCCAGACCTACCATCCAGGCCCTGTCCCAGGGGGTGGACTATGCAGCGCTGGCGGAGGCGCAGCAGGCAGACGATGAGAACTGCCTAGTTCCAGAACCACAGTCTCCGGTTTGCAGCTCCAGGACCTCCCCGTAGGCCCAGGTGAGAGGACCCTACTCTGTGACGTCACCACCGGCCAGCCCCGTCCCGTCATCCCGGCAGCCTGGCGGTGGCGAGTTTTCAATTCCATTCACAACTTAGCGCACCCCTCCATCAGGACAACTGTCCGGATGGTAGCCAACAGGTTCGTTTGGCACGGACTCCGCAAGCAGGTCAGTGAATGGGCCAAAACGTGCATGCACTGCCAAACAGCCAAGGTGCAGCGGCACACCAAAGCCCTGCCGCAGCAGTTCCACCCCACCCGCCGGCGTTTCGACCACATTCATGTGGATATCGTGGGCCCCTCTGCCAGTGTCGCGAGGAGTGCGGCACCTCCTAACTATTGTAGACTGGTTCACAAGATGGCCAGAGGCGGTCCAGTTCACCGACACCACCTCCGAATCTTGCGCCTGGGCACTGATTGCAACCTGGGTATCTCGCTTTGGTGTACCGGCCCACATTACCTCCGACAGAGGGGCCCGGTTCACCTCCAGCCTGTGGTCAGCCATGGCCAGCCTTTCGCGAAAACAGCTGCACCACACGACTGCCTACCACCCACAATCGAACGGGCTAGTGGAGCGTTTCCACCGTCACCTGAAGTCGGCTCTCATGGCCCGCCTGAAAGGGTCTAACTGGGCGGACGAACTTCCCTGGGTCCAGCTCGGAATCTGCACGGCGCCCAAAGAGGATCTGCACACCTCGTCAGCCGAGTTGGTGTACGGAGCACCCCTGGTCGTCCCAGGAGAGTTCATACCAGCCCCAAGGGGGCAAGAGGAAGAACCCGCAGCAGTCCTGGACAGACTACGTGAGAGGCTCGGTAACCTGGCCCCCATACCCACTTCACAGTATGGACAGAGCCCGACCTGCAGCACCGTAAGTTTGCTTTTGTACGATGGGGCGGACATTGGGCACCGCTACAGCGGCCCTACGAGGGGCCGTTTAAGGTGATCAGGAACAACGGGTCCACGTTCGTGCTGGACATTGGGGGAAAAGAGGAGGTTTTCACAGTGGACCGACTCAAACCGGCCCATGTGGACTTGGCGCAGCCGGTCGGGGCTCAGGCACCGTGACACAGAGGCAGACCTCCCAAACAGAGTCCGACCCAGACTGAGGACATTGGGGGGTGTATCGCCGGTTCTGGGGGGTGGGGTTATGTGGCGACCCACTTTCCAGCGCACTCAAACCGGCTCACAAAGTGGCACGCGCCAGCATTGAGGCCGGCCCCAAAAAGAGCGCCAGGCCTTCTTCACCAGCAAGGGGAATAGCCCGCACACAGGAAGGGACTGTGAATACACAGTCTATGGCATTCCCGCCCGGGGAGGGTGGAAACGGGAAGGCTTAAAAGCGAGGCCGTGAAGTTTGAATAAATCTTTTATGCAACTGCAACTCACCGACTGCATGTCATTATTCCAGCGCTGCGTGTAGCACACCGCTACAGTTACACCAAAGGTGCAGAATACAGGAAACTGGGTGACAGTCAGGAAGGGGAAAGGAGTTAAGGAGCCAGTGCAGAGTACCCCTGTGGCCACCTACCTCATCAACAGATATATCACTTTGGATACTGTTAGTAGGGGGGTGGGGGTAGAGGAAAGTCACCGTGGTCAGGTCTCTGGCACCAAGCCTGGCTCTGTGACTCAGAAGGGAAGGGGGGAGAAAAGGCATGTAGTATTGATAGAGCATTTGTTAGAGGAATGGACAGGAGGTTCTGAGGGCGAGAATGGGATTTCCGGAAGGTATTTTGTCTCTCAGGTGCCAGGGTCCAGAATATCTCAGATGGAGTCCTCAGCATATTTAAGTAGGAGGGTGAACAGCCAGAAGTCGTGGTCCATGTAGTTACCAGTGACATGGGTAGGATGAGTGACGAGGTTTTGTAGAGGGAGTTCAGGGTGTTAGGTGTTAAGTTAAAGGTGTAGGACCTCCAGGATTGTGATCTCAGGGTTGCTACCCATGCCACGTGTGAGGCCAGAACTAGAAAGATTATACAGTTTAATACGTGGCTAAGGAGTTGGTGTAGGAGGGAGGGCATCAAGTTTTGGATCATTGGGCTGTCTTCCAGGGAAGGTGGGACCTGTACAGAAGGGATGGTTTGCACCTGTACTGGAGGGGGACTAATATCCTAGCGGGAAGGTTTACTAATACTGAAGTTGCAGGGTGATGGGAACCAGAGTGCTTGAACAGTTAGAGGTTGTGGAGGCAGGTGTTAGTGAGACCTCAGACAAAGCTAGTAAGCAAAAGGCCGAGCATGGTGCAGCAAAATTTTAAAGGGTGAATACAGGACTGAAGGTGTTGTATCGGGATGCTCACAGTATACAGAATAGGGTAGATGAACTTGCAGCACAGTTGCAAATTGACAGGTATGATGTTGTAGACATCACTGAATCATGGCTGAAAGATTAAAGCTGGGAGCTTAATGCCCAAGGATGCACATTGGATCGAAAGGATAGGTAGGAAGGCAGAGAAGGCAGCATTGATTGAAAAATGAAATAAAATGATTAGAAAGAGATGACATAGAGTTGGAAGGTGTTGAATCATTGTGGATAGAGCTAAGGAACTACAAGAGTAAAAAGACCCTGATACAGACCTCCAAACAGTAGTAATGATGTGGCCTACAAATTACAATGGGAGATAGAAAATTCATGCCAAAAGGACAATGTTACAATTGTCATGGTAGATTGGGAAAATCAGTTTGGTACAGTAACTGGATCACATGAGGGGGATTTTCTAGAGTGCCTATTAGATGGCTTTTTAGAGCAGCTCGTGGTTGGGCCCACTAGAGGATCAGCTATTCTGGATTGGGTGTTGTACAATGAACCGGAATTGATTAGAGAATTTAAAGTAGAAGAACCCTTAGGATCAAATGATCATTTGGGAAGGAGAAGCTAAAGTCAGATGTATGAGTATTACAGTGGAGTAAAGGGAATTACAGAGGCACGAGAGGGGAGTTGGCCAGAATTGATTGGAAAAGAACACTGGCAGGGATGATGGCAGAGCAGCAATGGCTGGAATTTCTGGAAGCAATTCGGAAGGCACAGGATATATACAACCCAAAGAGGAAGAAGTATTCTAAAGGCAAGATGGCACAACAGTGGCTAACAAGAGAAGTCAAAGCCAACGTAAATGCCAAAGAGAGGGCATATAATAGTGCAAAAATTAGTGGGGAAGTTAGAGGATTGGGAAGCTTTTAAAAACCAACACAAGGCAACTAAAAAAAGTCATTAAGAGTAGAGGTTGTGGAGATCAAACACAAAAGTAAACTAGCTAATAATATTAAAGAGCCTACCACATGTTTCTTCGGATACATAAACTGTAAAAGACGGGAGACCGGAAATCAGACCGCGGGAAAGTGATGTTGGAGAGGTAGTAATGGGGGACAAAGAAATAGCGGGATGAGCAGGATAAGTATTTTCCATCAGTCTTCACTGTGGAAGACACTAGCAGGATGGTGGAAGTTCCAGGTGTTAGGGGGCATGGAGTGTGTGCAGTTACCATAACTAGAGAGAAAGTTCCTGGGAAACTGAAAGGTCTGAAGTTAGATAAGTCACCTGGACCAGACGGTTTACATCTCAGAGGTCTGAAAGAGCTGGTTGAAGGGATCATTGAGGGATCCCTTAAGATCTTTTAAGAATCACTAGATTCTGGAAGACTGGAAAATTGCAAGTGTCACTCCACTTTTCAAGGAGGGAGGAATAAGAAAGGGAACTAGAGGCCAGTTAGTCTGACCTCAGTGGTTCGGAAGATGTTGGAGTCGATTATTAAGAGATCTCAGGGTACTTGGAGGGTCATGATAAAATTGGCCATAGTCAGCATGGTTTTCTCAAGGGCAAATCTGTTGGAATTCTTTGAAGAAATAACAAGCAGGATAGACAAAGGAGAATTGGTTGATGTTGTGTACTTGGATTTTCAGAAGGCCTTTGACGAGGTGCCCCATGAGGCTGCTTAACAAGCTACTAGCCCATGGTATTACAGGAAAGATTCTGGCATGGATAAAGCAGCAACAAACAAGAGAAAATCTGCAGATGCTGGAAATCCGAGCAACACATACAAAATGCTGGAGGAACTCAGCAGGCCAGGCAGCAGCTAGGAAAAGAGTACAGTCAATGTTTCAGACTGAAACCCTTTGGCAGGACTAGAGAAAAAAAGCTGAGGAGTAGATTTAAAAGGTGGGGGGAGAAAAAGGTGACAGGTGAAAGCTGGAGTGGGAAGGATGAAGTAAAGAGCTGGGAAGTTAATTGGTGAAAGAGATATGGAGGAATCTAACAGGAGAGGACAGAAGGCCATGGTAGAAAGAAAAGAGGGGAGGAACACCAGAGGGATGCAAGGAGATAAGGTAAGAGAGGGAAAAGGTGAAGGGGAGGGTGGGGTCATTACTGGAAGTTTGAGAAATCAATGTTCATGCCATCAGGTTGGAGGCTACTCATCACGACAGTGGAGAAGGCCATGGATGGACATATTGGAATGTGAATGGGAAATGAATGGCCACTGGGAGATCCTGCTTTTTCTGGCAGATGGAGCGTAGGTGCTCAGCGAAACAGTCTCCCAATCTATGTCGGGTCTCAGCTCTACATTGGGAGCACTGAACACAGTATATAATGTGCTGGACACGGAGGCTGGTGGGATGGTAGGTGAGGACAAGAGGAACTCTATCCCTGGTAGGGTGGCAGGAGGATGGGGTAAGAGCTGATGGTGGAAGAAAGGAAGCCACTTTCTTTGAAAAAGGACATCTTCTTTCTAGAATGAAAATACTTATCCTAAGCAGATGCGGCAGAGACAGAGGAACTGAGAGAAAGGGATGGCCTTTTTATAAGTACTGTAACAGGGTGGGACAAGGTATTGTCCAGGTCACTATAAATCTGTGGGTTTATAATAGACATCAGTAGATAAGCTGTCTCCGGAAATACAATGAGATCAAGAAAGGGAAGGGAGGTGTTGGAAATAGAACAGGTAAATTTGAGGGCAGGGTGGAAGTTGGAGGCAAAGTGGATAAAGTTATTGAGTTCAGCATGGGTGCAGGAAACAGCACCAATGCAATCGCCATATGTAGTGTAAGAAAAGTGCGGAATGATCACTGGTGTGGGCTTTGAACACGCAGCCAACGAACAGGCAGGTATAGCTAGGACCCATGAGAGTATCTATCCATGGCTACACCTTTTGTTTGAAGGAAGTGGGAGGAGCTAAAGAAGAAATTATTTAGCGTAAGGACAAGTTCTGTTAGGAGGAGTGTTGGTGGAGGGGAACTGGTTAGGTCTGGTGTCCAGAAAGAAACGGAGAGCTTTGTGGCCTTCCTGGTGGAGGATGGAGGTGTATAGGGACTGGACATCCATAGTAAAAGTAAGATGATGGGGGCCAGGGAACCTGAAATCGTTGAAAAGATCCAGAGCGTGTTAGATGTCATGGATGTAGGCAGAAAGGACTGAACTAGGGGCAATAAAGCAGTCAAGGTATATAGATAGGAATTCAGTCAGGCAAATACGCTGAAACAATGGGTCTACCTGGACAAACAGGTTTGTGTATTTTCGGTCAGAGATAGAAACGGCTGGTGTGGTGTATGGGAGATCCCCAGAGTTAATAAGGTTGGTGATGGTGTGGGAGACAATAGCCTGGTGTTCCTTAGTAGGATCCTGTTCAAAGGGCAAGTTAAGAGGTGCCTGAGAGTTCACCATTTTCTATCCCTTTTTCCACTTCCAACCTTATCTCCTCTCTCCCCCTCTGGTGCTCCTCTCCCCTTTTCTTCTTTCATCAGTCAAATTACATTATCTGCTTTAAGAACAACTTCTCCTCTGCTAACAGGTTGAGGAAAGGTCTACAAGCCCATGAACACCACCTCATTATTCCTTTTCTGCACCATGCACATTTGCATAACTTGCAGCTATTTTTGGCTTGCCTTGCACTGACAGATTTAATATGAAAGTGGTAACAAACCTGATTCTGATTAAAGACATTAGCGTAGGGCCTTTAAAAAATTTAAGCTAATCGAAGTCAATGTGGCATAATGAAAGGAAAACAATTGTCCTATTTACTGATTCTTTTCTGAAGTACTATAGTAACATGCACTATAGATCTAAAACATGCTGCAGGTCTTAACATTAGCATGAGTAGAATGCATGCAGCCAGCCACAAAATACTTCAATAGGTGGCAAGATGTAACAAACATGTGCTGGGCATCACAAACATGAGAAAATCTGCAGTGCTGGAAATCCAAAATCACACACAAAATGCTGGAACTCAGGCTAGGCAGGATCTATGGAAAACAGTCAACAGACATTTGAGGCAGATTCTTCATTAAACCCGAGAAAAAATGGTGGAGTGAGGCTCCCCATCCTACTGTAGCACCATCAGTGTCCTGACCAGTTGTATCATCTCGTATGAAGATTTCAAGGTGACAACACAGCAAAACCCTGCAAGATTGTGAGGATTGCTGAGATTCAGAGTTCACTCCACCGCCCATCCATACAACCTCTGTGACCACTTACCGTCAGAACAAAGACTGTTAAGGTTGGGTGACAGCTTCTTCCCTCAGGCTGACACCTGATACCATCCAATACACATTATCTGACACCAGTAGCAGTAATTTAACTAGTTGTCATATATGCACTTTGTCAATTTGTACATCTACAGAATACTTTGTTGTATGTGATATGTGTACTGTTTTGCACCTTGGTCCTTGCGGAACATTGTTTCGTTTAGCTGTATACATGTATGGTTGAATGGCAATAAGGTTACATTGCCCTCATATAGGGTGATGTAATGCATGATTCACAAAACTCTGTACTGCACAGAATTAACAGAATATGCATTTGTTAGAGGGCATTTCACACCACACCCAGATTACCATTCAAGGATGTTAATACATTGGAAGCATTTCAGAGGAATGGATGAATGACCTTGAAGATTAGGCTTGTGTCCACTTAAAGTTCAGATTGAGGCCATGATGCTGAGTCAATACCATTGCAGCTAGCATAATGGGTATTGCCATTGGTTCAATTCTGCCACTGTCGATAAGGAGTTTGTACATTCTCCATGACTGTGCAGGTTTCCTCCCATATTCCAGACAGCAGTTAGTAAATCAGTTGATTAGGTGAGTGGGCTCACTGGTCCAGAAGAGCACGCTACAGTGCTGTGTCTCTAATAAATTTAAACAATTAAGGTTCCAAAGGGTCTTGGTAAGATTTGATGCAGGACATTTCTATAATATCTAGAACATGAGAATTATGATTTAACATTACACCACCAGCTTAAGGTATGAGATTTTCTCTGAGGATCAATGTTTGAAACTTTTCATCAAGGAATGATGGAAACAGACTTTATATATTTAAAAGATTGATAGATTCTGAACAAGGGCGAGAAAGGTTATCATAGACAGACAGGAATGCAGAGCATTCCGATCAGCAAAGATCTGAATGGTGGAGCTTACTGCTAATCCACAAGTAAAAACAATTCAATAGGATAGCTCAATGAATGTTTATTAGTCTACTAATCTGTACAAGAAAATCTATTTTTTAGATTCTTCTTCCTTAGAGAGCGTCTTAATGATCTCTTCCTTCTTGGCCTGCAGACGCTCTTCACGGCGCTTCCGAGCTTCCTTAGTCCTGTTTCTGCGAGCTTCAGCTTGGTCACTACAAAACAATGAACTCTGGTCAGCACCACAATCAGGAAGATATAATTTCCAAGGGTTGAGCTTTGTCAACAGTAATGCATATAAATGCCATGGGATTAGTTAGGATAGCAACTGATCAAGTACGACATAAACAATTTATGTTTCAGGCTGAGACCCTTCACCAGACACCAGAAGGGGAACAAACTGTTGGGAGGAACTCAAGAACACCACCTCACATTCCTCTTTTCCACCATTTTTGTAAATTTTGTCTTGCACCGAATTGCTGCCACAAAACAAATTTCACAACATAATAAACCTAATTCTGACCTGCATCCATATTGGGTCTCAATCCTAAACCCAGACTGTCCATGACGCTATTCAGTAGATGTACAAATTGACAAAGTGCATATATGACAACTAGTTAAGTTACTGCTACTGGTGTTGACCCAGTGAATTATTTCAACAGCTCAGATTTTGATACTAAATAGTAAGTTTGCCCAGGTTAGAGCTTTGAGCCTTAGAAGCTAATGGCACAGAAATAAAAGTAGAGCAACTACACCAAGAATAAGTATGCAATCTCTAATGGGCACTAAAACGTCAGAGGGTGGTTAGATATGGAAAAGGCACTATGCCACCAAATTGAGAATAGATCAGTAAGCATAAGAGAGAAGGTCTGTGCTACAATTGGGAATAGACAAGTATTCTCAAGTTTAGAGTAACAAAGAAAGAGGACCTAAGTTAGATCTGGAATTAAGTTTTTAAGGTATAAAATCTTCTGAAATTAAACCACTATAAGGCAAGATTGAAGCAGGAATAGAAACTGGAAGTATAAAACTGAAAATTCATTTTTAAATCAAGGTCCAAAGGTGAGATATTCAATTACGATTATTTAAATATGCATTGAAGCTTAGACCCCCCCCCAAAAGGAATATATTAAGCATGCAGTTCAATCAATCCCAAGAGGCAATCACACTCAAATTCTAAAATTTAACTCCAATCTTAAATCCAAAACACTTCTCGCAGATCTATGCAACACTTACGCCAGAAGCTTCTTGCGAGCCTTGTCTGCCTTCAGCTTGTGAATGTGCTCCATCAAGATGCGCTTATTTTTGAACACATTACCCTTCACCTTCAGATACAGACTGTGATACCTGCAAGGGTACAGTGTCAAAGAAACAAAGTTCTTATCTATTCAGACTGCTGCAAGCCACTGGCATTCCTTCAAAATATACTCCAGCATAATAATATTCCATAATGATACTGTTCAAGTCAAGTGTAATTATAGAATCAAATACAGATTTATCATCTGGACCCAAGAACATTCATGTTAAGACTTCCAAAGTGAGTTTTTTAAAAAAAATCAGAGCTACAGTGGGGGATGGGGGAGGAAAGGTAGACTAGCCACAATTGAATATTCTAATTTTCCTATGCTGGCAACTAAGGGCTCTCATATGGCCATCTGGGCTTTATACACCAGCCATGCCAAACCTCAAATCCTCAACCTTCAAACACAATAATGAATACTTACATGTGGCGATCAATCTTTTTAGACTCCCTGTATCGGCGAAGCAGGCGCCTCAGAATTCTCATTCTCCTCATCCAGGACAGTTTCTCCGGCATACGGGCATTGGCTGTACCCTTTCGCTTACCTGTTCAAGAATGCAAAGGAACATTTAATCCAACAAAACTCAGGAATCACAGCCAAGTTAAATGAGCCCAAGGGAATTTCACACAAAACAGTCAGTATTCCAGTCAGCTGCAGCTGGAGTATTTATAGAATGATAAGTGCAATACAAACTGAAGCAGTGACTATAAAAGGTTGATAAAGCTTGAGAAAACAAGACATTAAGGTTTTCAGTCCTTCAAGGAGTCACCCAAAGTGCCCAGTTAGGTTAACCCAAATTATGGCACTGGAACACAACTTCTACTTAGTAAGAATGAAAACAGCCTACCCGCTTCAAAAGCAGCCCATAGATTTAATGCTCTTTACAGAGGTGCCTGGCATCTACTAATTGGTGCCGAGTTTTGACCATAAAATAATTTATTAATGTTAAAACACTAATATATTCAAGGCCAATGTAATGTATTTTCAATTGCACAAAACTTAGATTCCTATGACATTTTTAACATTTGTAGTGAAGGAAGAACACTTACCTATACCCATATGTCGGCCTTTCCTGCGTGCAAGGGTGTTTTTCCTGCACCGAGCACGTGAATGCACCGTAACAGGTTTGCGAATAATCAGGCCATCTTTAACCAATTTTCTGATCTGTTGACCTGCAGAAGGAAAACAAACTCTGCATTTGGTACCACGTGTGTCTTCCTATCCCTTACACATATTTGGTGGTTCTCACTACAATTGTAACTACTCTGCAAGCCATCACAATTCTCAATACTATTCAATAAAGTCCAGTCCCATTGGTGGAGGTGAAGCTTGCAAGAAATAAACCACAATAAAGGAAAAGAATAGAACATAGAATAATGGAAGATCCATAATTTGCCAAAGTGGTAAAGAAAAAAGGTTTTGTTTAGGTATAGAGCTTTGATCATTTTGGTCGGAGCGAGAATGGGGAGCCACATGTTTCAGATGCTGCTAGAACCTATAAACAGTCAACCTGAACTACATACATTGGCTGGTTGCTCTCCATTCAAATACTACTATAGTTGGAAATAACTTGGAAAATGTGTAGCTCAGGTAGTTGATGGTTGGGTTGGACTGGGCAATCCTGAACTGTCAATATGGGAGAACTCAAGTATTACTACAGTTTTCGGAGCCGACAAGCAGATAGTCAAATTTTATTAATTCATTAGGTAGATTAGTGTTACTTCAGATCAAATTAACAGCTTTTGGACAACTTGGAGAGAATGGATGAAACTTCTCAAGCTTGGCACAAATAACATAACAGCTTTTAATGAGGGCATTTCTAGTTATGAAGGTGTAAGATAGAGATACAGCCTTGACCAAGATGCCCCAGTAGGGGGAACTGCACTGGATGTTTTAAGATCGACTGGTTAAGAATGACTAGCAAGAGAATAACTAGCAATCACTCAAGCATGGCAGGGCATTTGCTTGGACGTGAAGAATATGGGAAACGTTCTTAATGAATACTTTACATCAGTATTTACCAAGGAGAAAAACATGGAGGATATGGAGATCAGTGGTGAGCACATTGACACGTTAGGGCATTTAGGTAAAAAAGGTGGCAGTTGGGTCTCAAAACATTAAGGTGGACAAGTCTCCAGGGCCTGATGGAATATACCCAGTTGACTGGGAGAGGAAAAAAGATTGACTGGGCCTTCACCAATATCTTCATGTCCTTTCTAGACACAGGCGAGGTCCCGGAGGACTGATGAGTAGCTGATGTTCCATTATTCAAGAAGGAAACCAGGTACAATTCTGGAAACTATAAATTGACGAGTCTTATAACAGTGCTGGTGAAGTTACTAGAGAGAACTCTCAAGGATAGGACGAGAGCATTGAAAAAGCATGGCCTAATTAGGGAGAGCCAGCGTGGCTTTCTGAGAGGCAAGTTATGAGGAGTAATTGATAAGTTTGTGGCCTAAGGTAGGAGTCAATTTTAGAAAAACGAGCACATTTATTTTTCCTACATTTACATACAGTTGTTGTGGAACATACGGATCCCTCCTTTGTAGAAGTCGGCGTCTTGGATCTCCAGAAGTCGTCCACAGCATAAAATGATTGATAAGTTTGTGGCCCAAATTAGAAGGAGGCGCGTTATTAACTTCAAACTTTCTGCATAATCGAAGAGTTGAACTCTACCTTCAGCCATGAACTTATCAATCACCACTGCTGTGGACCACCTGGAGGTCCAAGATGCTCTCGTTACATGCACGTGCAGTTCAAATCTTTGAGTGATAATGCAAAAAGTTTGAAGTTATTAACTCATATCCGTCTACCCTAGGCCACGAACTTATCAATCACCCCTGCTGTGGACCACTTCTACAAAGAAGGATCTGTATGCTCCACAACCGCTGGACTAAGTGTGTACATGTAGGAGGGGATGATGTTGAAAAATAAATGTGCTAGGTTTTCTAAAAAATGACTCCGTCTACCTTAGGCTACGAACTTATCAATCACCCCTCATGTCTTAATAGCTTTTTTTGACATGGGTGATTAATGAAGGTAGAGCTGTGGATGTTGCCTGCATGGATTTCAGTAAGATTCCTCATAGGAGATTCATCCAGAAGATTATGGCGCATGGGATCCATGATGAATTGGCCGTTTGGATTCAGAACTGGCTTGCCTTTAGAAGATAGTGGTTGAAGGGACTAGCTGGAGGCCTGTGATTTCTGATGTTCCACAGGAATCCATACTGGAACCTCTACTGTTTGTGATGTATATAAATGACCTGGATGAAAATGTAGATGGGTGGGTTAGCAAGTTTACAGACAACACGAAGATTGGTGGTGTTGTGGATAGAGTATATCATTGGCAAATAATACAGCGGGACATAGATCAGTTGCAGACATTGGCGGAAAAATGGCAGATGGGAGTTTAATCTGGCTAAATGCATAAGTGCTGCACCTCGGTAGGTCAAATGTAAAAAGACAGTATGCTGTTAGGCAAGATCCATAACAGTGTTGAGCAGAGGGATCTTGGGGTCTAAGTTCATAGCTCCCCGAAAGTGGCTAGACAGGTCGATCAGGTAGTGAATAAGGATTATGACATTCAAGGCATTTAGTGTAAAAATCAGGAAAGTTATGATGCAGCTTTATATAACTCTAGTTAGACTGCATTTGGAGTATTGCACAAAGTTCTGGTTACCCCACTATAGGATGTTGAGGTTTTGGAGAGGGTGCAGAAGCACTTTACCAGGATGTTGCCTGCTTTAGCAAGCACGTGCTATCATGAAAGGCTGGATAAACCTGGGTTGCTTTCTCTGAAGCAACAGAATCTTGGGGAAGATCTGATAGAGGTTTACAATATTATGAGAGGCACAAATAGACAGTATCTTTTCCCCCAGGGTTGAAATGTCTAACACCAGAGAGCATGCATTTAAGGTGAGAGGGTGTAATTTCAAAGGAGATGCGAGGGGCAAGTATTTTTTTTAAATAGAGTAGCGAGTGCCTGGGGTGGTTGCAGTGACATTTGAATAGGCATATGAATATGAGGAAATTGGAAGGATAGGGACACTGCATCAGAAGGGATTAATTTAGTTGGCTATTTGACTACAAATGTAATTGGTTCAGCACAACAATGTTCCTGTGCTGTACTGTTCTGTCACTGAAAAACAAATCTTCGGACAACACAATTCCCTCAATCCATAGCTTACATTCCTAAGACTAATCCAGTTTATATGTGGACAGCAAAAATATGAATAAGGCCTAACAATAGAGCAAAGGCACAATAATGTCAAACAAAATCAGATTAAAGCTCACTTACGAGAATTGGCATTGGCAATCTCATTAGTTTCATTGGGGTCCAACCATACCTTCTTTTTCCCGCAACGCAAAACACTGGAGGCAAGCCTCTTCTGAAGCCTGAGCATACTATATTAACAAAACAAGATGAGTTTGTTAAATATCAAAATAGATTAATAAAGCATTCCTGGTTTTTCAGAACTCTAACATGGGTTGACTTAAGCAATTGTCCTCAAAACTAAAATGAAAATTGCTAACAGTTAAATGCAAAAATTTTATTCCCCCAGTTACACATTAGGTGCCATCTAGCAATAAAGTTGCCTGGGGGAAATCTTCAGATACTGATGATTTTCCTTGCAAACTAGAATTAAGACATAGATTCCAACTAACAAGAGACTCATTTAAGAGATTTGGAATAATTTACTCATGGGATTGCAGAGCTACGCATGCTAAATCCCTGAGTATGTTCAAGACTAGACAACATTTTCAGTCCGCTAACGTCAAGTTGGGACAGACACAAAACAAGCTAAAGCTAAGATCTGACTGAATGAATTTAGTGAATGATGGAATTCGTGTACATATCATGCAGTATGTACCTATTGTTATTCTGACTTTATATTATGCATAAAACACCAAGTTCCAAGATGTACATTGTGAATGGAATGTAAAGATTGATACTTCAATTAATCAGATGATGAAAACATATTTAGAGATTGTTGGTTCGAGAAGCAATCAAAGCACTCAAAAACATACTGTTGATTATAGGTTAGAGTCTACATATTGTTACTTATGGCGGTTTTTTTCAGTTATAGGAGTCATACTCCATTATTACCCAACAAAACATCCTATTCAAGCTATGCATAACTGGAAAAACAAAGCAATTTAAGAATCTTGGAAAAGGATAAAAAGTTTGAATCAATATAGTGCTTAAGATACAACTAACCCATTGAAATTAGCAATATCATGTTTGCTCAGAGATACAATTTTATATCCCGCATTCTAGACACGAGAATGCAGATGCTGGCATCTTGAGGATAAATTCCTGGAGGAACTCTGTGCCGAAAGCAGGGGTACATGTGGTCCTGGTCCAGAATCCCAACCTGAAATGTTAGCTGTCCCCCGTTAATTTTTGCTCGACCTCTTCCTCCAGTTCGCCTTTTTTTAAAAATATCTCATGTAGCCTCGTGATGTAAAGTGCCATTCGGCTAACCAAATCCATTTTCCCATTAATTTGCCAACAATTGTCTCTTCCTCCCTGAACCATTCATCTCCCTCTCACCTCCCCAGGCCACTTGGGTCGATGAAAAAAAAACCCTCACCACGACAGGCCTCTCTCCCCACTGGGACAATGGTCATGGAGCCTTCCCGGAGTAGAGTGGGGGGGGGGGGGGGGAAGGAGGAAGAAGAAAGGGCGCTGGGCCCGAAGCTTCGCCAGGCCCCTGTCCGACCCGCCGGGGAAGCAGGCCATGAGCCACACTGCCCGGAGCGCTCCCACTCCAATACTAGGAACCCATGTTACTCTCCCTCATTCAACCCCGCGCTCCCTTCTCGACTCTTTCAATCTCTCCCACTCCCTTAACCGCTCACCTCATGGCGGCTCGATGGCGCTGGCCGGAAAAGAACGAGCATGCGCAGACCCGGCGCTCTACCACCCAGCTCTGGGGATACCAACTATTCCAAAAGAGGGGTTCTCAATTAGTCTCCTTATCTGCAGGAATTATTACGTCATCAACATCACTACAACAATACGATAACCATATATAAATCATAAATTATTATATATTTCTATAACGAAGTTCCTCGTGTATGTAACAAAGTTCAAAATGTATACAACAAGTCTGAAATAACCCCTAGATTAGAATAGTACAGCCCACACACGTTTTACGCAATGACGTTTTGGAAGCTCAGTCTCCTCCTCCAAGTTTCAGAGGGAGTTGCGCGTTGACGTCACCACAGCGGACACGTCGCCGCACTGAAATCCGTTACGTGACGACGCCGTGTTTATGATGCAAACGGAGACCCAGAGAATCACCGTCGTGCTCTATGCACGTTCTGTGTTGCAATGCCTCTGCACCGTACAGGTTCAGACTATTCGGCCCAAATCCTTCATAGCGAGCTAGTCCCGTCTGTCAGCATTTAGCATACAGTCCTCTAAATGACCACTATCCATGATGTTTTAAGTGTTGCTAATGTACCCGCCTCAACCACAATTTCTGACAGCTCATTCCAAATATGCACCACTCTGCATGAAGAAACTGCCCCGATGTCCCGTTTAAGTTTCTCGCCTCTGATCTTATTTTCTTTAGACCATAAGATGAGAAGACATAGGAGCAAATTAGGCGATTTGGCCCATCGCGTCCATTCAATCACAGCTGATCCTTTTCTCCCCTCCCAAGCTTACTCTTTAAAAACCTACAGCACAATACAGGCCCTTCGGCCCTCAAAGTTGTGCCAAACATGTCCTTACTTTAGAAATTATTAGGCTTACCTATAGCCCTCTATTTTACTAAGCTCCATGTACCTATCTAAAAGCCTCTTAAAAGACCCTATCGTATCTGCCTCCACCACTGTTGCTGGCAGCCCATTCTACGCATTCACTACTCTCTGAGTGAAAAACTTATCCCTGACATCTCCTCTGTACCTAATCCCCAGCACCTTAAACCAGTGTCCTTTTGTGGCAACCATTTCAGCCCTGGGGAAAAGCCTCTGACTATCCACACGATCAATGCCTCTCATCATCTTATACACCTCTATCAGGTCACCTCTCATCCTCCTTCGCTCCGAGAAAAGGCTGAGTTCACTCAAACTATTCTCATAAGGTATGCTCCCCAATCCAGGCAACATCCTTGTAAATGTCCTCTGCACCCTCTCTATGGCTTCCACATCCTTCCTGTAGTAAGGCGACCAGAACTGAGCACAGTACTCCAAGTGGGGTCTGACCAGGGTCCTATATAGCTGCAACATTACTTTTCAGCTCCTAAATTCAATTCCATGGTTGATGAAGGCCAATGCACCGTACGCCTTCTTAACCACAGAGTCAACCTGCGCAGCTGCTTTAAGCGCCCTATGGACTTGGACCCCAAGATCCCTCTGATCCTCCACACTGCCAAGAGTCTTACCATTAATACTATATTCTGTCATCATATTTGACCTACCAAAATGAACCGCCTCACACTTATTTGGGCTGAACTCCATCTGCCACTTCTCAGCCCAGTTTTGCATCCTATCAATGACCCGCTGTAACCTCTGACAGCCCTCCACACTATCCACAACACCTCCAACCTTTGTGTCATCAGCAAACTTACTAACCCATCCACTTCCTCATCCAGGTCATTTATGAAAATCACGAAGAGTAGGGATCCCAGAACAGATCCCTGAGGCACTCCACTGGTGACCGACCTCCATGCAGAATATGACCCGTCTACAACCACCCTTTGCCTTCTGTGGGCAAGCCAGTTCTGGATCAACAAAGCAATGTCCCCTTGGATCCCATGCCTCTTTACTTTCTCAATAAGCCTTGCATGGGATACCTTATCAAATGTCTTGCTGAAATCCATATACACTATATCTACTGCTCTTCCTTCATCAATGTGTTTAATCACACCCTCAAAAAATTCAATTAGGCTCGTAAGGCACGACCTGCCCTTGACAAAGCCATGCTGACTACTCCTAATCATATTATACCTCTCCAAATGTTCATAAATCCTTCCTCTCAGAATCTTCTCCATCAGCTTACCAACCACTGAGGTATGACTCACTGGTCTATAATTTCCTGGGCTATCTCTACTCCCTTTCTTGAAAAAAGGATCAACATTCACAACCCTCCAATCCTCCGGAACCTCTCCTGTCCCCATTGATGATGCAAAGATCATCACCAGAGGCTCAGCAATCTCCTCCCTTGCCTCCCACAGGAGCCTGGGGTACATGTCATCTGGTCCTGGCGACTTATCCAACATGATGCTTTCCAAAAGCTCCTCTTTCTTAATATCTACTTGCTCGAGCTTTTCAGTCTGCTGAAAATCATCACTACAATCACCAAGATCCTTTTCCATAGTGAGTACTGAAGTAAAATATTCATTAAGTACCTCTTCTATTTCCTCCGGTTTCATACACAATTTCCCACTCTCACACTTGATAGGTCCTATTCTTTCACGTCTTATTCTCTTGCTCTTCACATACTTGTAGAATGCCTTGGGGTTTTCCTTAATCCTGTTCACCAAGGCCTTCTCATGGCCCCTTCTGGCTCTCCTAATTTATTTCCTTCTTAAGCTCCTTCCTGTTAGCCTTATAATCTTCTAGATCTCTAACATTACCTAGCTCTTTGAACCTTTTGTAAGCTTTTCTTTTCTTCTTGATTAGATTTATTACAGCCTTTGTACACCACGGTTCCTGTACCCTACCATAACTTCCCTGTCTCATTGGAACGTACCGATACAGAACTCCACACAAATATCCCCTGAATATTTGCCACATTTCTTCCATACTTTTCCCTGAGGACATCTGTTTCCAATATAAGCCTCCAATTTCCTGCCTGATAGCCTCATAATTCCCCTTACTCCAATTAAATGCTTTTCTAACTTGTCTGTTCCTATTTCTCTCCAATGCTGTTGTAAAGGAGATAGAATTATGATCACTATGTCCAAAATGCTCTCCCACTGAGAGATCTGACAGCTGACCAGGTTCATTTCCCAATACCAAATGAAGTACAGCCTCTCCTCATGTAGGCTTATCTACATAATGGTCAAGAAACCTTTCTGAACACACCTAACAAACTCCACCCCATCTTAACGCCTTGCTTTAGGGAGATGCCAATCAATATTTGGGAAATTAAAATTTCCCATCACGACAACTGTGTATTACACCTTACTAGGATCTGTTGCCCTATATGTTCCTCAATATCCTTGTTACTATTGGGCAGCCTATAAAAAACACCCAGTAGAGTTATTGATCCCTTCCTGTTCCTAACCTCCACCCACAGAGACTCCATAGACAATCCCTCCATGACTTCCACCTTTTCTGCAGCCATGACACTATCTCTGATCAACAGTGCCACGTCCCCACCTCTTTTGCCTCCCTCCCTGACCTTTCTGAAACATCTAAAACCTGGTGCTTGAAGTAACCAATGCTGTCCCTGAGCCATCCAAGTCTCTGTAATGTCCACCACATCATACCTCCAAGTACTGATCCACACTCTAAGCTCATCCTCTTTGTTCACAACACTCCTTGCATTAAAATAGACACATCTCAAACCTTTGGTCTGAGCGTGTCCCTTCTTTATCACCTGCCTATCCTACCTCTCGCACTGTCCGAAAGCTTTCTCTATTTGTAAGCCAGCCACCTCTTCCCCAGTCTCTTCAGTTCAGTTCCCACCCCCCAACAATTCTAGTTTAAACTCTCCCCAGTGGCCCTAGCAAATCTCCCCACCAGGATATTGGTACCCCTGGAATTCAAGTGCAACCCGTCCTTTTTGTACAGGTCACACCTGCCCCAAAAGAGGTCCCAATGATCCAGAAATCTGAATCCCTGCCCCTATTCCAATCCCTCAACCATGCATTTACCCTCCACCTCATCCTTCTCCCTGGCCTTCTCCCATAAACTTTGATGCCATTTGGGTTATGGGCTGAGTGCGGGCCAGTGGGACTAGGTGAGTGTAAGCGTCGGCACGGACTAGAAGGGCCGAGATGGCCTGTTTCCGTGCTGTAATTGTTATATGATTATATGCCCAATCAAAAAATGATCAATCTCTGCCTTAAAAGAACCCAACGACCTGGCCTCCACAGCTGCATGTGGCAACAAAATTCACAAATTCACTACCCTTTGGCTAAAGAAATTTCTCCGCATTCCTGTTTTAAGTGGGTGCTCCTCTATCCTGAGGCTGTGCCCTCTTGTCCTAGACTCCCCCATCATGGGAAACATCCTTTCCTCATCTACCCTGTCTAGGCCTTTCAACATTCAAAAGGGTTCAATGAGGAGCCCCCTCATCCTTCTAAATTCCAGCAAGTACAGACCCAGAGCCATCAAACGTTCCTCGTATGATAACCCTTTCATTCCTGGTCCCAGAGGTTTGTAAATTGCCTCTGGACCCTCTCCAATGCCAGCACATCTTTGTTAGATGAGGAGCCCAAAACTGTTCACAATACTCAAGGTGAGGCCTCACCAGTACCTTACAAAGCCTCAGCATCACAATCCTACTCTTGTATTCTAGACCTCTTGAAATGAATGCCAACATTGCATTTGCCTTCCTCACCACCAACTCAACCTGCAAGTTAACCTCTAGGGTGTTCTGCACAAGGACTCCCAAGTCCCTTTGCATCTCAGATTTTTGGATTTTCTCCCGGTTTAGAAAATAGTCTGCCCATTTATTTCTACTACCAGAGTGCATGACCATGCACTTTCCAATGTTGTATTTCATTTGCCACTTACTTGCCCATTCTTCTAATTTGTCTTAAGTCCTTCTGCAGCCAGCCTGTTTCCCCAACACTACCTGCCCTTCCACCAATCTTCATATCATCTGCAATCTTGGTAACAAAGACATCAATTCCATCATCTAAATCATTAATATACAGCATGAAAAGAAGCAGTCCTAACACCGACCCCTGTGGAACATCACTAGTCACTGGCAGCCAACCAGAAAAGGATCCCTCTATTTCTATTCGCTGTCTTCTACCAATCAGGCACTGCTTTAACCATGCCAGTAACTGTGTGATCGCAAGACCCTGTTGGATATTGATTGCCACAAACCTGCTTCCCTTGTTTGGTGGCGAGGTAGCAGTGTTGCCTCAGTTGTAGTGAGGACTAGGCCTCAAGCCACAGGCTTGCATTGTAGTGTGGCATATGGGCTCAGCTGGGGGTGGCCTTTCCTGTTAGTGCTGTCCTCCAGTGTTGGATCGGTGGAAGTACAGTTTGGACTGCTGGGAACCATCAATTTGTTGGACTTGGCGCTCAGGGTCTTGGACTAAAATTGTATTTTCTTACTGAAACACTTAGGTTCCGTCGGCTGCGTAAGTCAGGGGAAAACAACCTCTGGCCCCACCAAACATGTGAGATTGAGGCATAAGCCCACCCTAAACCCCCCTGTTTGTGTGGATGCTGCATGATTTCTTACCATGTTACAAATAAGTATCACAAAATTACAGACAGTATACCACATACAATTAAAAGATTTAGCTTTATAATTCTTAATTTGACTAAAGGGTTAGGAAAGATTAAACAAAAAAAAAGAAAAGGGCCCATTTTAATGAAACGGTCCAATGTACACAAGTTGGAGCTCACGGTTTTCCCTTCACCGATCCTTCTTCGATCTCATCCCGAGCTTCGTCGAATCATGGCCCCGCTCCAGGTCGAATCCTACGACCTCTTCTCTCTTCATCTCTCCCTGACAAAAGCCCAAGCCCAACCTTAGTGTCCCTCACCAGAGAAACCTCCCCTTAATCTGGCCATCCTAAAGGGATGGCACACAATTCTCCCATCTCTTATCTTCAACAGTAACCCAAACAAGCAGCTTGTACAGAATCCAGTACAGAACAGCATAACAGTAAAAAACTATGAACCATGGCATTTCATTATGTTCTTCTGTCTATGTTTTTCCTTTCTCACTATTTTGAATGCGCGTGTATGTTTTTGCACCTTGGCCCCAGAGGAACGGTGTCTCGCTCGGCTATACTATATCCACTTATGGTTTGAATGACTGTTAAACTTGATTTGATTTGAAGATTCTCCTGTAATTTTCCATAACCTATCTATCTAACACTATCTATCACAACATCACTATATGTTAGTATCAGCCCTCCCTTATAAATACACATTCAAATTGTTTATATAAGTTACAGACAACAAAGGTCCCAGCACCAACCACTCTGGAACACCACTTGGCACAGGCCAGCAGTCTGAGAAACAACCCTTAACCATCACCATCTGCTTCCTACTACTGAGCCGATTAGGAATCCAATCTGCTATGTCCTCCTGGATCCCATGCAATCTCACATTTCAGGCAAGCCTGCCATGACAGACCATGCCAAAGTAACCTCGACTAACTTATAGAATGTATAAGAATATATAAAAATAAATAAATCATGCAAAAATAGTGAGGATGTGTTCATAGGTTCACGAACTGTTCAGAAATCTGCTGGCAAAGGGGTTGAAGCTGTGCATCTTCAGTGTCCTGTTCCTCGTCCATGATGATAGGAGTGAGAAGAGAGCATATTCTAGATTTTGAGGCTCCTTCATGGTGGATGCTGCCTTCCTGAGGCATCATCTTATGAAGAAATTCTTGAGGCCAGTACTTATTGTGGAGCTGGCTGAGCTATTCCATTATCTTTATCCACTCACTAACCTTTGTATCCCTTTGCATCCTCTACATTTGTCCCATCTACATGCCATCAGCAGATTTAGCAACCATACCTATGTATGTATGTATGTATCTATCTATATATATATATAATAGCCCAATTAACCGGAACCCACTATGTATGTATATCATATAGTACAGGTATATAACAGATATAAGCTATACTGTATATCATATAGTCAGTAAAATTAATGGTGTGCACAAAGCATAACATTGTCTCATTAATATATTTCACATCACAATGACCCCTGGGGCCTTTTTAATGTCAGAGAAACTAAAATGAAAGCATCCAAAATTATTTCCCAGTCTTGCAATTCCTACGGATGTAGCAATAAGAGTTTTGAAACATCAACAAGTGAGGTTGATACAAGATACCATTCCTTAATGGACAATTCAACTTCTTGGAGAGAAAGTAAGGCTCTTGTGAGCAGCTGTGTAAATGTGAACAAGATTTGTACCACTGGTTTGATTAATATCAATAAGGGTGGCACAGTAGTGTAGCAGTTAGCGCAACACTTTGCAGCTGTAAGATGGGTATTCGATTCCCACCCATTATGTGTAGAGAGTATGTGCATTCTCCCCATGACCTCTTGGGCCTCCTCCGGGTGCTCCGGCTGCCTCCCACAGTCCAAAGTTGTATGGGTTAGGGTTAGAGAGTTGTGGGCGTGTTATATTGGCACCAGAAGTGTGGTCCAGCACAATCTCTGCTAATATGATTTGACGCAAATGATGCATTTCACAATATGGTTCAATGTACATGTGACAAATAAAGCTAATCTCTTTCATCTTTAATCCTTACACGATGACTTGGAGCTATGGAAGTAAACATGTGGGCCTAAGGTGATGCATGAAGGCCCCAGTTCATCATCGTATCTATATTTGCTCAATGAGGGCATAAATGCTCTCTGTAAGCCATGCTAGCTTTAAGTAATTCGCTTTGAAGACATGATTTAGCACACAGTAATTATCTTGGTAATAAATCTTGCAAGGACAGCAGATGGCATCATCACAGCAGCTTTACAGAGGACATGTGATATTTCACCAGCTACTTTTGTGATGCTGAGGTTACATAACTGAGTAAGCGACCTCCACAATTTCCATCAGCATAGGTGCACCACAGGCTGTGACGGCTACTTGCTTTACACATATAACCGTATGTCTAAGCACAGCACACTGCTGTAGACTGAAAATCAGCATAAAGGAGGGAGATCAAAAATCTGGCTGAGCAGGGCCACAAGGACAACGTCTCATGTAGGAGGAGGAAACCAGAGGTCCATGAGCTAGTCCTTATTTGGGAATCAGAGGTGGAGAGGGTCAACAACTTTAAATTCCTCAGTGTTATCTGGGCCCAGCACGTAAATGCCATTACAAAGAAAGCACGGCAACGCATCTACTTGCTTAGAAGTTTGCAAAGATTCGGCATGACATCTAAAACTTTGACAAACTTCTATAGATGTGTAGTGGAGAGTATATTGACAGGCTGCATCACAGCCTGGTTTGGAAACACCAATATCTGTGAATGAAAATTCCTATAAAAAGTTTTGGATATGGCCCAGTCTATCATGGGCAAAGCCCTCCCCACCATGGAGCACATCTACATGGACTACTGATTCTATTATGGTTACTGGAGTTACTGTGTATGCCTGCAAGGAAATGAATCTCGGTTGTATGTGGTGACATATTTGTATTTTGATAATAAATTCACTTTGAACTTTGAAGTTTGAACTAAAGATATAAGAATGAGTCTGTAAAAGTAAAAGACTTCTGTTAATGTCAATTTATAATTCTGTTTTCATCATTGTTGGCAGAGCAATGTATCCCAGCCATTTTCCTTCTTCATTATTTATTTCTATTTCGTTTTATCTTGGGGCAGGAACAGAGTCGTTCATGAATTAGGTAGGATTCAAAGGTAGGATTGGGTAAAATTTGAGAGATTGAGAGAGCTAGGGCTTTTCTCTTGAGGAACAGAGGGATCTTGGGGTCCACATCCACAGATGCCTCAAAGTTCCCATGCAGGTTGATAGGGTGGTTAAAAATGTGTGTACTGTGCTGGCCTTCATTAGTCAGGGGACTGAGTGCACAAGCCATGAGGTAATGTTGCCGCTCAATAAAACCCTGGTTAGATTGCCACTTGGAACATTGTGTTCAGTTCTGGTTGCCTCATTATAGGAAGGATGTACGTAGATGTTTTAGAGAGGGTGCAGAGGAAATTTACCAGGATGCTACCTGGATTAGAGAGCATGTCTTGTGAGGATAGATTGAGCAAGCTAGGGTTTTTGGAGCGAAGGAGGATGTGAGGTGACTTGATAAGAGGCATAAACAGAGCAAACCCCAGGACAGGCCACCTCCAGGCGCCCAGTGTCCAATTAACTCACAAACATTGAACCTCTGGCATACCTCCAGTTGACTCATTGATCTTGGGCTTTGACCATTGAGCCCTAACTTTTGAGCATTAGACCCATTTACTGAACACATTCCACCTTAATTACTTGTTACTGTAGGAATCTATATTCAATACCCTGCAGAATGTTTAATTAAATAAAGGCTTTCTGTTTTCTATTAGTGTGAATTCTTCTACAGGGTCTATTTGAACTGACACCTGAAAGCGGTGGTATCATAATAGGGGAGGTTATTGCACGAGGGCTTCCTAACTCTACAAGAGACTTCTATCTGAGACTGAGGGGCCTCATAGTTCCTCCCTAATTACTAATTCCTGCCACATGACTTTGGGGTGACTGTGTAAAATAATATTTAGACTGGATAGTGGACGCAGTGTGTTTTATCTATGAATGCACTGCAGTTACTCACAGAGATTTCTATGCCATCACCTCCTAAAACCCATAGTTTTCACCACCTAGAATCACTAGGGCACAAGGCTCACTTGCAGGTTCTCCTCCATGTTTCTGAACTTGGGAATAAATTCCTGGTACTTCATTTCTATTGGATCCAAATCCTGGAACACCCAACCCGACTCCACGGTTAAGTATCTTCAGCAGAAGGGCTGCATCAGTTCAGGAAGCCAGTTCATTATCATCTTCTCAAGGGCAAAAAATGTTGGTCTTGCCAGTACTTCCCAGATCTGAACACAAAGGTTAGAAGAAGACTCTTAATACTTGTCAGAATTCATATTGTATATATTAATTTTGACAGGTAAAATCAATATTTGTTTTTAAGCATTAACTTTGATTTTAATGGATTAGAATTTTCAAGGTTAATTAAAATTAGGAACATGCACCAGACAAAATATCAATGACTGTACACCATTAAAAGCTTTACATAATCTTCTTGACAAAATATAAGAACTAGAATTACAAACATACATAAATCAATAAACCTGAGCTACCCTAATTATCAGTGTTCATTTAATCATAATGTTACATTTGCACAAAGTATCTTTTCTCGCAGTTACTGAAGTGAATAAATTAATGCCCCAAAGATGTGTTGGTTGGTGTGTTAATTGGCTACTGCAAATTTTCTCTAGTCAGCCTACAAAAAGTGGTGGATACATCCCAGTCCATCACAGTTTAAGCCCTCCCCACCATTGAGTACACTTACGTGAAACACTGCCACAAGAAACCAGCATCAATCATCAAAAACCCCTGTCTTCTCACTGCTACCATCAGGAAGAGATCCAGGAGCCTTAAGGTCCCACACCACTTCAACTATCAGGCTCCTGAACCATCGTGGATAACTTCACTGACCACAACACTGAAATGATCATTGAACACAAACTGTGGACTCACTTTCAAGGACTCTACAACTTATATTTCATTCAGATTTATTTATTTATTTATTGAGCTACAGTGGCTCTTCCAACACTTCGAGCCACACCGCCCAGCAACCCACCAATTTAACATTAGCCTAATTATGGGACAATTTACAAGAACAAATTAGCTTACCAACTGGTACACCTTTGGACTGTGGGAGGAAACCAGAGCACCCAGAGGAAATCCATGCAGTCACAGAGAGAACATACAAACTCCTTACAGGCAACGGCGGGAATTAAACCTAGGTCACTAGTACTGTAAAGCGTGCTAACTACTATGCTATTGTGCCACCCTTTATCCATTTATAATAATAATATAATAATATATATATTTATTATTATTACTTGTTTCTTTTTGTATTTGCACAATTTGACAAAATGTATCTGTAGTTTTTCATTGATTCTATTGTACTAATGCCTGCAAAAGAATGAACCTCGGGGTAGTATTTGGTGATATATACGTAATTTGATAATTATATTTACTTTGAACTTTCAATTTAGTGTGTGAATGAGTGATCAAGTATGGGTGTAGTCGACAACAATGTAGAGAGGATAAAATAGATTAGTATAGGGTTAATGTAAACTTAGGTTAATGGTTTCTTAAGGTTGTTATAGCCGGGGTGGTAATGGGGACAAGCTCCCACTACCTATTAAATGCTCCCGATGGTGTGCGCCTCAAATAGCTTCTGACAACCAAGTCCAGCTCCTGGCCTTCACATGTGGCTTAGCTACCAAGCACAGAATAATGTCTCTACTGACAGGAGAAGTGGAAAGGCAGGCTACTAGTGCCTTAAAACCAGTTGCTTTGGGCAGATGGGGCTCATCAGCCGTGGTTGGCAGCTCATGTAGGAGAAGGAAAACTCTGATCTCAAACCTCCGCTTCCTTGTGGCTATACTCACTCATGGGGATGGCTTCAGGAGTAAACCCCGAGGGAAAAATCTGGAGCTGGAGTCCCTAAGGCAGTCCTACATTGAGTTTAACACCAAATGGCAACTCCTGCGACGCTGCTGGTAGCAAGCTGCATCGGTCTCTGCCATTCCTTTGAGTGTGTGGAGAGGGGAAGCCTGCTACATGTGCAACCGCTTGTTCTCCATATTGTACTACCCAGGCTTGCAGATCTAAACATCTAGAACACAATATCCATGATCAACCCCGACCAACGGATGCCTCAGACAGACAGAATCTACAGTAAATGGGGGAATGGTGGTCAGTGAAGACTCAATGGGCCAAAGGGCTTGATACTGTGCTGTATCCCTCTATGAGTCTATAATAAATATATTTGGATTATAATTGATGGAAATATTTTTTCATCAGTCTGTGAAGATGACGTTTGACAGTTAATGACAAAATTTGTGACCTAGTTAAACCTACTGATGACTCATACTGTCAAAGATCTAGTCTTTGTTTATTAAATATCTTTGACAACCAAGCTCTTAGAAAGAACTTACGGTATATTGATTTATGAAATTAAAATATGATCTTAAAACCACTGTCTTTAATTAATTACAAGCTGGCTATTGGAAAGCAGTTCTATTGATTTACAAAATTAAAATATGATTTTAAAATGTACTAAACAATCATTAATTAAAGACAAATATAAATATACACTTAGTGGCCACTTTATTAGGTACACCTATACTCCTGGTCATTGCTGTTGACAGTGGAATGATTATTGGGGCCAGACAGGGGGGTTTGAGTATCTCAGAAAATGCTGGTCTCCTGGGATTTTCACAGACAAGAGTCTCTAGAGTTTACAGAGAATGGTGTGAGAAAAAACATCTGGTGAGCAGAAGTTCTGTGAGCAAAAACACGTTGTTAATGAGCAAAGTCAGAGGAGAATGGCCAGACTGGTTGAAACTGACGAGAAAGCTACAGTAACTCGAACAACTGTGCATTATAACAGTGATGTGCAGAAGAGCATCTCTATAAGCACAGCACATCAAACCTTGTAGTGGATGGATCACAGCAGCAGGAAACCACAAATGTACTCTCAGTGACCACTTTATTAGGTACAGGGGTCACCTATAAAAGTGATCACTGAGCGTACTTTTCGTTTCTTAAATATCTTTGACAACTGGGCTTTTAGAAAGAGGTAATATTGATTTAAGAAATAAATATATGATTTAAAACATGCTATACTGTAATTAATTAATTACAAAATAAATATACAAAGAGTAAACAAAAGCTTGAGCTAAGCTTATGATAATGTTGGAACTTTAAATAGGATCAGCAGAACACTGAGAGGTGAGATATATTGTACTGGTTCACTAAGTTAAGGTATGTCCCTGGACTCACTGAAAGCATAGAGGTCTGGAAGGTGCTGGCATGTTCTCTCTTATCAGCAGGTTGCTCTCAAAAGTATCAACAGCTGTCACCTCTGTCAATGCAATAGATCTTCAACTTCAATGCCTAGCTGCCCCTGTTCCAAGGTGCACATCAACATAAAGGCAGCAGAGGGCAGAATAGTACAATTGAAAATAATCATAAATGCGGCAAATGTAAAGATTAAGATTAGAGTAGCTTTATTTGTCAAATATAGGCTGAAACATGCAGTGATATACATCATTTGTGTCAAATCAAATCAGTGAGGATTGGACTGGACAGCTGTCACACTCCCAGTGCCAACAGAGCATGCTCACAACTCACTAACCCTAACCTGAACATCTTTGGAATGTGGGAGAAACCAGAGCACCCAGAGGAAACCCACCCAATTTCAGGGGGAACGTACAAAGTCCTTATAGCTAGCAGCAGGAATCAAGCCCTGATCTCACATTTGACGCTGTAAAGCTTTGTGCTAACCATTATGCACTAATATGGTCTCTTTAACATTTTAATATGGACCAAGAACTCTTATAAGAATATTATAAAGCACACAATGACACAAAAAATAAGAGGCTAACCGTTCTCCTTCCTATTAAAGCAGCATCTATTAAAGATAAGATTCTTAGTAATTTTCAATATATAACTACTTTTCAAAATATAACATAGAAAATAGAACACAGCACAGTACAGGCCCTTTGGCCCATGATATTATGCTGACCTTTTAGCCAACCCCAAGATCAGTCTAATCCTTCCCTCCCATATAACCCTCCATTCTTCCTTCAACATTAATAGATTACTCCCAATATCACATGATCTAATTCTGTTTAATAATTTCTTCTATGGCACCTATCCTCCTGGGTCCCCTTCTCCTTCCCTTTCTCCTATTGTCCACTCTCCTCTCTTATCAGATTCCTTCTTCTCTAGCCCTTTACCTTTCCTACCACCTGGCTTCATCTATCAACTTCTATCATCTATCTCTTTCCCCTCCCTCTCACCTTTTTATTCTAGTGGCTTCCTCCTTCCTTTCTAGTCCTAAAGAAGGATCTTGGTCATAAACGTCAATTGTTTGTTCATTTCCATAGATGCCACCTGACCTGCTGAGTTCTTCTAGCATTTTGTATGTGTTGCTCTGAATTTCCAGCATCTGCAGAATTTCTCATGTTTGGACATAATGTTTTAGAGGTCCTGTCCAAGGCTTTTCATAAGTGCAAAATAGAACATAGAACATAGAATGTAGAAAAGAACAGCACCATAAAAGCCCTTTGGCCCACAATGTTGTGCAGATCCTTTAACCTACTCCATGATCAATCTAACTCTTCCTACCCACATAGCCCTCTATTTTTCTTCCATCCATGTGCCAGACTAAGAACATAAGAAATAGGAGCAAGAGTCGGCCATCTGGCCCGTCGAGCCTGCTCCACCATTCAATAAGATCATGGCTGATCTGGCCATGGACTCATCTCCACCTACCTGTCTTTTCCCCATAACCCTTAATTCCCTTACTATGCAAAAATCTATCCAACTTTGTCTTAAATATATCTACTGTTTCACTGCTTCATTGGGCAGAGAATTCCACAGGTTTACCACTTTCTGGGAAAAGCAGTTGCTCCTCATCTCCATCCCAAATCTACTCCCATGAATCTTGAGGCTATGTCCCCTAGTTCTAGTCTCACCTACCAGTGGAAACAACTTTCCTGCCTCTATCTTATGTATCCCATACATAATCTTATATGGTTCTATAAGATTTCCTCTTATTCTTCTGAATTCCAGTGAGTACAGTCCCAGGTGACTCAATCTCTCCTCATAGTCTAACACCCTCATCTCTGGAATCAACCTAGTGAACCTCCTCTGCGCCGCCTCCAAAGCCAGTATATCCTTCCTCAAGAAAGGAGACCAGAACTGCATGCAGTACTACAAGTACGGCCTCACCAGTACCCTATACAGTTGCAACATAACCTCCCTGCTCTTAAATTCAATCTTTCTAGCAATGAAGGCCAACATTCCATTTGCCTTCTTGATAGCCTGCTGCACCTGCAAGCCAAACATGTGTGATTCATGCATAAGCTCTCCCAAGTCCCTCTGCACAGCAGAATGCTGCATTTTTTTACCACTTAAATAATAATCTGCTCTTTCATTTTTCCTACCAAAGTGGATAACCTCACATTTACCATCATTGTACTCCATCTGCCAGACCCTTGCCCACTCACTTAACCTATCTATATCTCTCTGCAGACTCTCCGTATCTTCTGCACAATTTGCTTTTCCACTCAATTTAGTGTCATTAGCAAACTTAGATACCTACACTCAGTCCCCTCTTCCAGATCATTAATGCATATCGTGAACAGCTGTGGGCCCAGCACCGACCCCTGCAGCACACCGCTCACCACTGATTGCCAACCAGACTAACACGTATGTATCCAACTCTCTGCTTTCTATTAGTTAACCAATCCTCTATCCATGCTAATATATCACCCCCAACTCTATGCATCCTTATCTTATGGAAGTCTTTTATGTGGCACCTTATCGAACGCCTTCTGGAAATCTAAGTAAATAACGTCCATCTCTTCCCCTCTATCCACTGTGCTTGTTTTATCTTCAAAGAACTCCAGTAAGTTTGTCAAACAGGACCTGCCTTTGCTGAATCCATGCTGCATCTGCCTGGTGAATCCATTTCTTTCCAGATGCCTCACTATTTCTTCTTTAATGATAGATTCAAGCATTTTTCCAACTACAGATGTTAAACTAACTGGCCTATAGTTAGCTGCCTTTTGCCTACATCCTTTTTTGAACAGTGGTGTGACATTTATCATCTTCCAATCTGCAGGACCTATCCAGAGTCCAGAGAATTTTGGTAAATTATCACCAAAGCCTCAACTATAACTTCTACCATTTCTTTCAGTATCCTGGGATGCATTCCATCAGGACCAGGGGACTTATCTATCTTCAGGCCCACAAGTTTGCTCAGCACTCCCTCTTTAGTGATGGCTATTGTATCGAGGTATTCACCTCCCATCGCATCCATAACTTCTCCCTTTGGCATAAGAGTCTCTTAAATATCCCTAATGTATTTGCCTCTACCAGCACACCTGGCATCATGTTCAACACACTACCACATTTTGTGTGGAAGAACCTAACTGCCATCTCTCCTATGCTTTCCTCAAGCCATCTTGAAGTTATGCCCTCTCATAGAGACCATTTCTGTCCTGGAAAAAGATGTTGGCTATCCTCTCTTCCTTTATCTCTTATCACCCTTTACACCTCCATCAAGTCTCCTTTCATCCTTCTTCACTCTGAAGAGAAAATCCCTAACTCTCTCAATCTATCCTCATAAGACATGCCTTGTCATTCAGGTGGCATCCTGGTCTCCTCTGCACTGTTTCCAAAGCTTCCACATCCTTCCTATAATGTAGAAGCCAAAATGGAACACAATATTACACTATGGTCTAACCAGATGTACAATGTACTGTGTATGTTAATCAAAATGGCTTCTTTGGTTTGCTAGAGTAGGAATGCTTTTATGTCTGATAAGTGTTTTCTCTCGCAGTTGTTTAGCTTTGGTCTTGCTGATATGGGCATGTATTCATTTTTTAACCAATGGGGAATATTATTTTGTCTTGTGAGGCTGGGAGCTTGGGGGTTTCGCGGTCTTTTCAGGAGAGGCAGGAAGGAGACGCCGAGGAAGGTGGACGTGCGCTGCGCTGCTCGGTCGACCACCGAGGTGGTCTCAGGTGTGAGGACGTGGAGGTCGGAGGCAAGCGACGAGGGGTCAAATGGTTCGATGGTTGAGATCCAACGATGTGCACTAAACTGACTGAACTTTGATAAGTTGGTGCCTTTTACTTTATTTTCTTTTCCTTCATATATATTGTATTGCATAGTACTTTTTTGGTTTTAGTAAAATCTTTAAAGTGTATTCCGTAATGGTATCTGGTGTGAGTTTGATATGGTGTGTGTACGCGCGGCATAAACTTGATTCTCACAGCACCTGCGTGTACAGGAGGTGGGTTGGTGTGTGGCTGGATCTCCTTTTCCCCTAGACATATACCAGCCTGTTGGGTAAGTGTTACACAGAGTTTTATAGAGCTCCAACACTATCTCTTGGTTCATGAATTTAAAATATTAACAATTTTTATTAAAAAGCTTAGATGAAGACTTGAGGCCCACAGTACAATTCACCATGAGTTTAAGAATCAGGAGGTAAAATGAGTGGGAAAATGACAAAAGCTTCAGTGATTGGAAACAGACAAACCATTTAGAGAGTTAAGGTCTGGTTTATGGAATTCCAACTTTAGGATGCTGGAAAGAATGAAAGAACGCAGGAGCCTGAAGATTCAGATTAAAATTCAGATGCAGATTCCGATTCCAATTCAGATAAAAGTACAGACACAGATACAGATTCAGATTTAGATACAGATACAGGTATGGATACAGGTTCAGATTAATTTATTTGTCACACGTACATCAAAACATGCAATGAAATGTGTTGTTTGTGTCAACAACCAACAACAACCTAAGGATGAGATGGGACAGGCTGGGGCAGTCTGCAGGTGTTGCCACATATTTTGGTTCCAACACAGCATGTCCACAATGTTCAGCAGAGCAACACCAACAAAACAACAACCTTTTCTCCCTCCCATTCACCCACCCATGCACTCAAATGCACAGCCCTAGGACAGGCCGCCTCCAGGCCCCCAGCCTCTTTTGGACTCGCAGACATCAGGCCTCCAACTTTCCGAGTGCTTTCCATAGTGGTAAACACTGTCCACACAGGCTTGTCATTTCCTTCCATCCTTATGCTGCATTGTATCAGGAAGACTAACGGCAACCTCAAGGATGCCTCCCACCCTGGCCATTCTTTTTTCTTTTTTTCTACTTTCTAGGGGAAGATCAGAATCAGATATAAACTATCATTGACATATATGTTGTGAAATTTATTGTTTTGTGGCGGCTGTACAATCCATTACATAAAATATTCTATAAATTACAGATAGATGTATAAAAATAAATAAGCGGTGCAAGATGAAAGCAAAAAGTAATAAGGTAGTGTTCATAGGTTCATTGGCCGTTTATAAATCTGATGGTGGAACCATCAGAAGAAGTTGTTCCTAAAACATTGAGTGTGTATCTTCAGGCTCTTGTACCTCCACTCTGATGGTGGTAATGAGAAGCTGTCACGTCAGGGGTAGAGAGGGTCCTTAATGATGGATGACACCTTTATGAGGCATCACTTTTCAAAGATGTCTTTGATGGTGGGGAGGCTAGTGCCTATGATGGAGTTGGCTGAGTTCGCAACCCTCTACAGCTTTTTCTCATCTGTACAGTGACCCTTCTATACAGAATCTTGAAAGGCCAAGCAACTCGACTGGCAAACAGCTACTTCCCCACTGCCATCAGATTTATTGAATTGAATTTCGGTTTATTGTCATTTAGAAACCACAACTGCAATGCAGTTTAAAAATGAAACAATGTTCCTCCAGAATGATATTACAAAAGCACATGACAAAACAGACTACACCAGAAAATCCACATAACGTTTGGAAATCCCCAAATCCAGAGTCCGGAGAGGCTGCTGTGTATTAATATCGCGCTACCGTCTTTGCGCGTTCCCCGGAAAGGAATACCGCCGCTATGGACTTCCACAGCGCCGCCGGAGCCAGCCTCGCAGATGCAGCACACAGTGAAAGCGCCCCGACCACAGCGAACTCCGAGTCCGTCGAACCTCTGAGCCTCCGACCATCCCCTCCGGCACAGCCTCTCTGAGCACCATCCTCTGCTGAGCGCACTACGATGTCCCCGCCACTGGCCACCGGCAACGTGACCCCGAGGACTGGGGGCCTGTTCTTCCCAGCAGAGACCCGGACCTCACAACAGCAGCAGCAATGAAGAAGGCCTTCCTGGAGATTTCCAGATGTTCCTCCGTGCTCCCACGTCCGTTTTTCATCAGATTAGGATTGTGCACAGCACCGTACATGACAAATAACAGACATCAGGACCTTGAGGGAAGTTTGTGTAGAGATAGCAGGAGCTCTGACGGAGATCTTTCAGATGTCATTAGAAACGGGGAGTGTGCCGGAGGATTGGCGTATTGCTCATGTGGTTCCATTGTTTAAAAAGGGTTCTAGAAGTAAGCCTGGCAATTATAGACCTGTCAGTTTGACATCAGTGGTGGGTAAATTAATGGAAAGTATTCTTAGAGATAGTATTTATAATTATCTGGATAGACAGGATCTGATTAGGAGTAGCCAGCATGGATTTGTGCGTGGAAGGTCATGTTTGACAAACCTTATTGAATTTTTTGAAGTAGTTACGAGGAATGTTGACGAGGGTAAGGCAGTGGATGTAGTCTATATGGACTTCAGCAAGGCCTTTGACAAAGTTCCACATGGAAGGTTAGTTAAGAAGGTTCAGTCGTTAGGTATTAATGCTGGAGTAATAAAATGGATTCAACAGTGGCTAGATGGGAGATGCCAGAGAGTAGTGGTGGATAATTGTTTATCGGGATGGAGGCCGGTGACTAGCGGGGTGCCTCAGGGATCTGTTTTGGGCCCAATGTTGTTTGTAATATACATAAATGATCTGGATGATGGGGTGGTAAATTGGATTAGTAAGTATGCTGATGATACTAAGGTAGGAGGTGTTGTGGATAATGAGGTGGGTTTTCAAAGCTTGCAGGGAGATTTATGCCGGTTAGAAGAATGGGCTGAACGTTGGCAGATGGAGTTTAATGCTGAGAAGTGTGAGGTTCTACATTTTGGCAGGAATAATCCAAATAGAACATACAGGGTAAATGGTAGGGCATTGAGGAATGCAGTGGAACAGAGAGATCTAGGAATAACAGTGCATAGTTCCCTGAAGGTGGAGTCTCATGTAGATAGGGTGGTGAAGAAGGCTTTTGGAACGCTGGCCTTTATAAATCAGAGCATTGAGTACAGAAGTTGGGATGTAATGTTAAAATTGTACAAGGCATTGGTAAGGCCAAATTTGGAATATTGTGTACAGTTCTGGTCACCGAATTATAGGAAAGATATCAATAAATTAGAGAGAGTGCAGAGACGATTTACTAGGATGTTACCTGGGTTTCAGCACTTAAGTTACAGAGAAAGGTTGAACAAGTTAGGTCTCTATTCATTGGAGCGTAGAAGGTTGAGGGGGGATTTGATCGAGGTATTTAAAATGTTGAGAGGGATAGATAGAGTTGACGTGAATAGGCTGTTTCCATTGAGAGTAGGGGAGATTCAAACGAGAGGACATGATTTGAGAGTTAGGGGGCAAAAGTTTAAGGGAAACACGAGGGGGTATTTCTTTACTCAGAGAGTGATAGCTGTGTGGAATGAGCTTCCTGTAGAAGTAGTAGAGGCCAGTTCAGTTGTGTCATTTAAGGTAAAATTGGATAGGTATATGGACAGGAAAGGAGTGGAGGGTTATGGGCTGAGTGCGGGTAGGTGGGACTAGGTGAGATTAAGAGTTCGGCATGGACTAGGAGGGCCGGAATGGCCTGATTCCATGCTGTGATTGTTATATGGTTATATGGTTATCAACTCCAGAGAGGCTGCTGCAAACTGTGTCGCGCCGCCATCTTGAAGCTTATTGCAATCACCACTCTTTCACAGCCCCTTTCCTTAACTTTACATTTGCCATTATTTGTTACATTACTAATTCTTGTAGCACATTGAACCATTCCATATAATAACATATAATTATATCATATTTCCATACAGCAAGCTAGTGCCTCTAGAAGACAGCATTTATCATTAAGGCTCCTCACCATTTGAGACATCATGCTCTTTTCTTATTACTACTATTGAGAAGGAGGTACAGACACCCAAAGACCTACATTCAACAATTTAGAAACAGCTTCTTCCCCTTCACCATCAGATTTCTGAATGGTCCATGAACCCATGACTCTATCTTGCTATTCCTCTTTTGCTCTATCTGTCTGTCTATCTATTTATTTATGCATCCACCCACCTATTTATTTACTTACTTACTTGCCTGCTTAACAGAAATTTTAATCTAATTATTTTAAATTCACTTCTAGCTCCAATTAAAACAAATTATTATAATCCAACATGGTACCCCATCACACTGAAGGTTTACAAACTTCAGTGAAAAAATTTGATTATATTCCTTGCTAACCAACTTTAAATTGTTTTTTCAGGATGGAGGTTGGTGGAGGGTGTGGGTAAAATACATTTTATCAACATATCAAACACAATTATTACCTAGCAGTTGGATTCCATGTCGAGACCAGGCAAGAAGCTAAATTAAAAATTATTCAGGTGATTGACAGACATGGTTTAAAAAAAATCCTTCAATAAAAAGTAGCCAGTGGCTCTGGTGGAAGTGATTCAGTGGGCTTGTAATACATTCAGCTAAATACTAAACAGATTGATTAAGAGGACATTTTTTAGACAAAATTCAGGTTATAAGAAAGTTTGCTGCTCACTCAAGATGGAAGGATTTGATCTGGTTTCACACAATGTGTTAAGGAATTAAAGCTGGATCTGCATGAATTCCCTACAAGAGGCTTGAGGACTTGAGTTATAGGAAAAGGTTGAATCGGTTAGGATTTTATCCCCTGGAGTGTAGGGGTATGTGAGATTTGATAGAAGTATATAAAGTTATGAAGGGTATGGATAGGGTAAATGCAAGTAGACTTTTTCCATTGAGGTTGGATGGAGCTAGAACTTGAGGTTATGGGTTAAGGGTGAAAGGTGAAATGTTTAAGGGGAACATGAAGGGGAAATTTCTTCACTCAGAGGGTGCTGTGAGTGTGAAATGAGCTGCCAGGTGAAGTGGTGGATGTAGGTTCGTTTGCAATATTTGTGGGAAGTTAGGATAAGTACATGGATGTGGGTGAAGTATAGAGGGCCATGGTCCAGGTACAGGTCAATGGTATAGGCAGAATAATCATTTGGCATGGACTAGATGGGCTGGAGGGTCTGTTTCTGTGCTATAGCTTTCTATAACTCTCTGACTCTATGCCTCTATAAAATATGCATACAGAGAGAGAGGGAGGGAGAGGTTCAAAGCCTTCTTGAAGAACCACAATATCCCCAAAAGTTTCTCCTAACTTTTGTCCTGAGACTACCTGGAATGGAGAACCATTACGTTCTCCCAGTAACTACATTCATTTCCTCCGGGTGCTCTAGTTTTCTCCCACTTTCCAAAGACGTACAAGTTGTAGGTTAATTAGTTACATGGGTTTAATTGGATGGAGCGGGCTCATTGGGCCGGAAGGGCCTGTTACCGTGCTATATCTCAAAACAAATAGTTTAAAAGAGACACACATAAAATGTTGAAGGACCATAAGACCATAAGATATAGGATCAGAAGTAGGCCATTCAGTCCATCAAGTCTGCTCTCAGCAAGTCAGACAGCATCTAAGGAGAAGAATTAACAGTTGATGTTTTGGGCTCATCAGGACTCACGAAGGGTCTAGGCTGAAATGTCAACTGTTAATTCCTCTCCTTAGATGCTGCCTTACCTGAAGAGTTCCTCCAGCATTTAGCATATATTACTCTGGATTTCCATATCTGCAGAATCTCTTGTGTTTGTAACTAAAAGAAACCACAAGCCTATTCACGAGGAAAACATGGAAGTCCTGCACATGAGGCAGAGGAGCATGTCAATCTCACCAACCCTCCCACCTGCCTCATCTGTGGCAGAGTCTGCCGTTCCCACATTAATGGCCTCATCAACCTTGCAAACTGGAGTGGAAGGCAGACATCTCTTTCTTGAAAGACTGTCTATGAACACACACACACGCACACACACACACACACACACACACACACACACACGCACACACACACACACACACACACACACACACACGCACACACGCACACACGCACACACGCACACGCACACACGCACGCACACACGCACACACGCACACACACACACGCACGCACACGCACGCGCACACACGCGCACACACGCGCACACACACGCACACACACACACACACACACACACACACACCCCTCAAATGCACAAGTTGTCATGGTCTGGTCGACTGACTCCTTGTTTCTGTTGATTTCCTTTTCCCCGTGTTTTGCCTGGCTCCTTGATTGAGGCACCTGATCCTCATTCGAACCAGCAGCATAAAGCTCCAGTTTACAGGTACTCTGTGCTGGACCGTCACCGTAGCCAGTATGGCTATGCTCGTCCCAGGGCTGCCACGAATCGTGGACCGTAGTTGCTTCGGTGCCTGTGGCTGCTTAGTGAATTCAGTTGTTTTCATGTCCAGCTGAGTTGCCGGCCGTTTGCTGCTGCTCCGAGTCGGGATGCGAATTCTGTCATTTTCATGTCCGGCTGAGATTTGCTCACTGTAGTGAGGGTGGCAACGAATGTTCCAAGCCGCCAAGAATAAGGGACCATCTTCTGAGCTGCCGCGAATAAGGGACCGTCTTCCGAGCCACCAAGATTAAGGCACCATCTTCCGAGCCGCCGAGGATAAGAGACCATCTTCATGAACTTTTCCATGTCAAAATACGTTTTGTCTGTTGTTGTTTTTTTTTGTCATCTCATGTCCAGCTGAGTGGGTCTGGCCATTTTTGCCATTGCTCCGAGCCGGGATGCGAGTGATCTGTCATTGTTTTGTTTCCAAGGCTCTGAGTCCCAGTCCAAGGTTCCAAGTGTCCAGTCCAAGTCAAGGCTCCGAGTGTCCAGTCCAGTCCCGTCCAAGTCCGGGCTCTGGGTTCCAGTCCAGTCTAGTCTGAGCCCAAGTCAAGTTCTGATTCCAAGTCAAGTCCCAGTCCAAGTCCTGGCTCCGAGTCCAAGTCATATCCAAGTCTGTCTCCATGTCAAGTCTCCGTGCCTGTGTCCTGCACTTGGGTTTGCCCCCAGTCACTCTGTGTAATACAAACGTATTGCCACATAGATGCATCTATGTACACTGACCCACTCACATGTTGACATACTCTCTTACTCACACACATGCAAATTTAATACACACACATATTAACATACATGTATGGAATAAGTTGCAAGACGAGGTGGTTGAGGCAGGTAAAACAACTTTTAAAAGGCAATTGGATGGTACATAGAAAGAAAGGAAATGGTTAGAATGATAAGGGCAAATGGGCATCTTGGTTGGCATGGATCAGTTAGTCTGAAGGGTCTCTTTCAATGCTGTATGACTCTATGACTCTAAGAAGTTGGAATCTCTCACGTCATACAGTATGGAAGCACACCCAAAATGCTGGAGGATCTCATCAGATCAAGCAGCATCGATGGAAAAGAATAAACACTCAATGTCTTGGGCCAAGATCCTTCATATGATGGAAGCAGACTCCTTGGCCCAATCAGTCAATGCCAAGTAAGCTGCTCACCTCAGCTCATCTTACGTGCCAACATTTAGCCCATATCCTTTTCAACCTTCTCTATCTACGTACTTATGTAAATGTTTTTTAATGCTGTTATTGTAGTACTTCCTCTGGCAGCTTGTTCCATATGCATACAAACGCTCTTATGTAAAATATTATCCCTCAGGTTTCTACTAAATCTCTTCCCTCTTGTCTAAAACCTGTGCCCTCTAGCTCTTGATTCCTCAGCCCAGGAAAAAGACTGTGTGCATTCCTGGAATGGAATCAGGCAGTGGCACTTCAGAAAAGAATGTCTGGTTTACAAAAAGGCTGTCTAGAAATCTCCTCAGTGTAAACTGGATGTCACAGGACTGTTTGCTTTCGACACTAATTTCTCTACTTAGTGGCATTCTCTTTGGTATGAGCTTTGACAGCATGAACAGACCCTTCTGCCTCCAATAAGCCGTACCACCAGCAAACCACCTATTTAACACTAACCTATTTACAGGACAATTTGCAATGACTATGAGAGGAAACTGGAGCACTGGAAGGAAACTCAAGTGATCACCGGAAGAATGTACAAACTCGTTACAGACGGTGGCAGAATTGAACTCTGAAGTTTGAAACGCCCTAAGCTGTAATAGCATTGCACTAACTGTTATGCTACCATGATGCCCCATGGTATTCTTCTCCACTAACATACACAAAACATAGGACACAGGACTATTGACCTGTGGCTCTGACATCAATTGCTATGAAGTGCTTCGAGCGATTGGTTATGGCACACATCAACCATAGCCTACCGGTCAACCTCGACGCTTTGCAATTCGCCTATCGGAGCAACAGGTCAATGGCAGATGCCATCTCTCTGGCACTACATTCCTCCTTGGAACACCTGGAGAATAAAGATGCATATGTAAGGCTCCTTTTCATTGACTACAGCTCTGCCTTTAATACCATCATTTCAAATAAACTGATTCCTAATCTCTGGAACCTGGGTCTTAGCACTCAGATTTGCAACTGGACCTTCAGCTTCCTCACAGACAGGACCCAGGCTGTAAAAATAGGGGACAAGCTCTCCTCTACAATCACTCTGAGCACCGGTGCCCCACAAGGCTGTGTACTCAGCCCCCGCTATACTCACTGTACACCCATGATTGTGTTGCCAAGTTTCCATCGAACTCAATATATAAGTTTGCTGATGATAGATAGATAGATAGATAGATAGATAGATAGATAGATAGATAGATAGATAGATAGATAGATACTTTATTCATCCCCATGGGGAAATTCAACTTTTTTCCAATGTCCCATACACTTGTTGTAGCAAAACTAATTACATACAATACTTAACTCAGTAAAAAATATGATATGCATCTAAATCACTATCTCAAAAAGCATTAATAATAGCTTTTAAAAAGTTCTTAAGTCCTGGCGGTAGAATTGTAAAGCCTAATGGCATTGGGGAGTATTGACCTCTTCATCCTGTCTGAGGAGCATTGCATCGATAGTAACCTGTCACTGAAACTGCTTCTCTGTCTCTGGATGGTGCTATGTAGAGGATGTTCAGAGTTATCCATAATTGACTGTAGCCTACTCAGCGCCCTTCGCTCAGCTACCGATGTTATACTCTCCAGTACTTTGCCCACGACAGAGCCCGCCTTCCTTACCAGCTTATTAAGACGTGAGGCGTCCCTCTTCTTAATGCTTCCTCCCCAACACGCCACCACAAAGAAGAGGGCGCTCTCCACAACTGACCTATAGAACATCTTCAGCATCTCACTACAGACATTGAATTGTAGGCCGTATCTCAGGTAATGATGAGTCTGAGTACAGAGAGGAAATTACAAACCTGGTGGCATGGTGCAAAGACAATAACCTATCCCACAACGTCAGCAAGACAAAGGAATTGGTTGTTGACTTCAGAAGGAGTAGCGGACCGCACAACCCCACCTACATCAGTGGTGCGCAAGTGGAACAGGTCAAAAGCTTTAAGTTCCTTGGGGTGAATATCACAAATGACCTGACTTGGTCTAACCAAGCAGAGTCCACTGCCAAGAAGGCCCACCAGCACCTTTACTTCCTGAGAAAGCTGAAGAAATTTGACCTGTCCCCTAAAAACCTCACTAATTTTTATAGATGCACCATAGAAAGCATTCTTCTAGGGTGCATCACAACCTGGCATGGAAGTTGTCCTGTCCAAGTCCGGAAGAAGCTGCAGAAGATCGTAAACCTAGCCCAGAACATCACACAAACCAATCTGCCATTCTTGGACTCACTAAACACCACACGCTGTCGGAGCAGTACTGCCAGGATAATCAAGGACACGACCCACCCAGCCAACACACTTTTTGTCCCTCTTCCCTCCGGGAGAAGGTTCAGGAGCTTGAAGACTCATACGGCCAGATTTGGGAACAGCTTCTTTCCAACTGTGATAAGACTGCTGAACGGATCCTGACCCGGATCTGGGCCGTACCTTCCAAATATCCGGACCTGTCTCTCGGTTTTTATTTTGCACTACCTTACTTTCCCTTTTCTATTTTTTTATTTATGATTTATAATTTAAAATGTTATTATATTTACTATCGATTTGTACTCCAGGGAGTGCGAAGCGCAGAATCAAATATCGCTGTGATGATTGTACGCTCTAGTATCAATTGTTTGGCGACAGTAAAGTAATAAAGTAAAGTAAAATGCTGGAGAAGCTCAGCAGGTCAGGCAGCATCTAAGGAAAGGAATAAAGAGTCAACACTTTAGGCTGAGACCCTTCATCAGAACTGGAAAAGAAGGGGGAGAAAGCCAGAGTAAGAAGGTGGGGGGAGGGGAAGGATTACAAGCTAGAACGTGATAGGTGAAGTCAGGTGAGGGAGGGGAGGATAAAGTGAGAAGCTTGGTGGAAAAGGTAAAGGGCTAAAGAAGAAGGGATCTGATAGGAGAGGAAAGTAGACCATGGGGAAAAGGGGAGGTGAGGCACTAGGAGAAGGTGATAGGCAGGTGAGGTGAAGAAAAAAGGTAAGTGGGGAGGCAGAATGTGGAATGGAAGGGGGGGTAAAACATTAATGGAAGTTGCAGAAATCGATGTTCATAACATCAGGTTGAAGGCAACAAGGATGGAATATGAGGTGTTGGTTCTCCAACCTGAGAGTGGCCTCATCTTAGGAAAAGAGATAGGAATTAAAATGGTTGGCCACTGGGAAATCCTGCCTGCTGTGAATGGAGCGAAGGTGCATCTCTTGTGTTTATGATTTGCTGTATTCTTCTCTCTCAGACCGGCCCAGTGGCAAAGTCTTATCCTTGAAAATGGTGCAATTCCCAGTCCCACTGTGGAAAGGAGTGTGATACAAATCAGAATGTCATTTTGCGGTAATGCAAGCTTGGCCTGGAAGAGTTCCCAACGTGTAAGCCACTTCACATTTTCAGTTGCCTTTTCTCAGACCCTTGCAACTTAGCGAAATTCTTTAAGTCAGTTGGTAACCACAGCTGAATGAGCACAGTTGAATTGGGTGTAAATTACACATTTAAACAGAACTGAGCAGCTAAAATCATTCAGTCAACATGAATTAATGATGATTGTGTTGTAGAATGATAAGACAGGATTTTCAATTTAACATAAGTATTTTATTCATATTTCACTAATAGAACCATTGGCACGATATTAAACATATTACCGGATCACAAAGATAAAGTTGAAGTTTTTTTTTATTAAATTCAATTGGACAATGCTTAATTCAACCACACAGATCACAAATGTTTAATCTCAACAGTATGCCATGGTTCATAATCCTGTGCAGAGCTCCAGTGACATCAAGTGTTTGAAATTGGAAAGTAAAATCAGTCAACTTCATCTTGGAACGAGGGCCTCAAATGACCATTAAGGACCCTACTTTGCAAGGCCAACAGGAGCATAAGGAATGATATAAACACAAGATATTCTGCTGAGGCTGGAAATCCAGAGCAACACAGAGAAAATGTTGGAGGAACTCAGGAGATCAGGCAGCATCTCTGGAGAGGAATAAACAGCTGAGGTTTCCAGCTGAGACCCTTCATCAGGACTAGAAAGGAAGGAGGAAAAAGCCAGAATTCCTGAGTTCCTCCAACATTTTGTGTGTGTTGTTAAGGAAGGACATACTTGCCTTGGAGTCAGTGCAGTGTAGATTAATTTCCGGAAGGAAGGGTTGAAAAATGAAGTGAGACCAAGGAAGGTTATCTGGTACTTAGAGCTTTTTAGAACAATAAGAATTGATTCATCTCTGAGGTATTCAGAGGGATTTGAAAGGGTAAAGGTTGAGGGAGGTTTTCTCAGAATCTAGAACAAGTGGGCATTGTCCCAGGTTAAGATTCAGACATTTTGGTTGAAAGTGAGAACAAATTTCTTTAGACAGATGCTTTGGATGTACCTTCTTCAAAGGCTAAGGAAGGTCCACCATTGAGTCCTTCCAAGGATGAGAACAATAAATTTTTGGATGTTTGTTTGTAATTGTAGGATATGGAACTTTAAAGCACCCTGCCTCTACTCACTTTATACTTAGGATTATGTTACTAAGTACAGCTCCAATGCAATACTTAAGTTTGCTTATGACACCACTGTTGTTGGCCAAACCAAAGATGGTCATGAATCTGCATATCGGAGGAGATTGAAAATCTGGTTGAGTGGTCACTCAATAAAGGCAAAACTAAAGAGCTGATTATTGACTACAGGAGGAAGAAGCTGCAAGTCCATGAGCCAGAGGTAAAGATAGTCAGTAGCTTTAAATTCCTTGGTGTCAATATATCAGAGGATCTTTCCTGGGACCAGCACGTAAGTGTCATCACAAAGAAGGCACAAAGTGCCTCTACTTTCTTAGAAATTTGTGTAGATTTAGTACATTACAAAAAACTTTGATAAACTTCCAGAGATGTACTGCGCAGTGGAGAGTACTCTGCTGGAATACTCCAGCAATGGAATATTGCTGGGGTATTGCAGAAATGGAAAAGGCTACGGAAAATTGTGGATATAACTCAGTCCATCACAGGCAAAACTCTCCCACCATTAGGTATATTTACATGGAGCAGTGCCACAAGATAACAGTATCCATCAATGAATACCCCCACCATGCAGGCCTTGCCCTCTTCTTGCTATTACCATCGGGCAGGAGGTACTGAAGCCTTAGATGACACACCAACAAGTTCTGAAACAGTTAATTCTTACAACCATCAGACTTCTGAACCAGAATGGATAACTTTCTCTTCCTTTGTCTTCCTTTGTACATTGGCATTTGTCAGTCTTTGTATATTCATAAAATTCTATTGTATTTCCTTTCTTCCCCTGTAAATGACTGCAAGGAAACAAATCTCAGGGTAATATGTGGAAATATGTACAGTATGTACTTTGATAATAAATATACTTTGAACTTTGAACTTCCAATTTGGCTCAGAAAGTAGGTCAACATTGAAGGAGCAAGCACTGATCAGTACAGCCTATTCCTGCTTCTTTTCCTTGTTGTAGTGTATCCAATATTTCAGTAATATTTGAGTAATATTGTAAATATATTGTTTGATTAAGCATTCTTTGTTTATTTGCATAATTCATTATGGGTTATATGCAATAGATTAATGTTATAATAGACATGGGAGATTTCATATGCAGGTAGACTGGGAAAATCAGGTTAGTGTTGGATCCCAAATTGGGGACCCAAGTTTGTGCAGTGAAAATTATGACTGAGAAGGTGCACAGGAAACTTAATGGTCTGAAGGTGGATAAGTCTCCTGGACCTGATGGAATGCACCCTCAGGTTCTGAAGGAAATAGCTGTAGAGATTGAGGAGGCAATAACGATGATATTTCAAGAATCGATAGATTCTGGCATTGTACCAGATGACTGGAAAATTGCAAATGTTACTCCACTATTTAAGAAGGGTGGGAGGCAGCAGAAAGGAAACTATAGACCTGTTAGCCTGACATCAGTGGTTGGGAAGTTGTTGGAATCGATTGTTAGGGATGAGATTATGGAGTACCCGGAGGCACATGACAAGATAGGCCAAAGCCAGCACGATTTCCCGAAAGGAAAGTCCTGCCTGACAAACCTACTGCAATTCTTTGAGGAAATTACAAGCAGGGTAGACAAAGGAGATGCAGTAGATGTGGTGTACTTGGATTTTCAGAAGGCCTTTGACAAGGTGCCGCACATGAGGCTCTTTAGCAAGATAAGAGCCCATGGAATTACAGGGAAGTTACTAGCATGAGTGGAGCATTGATTGATCAGCAAAAATCAGAGAATGGGAATAAAGGGATCCTGTTCTGGCTGGCTGCCGGTTACCAGTGGAGTTCCAGAGGGGTCGGTGTTGGGACCACTGCTTTTTACGATGTATGTCAGTGATTTGGACTATGGGATTAATGGATTTGTGGCTACATTTGCCAATGATACAAAGATAGGTGGAGTAGCGGGTAGTGTTGAGGAAACAGAGAGCCTGCAGAGAGACTTAGATAGTTTAGGGGAATGGGCAAAGAAGTGGCAAATGAAATACAATGTTGGAAAGTGTATGGTCATGCACTTTGGTGGAAGAAATAAATGGGCAGACTATTATTTAGATGAGGAGAGAATTCAAAATGCAGAGATGCAAATGGACTTGGGAGTCCTTGTGCAAGATACTCTAAAGGTTAACCTCCAGGTTGACATGGTTGTGAAGAAGGCAAATGCAATGTTGGCATTCATTTCTAGAGGTATAGAATATAAGAGGAGGGATGTGATGTTGAGGCTTTATAAGTCACTCGTGAGACCTCACTTGGAGTATTGTGTGCAGTTTTGGGCTCCTTATTTTAGAAAGGATATACTGACATTGGAGGGGGTTCAGAGAAGATTCACAAGAATGATTCCAGGGGGAATGAGGAATGTCTGGTAGCTCTTGGGCTGTATTCCCTGGAGTTCAGGAGAATTAGAGGGTATCTCATAGAAACCCTCCCAATGTTAAAAGGCCTGAACAGATTAGATAAGGGATTCAAGGACTTTAGGATTGAAGGACATCCATTTAGAACAGAGATGCGGGGAAATTACTTTAGTCAAGGGGTGGTAAATCTGTGGAATTTGCTGCCACAAGTGGCTGTGGAGGCCAAGTCATTGAGTGTATTTGAGGCAGAGATAGATAGGTTCTTGATTAGCCAGGGCACCAATGAGTATGGGGTGAAGGCAGAGGAGTGGGGATGACTGGAAGAATTGGATCAACCCGATGGAGCAAACTCGATGTGCCGAATGGCCTACTTCTGCTCCTGTATCTTATGGTCTTACGGCTTTTTAAAGCAGCACATGGTTGAGCCCATGAGAGGATTAGTTATTCTGGATTGGGTGTTGAGCAATGAACCAGAATTGAGAGAGCTTAAGGTAAGTGATCATAATATGATCAAATTTATTCTGAATTTTGAGAAGGAGAAGCTAAAGTCAGATGTATGAGTATTACAGTGGAGTAAAGGGAATTACAGAGGTGTGAGAGAGAAGTTGGATAGAATTGGTTGGAAAAGAACACTGGCAGGGATGACGGCAGAGCAGCAATGGCTGGAATTTCTGGAAGCAATTTGGAAGGCACAGGATATATACATACATCCCCGTATAAAGGTAAGATGACACAACAGTGGCTAGCAAGAGAATTCAAAGTGAATATAAAAGCCAAAGAGAGGGCATGTAATAGAGCAAAAATTTGTGGGAAGTTAGAGGATTGGGAAGCTTTTAAAAATCAACAGAAGGCAAGGTTGTTATAGTAGGCAATTTTAATTTTCCACATATTGACTGGGAATCCCATACTGTAAAAGGATTAGATGGAACAGAGTTTGTCAAATGCGTTCAGGAAAATTTCCTTAATCAGTACATAGAAGTCCCAATGAGAGAACGTGCGATATTTGATCTGCTATTAATGAATGAGACAGACAGTTGACAGAAGTTTGTGTTGGGGAACACTTTGCGATCACAATGCCATTAGTTTCAAAGTAAATATGCAAAAAGATCTTGTCTGTGGGTTGGGACTCTAAATCGGAGAAAGGCCTACTTTGATGGTAGCATAAAGGATACCATCTGCTGGGTGCAAGTGAATACTTAAGAAAGAAATCAGGAGGGTTAGAAGAAGGCACGAGGTTGCTCTCGCTGACAAGGTAAAGGAGAATCCTAAGGGAAACAGCAGGTATGTTGAGAGCAAAAGGATTGCAAGGAACAACATTGGTCCTCTGGAAGACTGGAATGGTCATCCATGTGTGGAGCCAAATGAGATGGGAGAGATCTTAAATGAATTTTTTGCATCTGTATTTACTTAGGAGATGGATTATAGAAGTGAGGCAAAGTGGCATCAATGTTATCAGTGGCACCAATGTTAGGGGGCAAAAGTTTAGGGGTAACACGAGGGGGAATTTCTTTACTCAGTGGTAGCTGTGTGGAACGAGCCTCCAGTAGAAGTGGTAGAGGCAGGTTCGATATTGCAATTTAAAGTAAAATTGGATAGGTATATGGACAGGAAAGGAATGGAGGGTTATGGGCTGAGTGCAGGTCGGTGAGAGTAAGCGTTTGGCACAGACTAAAAGGGCCGAGATGGCCTGTTTCCATGCTGTTATTGTTATATGGTTATGGACCCTATACAGATTATAGGAGGAGGTTTTTGCTGTCCTGAGGAAAATTAGGGTGGTTAAAGCTCCAAGCCCTGACAAGGTGTTCCCTTGGACACTGCAGGAGGCAAGCGCAGAAGTTGCCGGGGCCCAAGTAGAAATATTAAAATCATCCTCAGTGACAGGTGAGGTACTGGAGGATTGGAGGATAGCCAATGTTGTTACGCTGTTCAAGAAAGGCTCTAAAAGTAAACCAGGAAATTATAGGCTGGTAATCCTGACATCAGTAGTGGGACAGTTATTAGCTGCTATTCTGAGGGACTGGATATATAAGCACTTGGATAGACATGGAGGTTAGGAGACAACGGCGCTTAACAGAGACACCTTTGAATCTTCGGAAACATCTCTATTTCTATCTTTAATATCTCTATATTTCCCTTTCAGGGTTCTTTTGAAGACCCTGACTTGGAGTTACACACTGACTTCAGTTCTTTGCGGGAACGGGACCACTCTCAGGGTCTCACGACTGGCCGTTATTCGACATACCAAGGAGGCAACCCAGAAGACTAACACATCTTCAGGGTTCTGGGATTTCATGGCTCTGGAGACAGGCAGACTCAAGGTTGGTGCCTCTGCAGGAAATCGGTATGTCGTGAGAAATGGAAGATTGAAAGCAGTGAGCTGGCTGCTGGCTGTGTGCCCAGAGACCCGAGTTCTTTGGGCATAGAGCTCGGAAAAAACGATGCAACAGATTTTTAGCATTGTAAATCAGCAAGTTGTTTGTTATATCTCCCCTCTCGCTATGAAATGGAGACACCTCTTTTTCCCTTATTAGGCAGAGAGAGTGAGAGCCTGTAGTATGTCGAATTACCGGGTGAATGAGTAGTTTTTGGGATACTGCAAGTCTGTGTCTTCATTGATGCTTTGCTGCATGCTTGAGTACTCGGTGGGGGGGGGTGCCAATGTTTTTTTTTGCTGGTGGGGGGGAATCGTTGCTTTGCTGCTGCTTATGCATGGGAGGGAGGGGAGCTGGGGGGTGCTTTGGGGTTCCAATATTTAACTGTCATTCATTCTTTGGGGTACTCCTCTGTTTTCGTGGATGGTTTTAAAAAAAAGAATTTCAGGATGTATATTGTATACGTTTCACTGACATTAAATGTACCTTTGAAACTTTTGATTAAGGATAGTCAGCATGGCTTTGTACTTAGGTCATGTCTAACCAATCCTATAGAGTTTTTTGAGGAAATTACCGGGAAAGTTGATGAAGACAAGGCAGTAAGTGTTGCCTACCAGAGAGTGGCAGTAGATGGTTGCCTCTCTGACTGGAGGCCTGTGACTAGTGGAGTGCTGCCGGGATTGGTGCTGGGTCCTTTGTTGTTTGTCATCTATATCAATGATCTGGATAATAAAGTTGTTAACTGGATCAACAAATTTGTGGATGACACCAAGATTGGAGGTGTAGTGAACAGTGGGGAAGACTATCATGGCTTGCAGAGGGATCTGCATCAGCTGGAAAAATGGGATGAAAAATGGCAGATGGGTTTTAATGCAGACAAGTGCGAGTGTCACACTTCAGTAGAACCAACCAGGGTAGGTCTTATACAGTAAACAGTAGGGCACTGAGGAGTGTGATAGAGCAAAGGAATCAGGGAATACAGGTGCATAATTCATTGAAGGTAGCGTCACAGGTAGATAAAGTCGTAAAGAAAGTTAGACGATAAGACATAGCAGCAAAATTAGGCCATTTGGCCATCTGGTCTGCTCTGCCGGTCAACCATGGCTGATCATAGAAGCATAGAAACATAGAAAACCTACGGCACAATACAGGCCCTTCGGCCCACAATGCTGTGCCGAACATGTACAAGATATTAAGAGGAATAGACAGAGTGGACAGCCAGCGTCTCTTCCCCAGGGTACCACTGCTCAGTACAAGAGGACATGGCTTTAAGGTAAGGGGAGGGAAGTTCAAGGGGGATATTAGAGGAAGGTTTTTCACTCAGAGAGTGGTTGGTGCGTGGAATGCACTGCCTGAGTCAGTGGTGGAGGCAGATACACTAGTGAAGTTTAAGAGACTACTAGACAGGTATATGGAGGAATTTAAGGTGGGGGGTTATATGGGAGGCAGGGTTTGAGGGTCGGCACAACATTGTGGGCCGAAGAGCCTGTAATATGCTGTACTATTCTATGTTCTATGTTCTATGTACTTATTTTAGAAATTACCTCGGGTTACCCATAGCCCTCTATTTTTCTAAGCTCCATGTACCTATCCAGGAGTCTCTGAAAAGACCCTGTCGTATCCGCCTCCACCACCATTGCTGGCAGCCCATTCCACGCACTCACCACTCTTTGCGTAAAAAGCTTACCACAAACATCTCCTCTGTACCTACTTCCAAGCACCATAAAACTGTGCCCTCTTGTGTTAGCCATTTCAGCCCTGGGAAAAAGCCTCCGACTATCCAAATGATCAATGCCTCTCATCATCTCACACACTTCTATCAGGTCACTTTGTTGCTCCAAGGAGAAAAGGCCGAGTTCACTCAAACTATTCTCATAAGGCATGCTCCCCAATCCAGGCAACATCCTTGTAAATCTCCTCTGCACCCTTTCTATAGTTTCCACATCCTTCCTGTAGTGAGGTGACTAGAACTGAGCACAGTACTCCAAATGGGGTCTGATCAGGGTCCTATAAAGCTGTAACATTACCTCTTGGCTCTTAAATTCAATCCCACGGTTATGAAGACCAATACACCGTATGCCTTCTTAACCACAGAGTCAACCTGTGCAGCTGCTTTGAACGTCCTATGGACTCAGACCCCAAGATTCCTCTGATCCTTCACACTATCAAGAGTCCCTACCATTAATACTATATTCTGCCATCATATTTGACCTACCAAAATGAACCACATCACACTTATCTGGATTGAACTCCATCTGCCACTTCTCAGCACAGTTTTACATCCTATCAATGTCCCGCTGTAACCTCTGACAGCCCTCCACACTGTCCACAACACCTCCAACCTTTGTGTCATAAGCAAACTTACTAACCTATCCCTCCACTTCCTCATCCAGGTCATCTATAAAAATCACCAAGAGTAAGGGTCCCAGAACAGATCCCTGAGGCACTCCACTGGTCACCGACCTCCATGCAGAATATGACCCGTCTACAACCACTCTTTGCCTTCTGTGGGCAAGCCAGTTCTAGATCCATAAATCAATGTCCCCTTGGATCCCATGCCTCCTTACTTTCTCAATAAGCCTTGCATGGGGTATCTTATCAAATGCCTTCCTGAAATCCATATACACTACATCTACCTGGATAGTTTCCAGGGTGCAGGCCTGGGCAGGGTTGTATGGGAGAATGGCAGTTGCCCATGCTGCAATGATAGATAGATAGATAGATAGATAGATAGATAGATAGATAGATAGATAGATAGATAGATAGATAGATAGATACTTTATTCATCCCCATGGGGAAATTCAACTTTTTTCCAATGTCCCATACACTTGTTGTAGCAAAACTAATTACATACAATACTTAACTCAGTAAAAAATATGAAATTAAGACGTGAGGCGTCCCTCTTCTTAATGCTTCCTCCCCAACACGCCCCCTCTCCACGCCACCGATGTTCATGCTGACTATTCCTAATCATTTTATACCTCTCCAAATGTTCGTAAATCCTGCCTCTCAGGATCTTCTCCATCAACTTACCAACCACTGAGGTATGACTCACTGGTCTGTAATTTCCTGGGCTATCTCTACTCCCTTTTTTGAATAAGGGAACAACATCCGCAACCCTCCAATCCTCTGGAACCTCTCCCGTCCCCATTGATGATGCAAAGATCATCGCCAGAGGATCAGCAATCTCCTCCCTCATCACTGCAGGAACACATGAGCAGGAGTAGACCATTCAGCCACTTCAACCTATCCTGCTGTAAATTTAGATCATGGTTAGTCCAAAGCCAATTACACACCTTGGCTTTGCAATTTGTTTGTCATGTTTAATAAACACCAATCCACATATTTGTACCAGGGAGTAATCATTTCTGATCATTGCACTGTTATTTAACAGTATCTCGTTCTCAAACCAGTGGGAGATTTTGAAACCTCTGCCCCATCTCCAATTGTGGGCAGATGAAAATAGTGTTGAAAGGCTTATCTACATTTCCCATTCTGATGTAACTGAATGAAATCATAAGCTGAACAAATTCAGAATCAAAAGTTTGTTATCACTGACATACTGTGTATTTGGGGCAGCAGTACAGTGCAATACGTAAAAAAAAACAAATAAATAGTGCAGAAGTATGTACCTCCTGTACCTGATAAAATGTCCACTGAGTGTATATACGTTTTCTTCTGCTGCTGTAGCCCGTACACTTCAGGGTTCGATGTGTTGTGCATCCAGGGATGTTCTTCTGCACACCACTGTTGTAGCATATGGTTATTTGAATTACTATTGTTTTCCTGTTAGCTTGAACTAGTCTGGCTATTCTCTTCTGCCCTCTCTCATTAACATGGTGTTTTCACCTACAGATCTGGTACTCACTGGATTTTTATTTTTATTTTTGCACCATTCTCTGTAAACTCTAGAGACTGTTGTGCATGAAAATCCCAGGAGATCAGCAGTTTCTGAGATACTCAAACCACCCCATCTGGCACCAACAATCATTCCAGGGTCGAAGTCACAGAGATCACATTTCTTCCCCATTCTGATGTTTGGTCTGAACAACAATTGAACCTCTTGTCCCTGTCTGCGTGCTTTTATGCATTATTCACATGATTGGCTGATTAGATATTTGCATTAATGAGCAGGTGTACAGGTACACCTAATAAAGTGGCCACTGAGTGTACCATTATTATTAGAATGGGGCCCTTTTTAAATATACAAATGAGATGATAACTTTCAGTCCCAAGCACAATTTTCTCCTGAGATCTAAATGCTGTCAGAGTTTATAGAAACATAGAAACATAGAAAATAGATGCAGGAGTAGGTCATTCGGCCCTTTGAGCCTGCACCGCTATTCAGTATGATCATGGCTGATCATCCAACTCAAAACTCTGTACCTGCTTTCTCTCCATACCCCCTGATCCCTTTAGCCACAAGAGGCCTCTTAAATATAGCCAATGAACCGGCCTCAACTGTTTCCTGTGGCAGAGAATTCCACAGATTCACCACTCTCTGTGTGAAGAAGTTTTTCCTCATCTCGGTCCCAAAAGGCTTCCCCTTTATCCTTAAACTGTGACCCCTCGTTCTGGACTTCCCCAACATCGGAAACAATCTTCCTGCATCTAACCATTTTTCAAGCCACGTATTCATCTGAAATATCCTCCTATTTTTACTCTGACTAGCACGTGGCACTGGTAGTAATCCAGAGATTATTACCTTTGTGGTCCTACTTTTTAGTTTATCTCCTAACTCCCTAAATTCACCTTGTAAGACCTCATCCCGTTTTTTACCTATATCGTTGGTACCTATGTGCACCACGTCCACTAGCTGTTCACCCTCCCATTCCAGAATGTCCTGCAGCCGCTCAGAGACATCCTTGACCCTTGCACCAGGGAGGCAACATACCATCCTGGAGTCTCGTTTGCGGCCGCAGAAACGCCTATCTATTCCCCTTACAATCGAATCCTCTATTACTATAGCTCTCCCACTCCTTTTCCTTCCCTCCTGTGCCTCAGAGCTACCCATGGTGCAATGAACTCGGCTGCTGCTGCCTTCCCCTGATGAGACATCTCCCCCAACAGTATTTCTGTTTAGGAGGGAGATGACCTCAGGGGACTCCTGCACTACCTGCCTACTGCTACGCTGTCTAGTGGCCACCCCTTCCCTTTCTGCCTGTGTAGCCTTTACCTGCGATGTGGCCAACTCACTAAATGTGCTATTCACGACTTTCTCAGCATCGCGGATGCTCCAGTATGAATCCAATCGCAGCTCCAGATGCTCAATGCGGTCTGCCAGAAGCTGCAGTTGGACACACTTCCTGCACACATAGTCGTCAGGGACACTGGAAGTATCCCTGATTTCCCACATGCTGCAGGATGAACAAACCACGGGGCCGATCTCAGCTGCCATGACCTACCCAATACTTGCCTCAACTTTTGAAACTTTCTCTTTTGAAAGGAGCTTACCCGGCCTTACCTCACTTGGAGTGAAGCTCGTCCTCAGCCTCTTGAGTCAAAGCCACAAATCTCCACTCCTTCACTGGCCCATTCACTCACTGACCGCTTTCCACCTGCCTTTTATCTATCTTCTGCCCTCCAAACATCCACCTGAACCAACTCATCCAGCAGATTTGTTCTCTAGACATCTGGGAGGTATCTCTGATTCTTTGGAGTATTGTGTGCAGTTCTGACCACTCCATTATGGTAAGGATATGGAGTCTTTGGAGAGGGTGCAGAGGAGGTTTGCCAGGATGCTGCCAGGATTAGAGGGCAGGTGCTATATGGAGATGCTGGACAAATGGATGGGCAGTATGTTAGCATAGTGGTTAGTGTCTCGCCAGTGATCACCAATCAGTTCTACCTGTGACTGTGTGGGTTTCCTCCCGGTGCTCTGTTCTCCACCCACAGTCCAAAGATATACAGTTAGGGTTAGTGAGTTGTGGGCATGCTATGTTGGCACTGGGGGTGTGGCTAAGCATAAACCTTACTGGTTAGGTTTGATTCAAATGAAGCATTTCACTATGTTTTGAAGTATGTGTGACAAATAAAGTTAATGTTTAAAAATGTTTACCTTTTAAGGTTGGGATGTTTTTGCTGCAGTATAGGAGGCTAAGAAGTTCATAAAATTGGACAGCCAGAATCTACTAGAGAGCATAGCTTTATGGTGAGAGGGGGAAAGTTCAAGGGAGATACATAGGGCAAATCTATTTCACAGAATTTGTACCGCATGGGCCTGAAACACACAGCCAAGGATATTAATGAAGCAGATACAATACTGGGATTTAAGAAGTATTTAGACAGGCACTTGAATAGGAAGGAAATGAAGAGATGTACACCATGTGCAAGCAGCAGTCACTTAGTGTAATTTGGCTTCATGTTCAACACTGACTTTGTGGGTTGAAGGAATACACCTCATATTCTGTCTGGGTAGCCACCTAACCTGAGGATCATGAGGATCAATTTATTTATTTTAATTTTATTTAGCGATGCAGAGCAGAGTAGGCCCTTCTGGCTCTTCGAGCCATGATACCCCAGCAACTCACGACAAATCCGATTAATGCTAACCTGATCATTGGACAGTTTACAATGGCCAGTTAATCTACCTGGTACATCTTTGGACTGTGGACTGTGGGATGAAACTAGTGCACCTGGGAAAAACCTATGCATTCCACTTGGATGGTGTATAGATTCCTTACAGAACAGTGCCAGAATTTAACTCTGAACTCTGAAATGCCCCAAGCCGTAATAGATTCACGCTAACTGCTAAGCTACTGTGGTGCTTTAAACTCTGGTAATTTCTCTCCCTCCCCCTTCTCTTCTTTTCCAATCCCCATTCTGGCTCCCCTTTTACCTCCTCACTGGCCCATCACCTCCCTTTGGTCTCCCTCCTCATTCCATGTTCCACCGACCTCTCCTATCAGATTCCTTCTTCACCCCTTTACCTCTTCCACCTATCACCTCCCAGCTTTTCGCTTCATCATTTGTTTCCCACCTATCTACCTTCCTCATTACATGGTTTCACCTATCACTTGCCAACTTGTTTTCCTTCACCTCCCCCACCTTCTTATTCTGGATTCAACCCCCTTCCTTTCCAGTCCTGATGAAGGGTCTTGGCCTGAAACATCAACTGTTTTCCCTCTCCATAGAGAGTATGCTGTCTGACCTGCTGATGTCCTCCAGCATTTTGTGTGTGTTACTGAAGAAACTGTTCCTGTGTTAATCACCTGCTTTTAAATTCTGGTCATTTGTTCCTTGTGGATAACTGTACATGGCAAGGCCATTATCTCTAACCTTCCCTCTGGGCTGTGATGAACCTTTTAGCATTGTCTTCGCCAGTCTAACTACAACTAAAAAAAAGAAATAAAAGGAGGCCAAGGAAACTCAAAGATCAGGGATCAACTTTATTTTCCATATGTATTTATATGTATTCAGAATTTGCTGTGGTGTGTTGGTCAGGGTGCAACATGCAACAAAAAATTATGAATGAATAAGAATCATCTAAAAATTAAATTCAGAGGTTAAAGTGTGAATATGGAATAAAACATCCATAAATATATAAATACCAACATAGATTTCATAAATAAAAACATTTAAACATGTAGGAAACATTATAAAAAGTGGTTTAAAATGTTTGCAGTGATGGGGTAATAGATAGCGGGGGTGATGGGTGGCTAACTAGAATCATGATTAATTGCTTGAGGGAAGAAACATTTAAGAAGGAATGAAGCTTTTGTTTTAATAGCCTTATCACACTTTCCAGAAGGGATCTTTTGGAAAAAGCAGCTCACTGGATGGGTAGTGTCCGCAATTATTTTTCCTGCCTGCTTTTTTTATCCTGGACACATTTAAGTCCTGCAGTGATGGTACACTGCAGACAATGACCTTTTCTGCTGATCTGACAATTCACTGTAGTTTTTGTATATTGTGAGTGTATGCTGCACCAAACCAGACAGTAATGGCTGATGTGAGGATGCTGTCATGATGGCAGTGTAGAAATACATCAGTAGGTTCTGAGGAAGATGGAGTTTTACCAACTCACGCACAGTTTGAGCTGATTTCCAGTGGGATGGAATCTAGGCCAAAGTGAACAGTGATTAGCTTTGATTAATTTTGCAAGATATCTTTACCTCTGCTTTTATATCCCTTTCTCTTTATTTCAGTCCCGTGTTCCATCTCCCTTGGTGCTGGGATCCATTAATTAAAGAACACCACAAGAGAAGTGTTGTAGCAGTGCGAGAATGAAATTTTCTTGTCCAAGATCTTAACTGGAGAATTTTGCCACCTACACTAACAAAACAAGCAGGTATTTCCATTAAAGAAACACTCAGTGTTTAATAATGTCCCCATTGCTTAATTTTAAGGCTAATGTGTTTTAGCAAAGCTCTTTTCCATCACTGCCTTTGCTCTTTTAGCCATGGTCTTATCAACTTAATGAAGAAGATAGCTATATTCAATGTCCACTTTATTAGGTATACCTCTACCCCTGCTCATTAATGCAAATATCTAATCAGTCAATCACGTGACAGCTACTCAATGCATAAAAGCATGCAGACATGGTCAAGAGGTTCAGTTGTTGTTCAGACCAAACATCAGACAGGGAAGAAATGTGATCTAAGTGACTTTGACCATGAAATGATTGTTGGTGCCAGACAGGGTGGTTTAAGTATCTCAGAAACTGCTGATCTCCTGTGACTTTGATGTACAACAATCTCTAGACTTTATAGAGAAAGGTGTGAAAAATTAAAAAAAAATCCACTGAATGGAAGGTCTGTGGGCAAAAACACTTTGTTAACAAGAGAGGTCAGAGGAGAATGGCCAGACTAATTCAAGCTGACAGGAAAGTGACAGTAATTCAAATAACTACATGTTACAACAATGGTGTGTGGAAGAGAATCTCTGAATGTACAACCCATTGAACCTTGAAGTGGATGGGCTATAGCCGCAGAAGACCACAAACATACACTCAGAGACCACTTTATGAGATACAGGAATATTATACTTAAAACAAAATAGCATTTCACCAGATTAATTCCTGGGAGGGTTGTTAGGGACAGCATGGGAGAGAAGATGGTCATCTCATGAGGAGAGCTTAAACAGACTGGGTATATAGTTTGGCTTCTTTCCTCTTCCTTTCCAGTCCCAATGAAAGGTCTCATCCAAAAATGTCAGCTGTTTATTTTCCTCCATGGATGCTGCCTGACCTGCTGAGTTCCTCCAGCATTTTGTGTGTGTTGCTCTGGATTTCCAGCATCTGCAGAATCTCTTGTTCTTATGGGTGTATAGTCTCTAAAAGGTGAACTCATTGAGACACAACATTCCTATAGTATTTTAATGTAAATGCAGGGATTTTTTCCAAGTTGGCGGAGTCTAAAATCAGAAGGACACAGTCTCAAGGTATGGGGTAAGCAATTTAGGGCAGAGATGAGAAGAAATGTCTTTACCCAGAGGTTGATGGATCACAGAACTATCCAACCAACAGGACTGATTGCTTAGTCACTGGATGTAGCTGGACAATGATCTATCGTACCATTGGATGGTAGGGTGAAGAAACCATGGTTGACAAGAGATGTGGATCATCTAGTCCAAAGGAAGAAAGAAGCTTACTTAAGGTTTTGGAAGCAAGGATCAGACAGTTCTAGAGAGTTACAAAGTACCCAGGAGAGAGTTGAAGAATGGACTTAGAAGAACTAGAAGGGGGCATGAGCAGTACTTGGAACGGAAAACCTAAAAGCATTCCACACCTATGTGGAGAGTGAGGGTAGGACTCATCAGAGATAGAAGAGGAAATGCACCAGGAGTTGGAGATAATAGAAATATGGAAGGCTAGGAAGGAGGGAAGGGTTAGATTGATCTAACCTAGAGGCTGGGCGAAGTCAAGGTGGTGTTAAATGGTGACTCCTTTGCTTGCATCTTCGGAAACAGCTAAAATTCTATCTTTGATATCTATTTTTTCCCTTTTCAGGGTTCTTTTGAAGACCCTGACCTGGAGTTACACGCTGACTTCGGTTCTTTGCAGGAATGTGTCCTGCTCTCAGAGCCTCACAACTGGCTGGAAGATGAGTGTGCCTTCAGAGTTCCAGGATTTCGTGGCTCTGGGGATGTGCTGATTGTAAGCTGGTGCCCCTGACTGAAGTGTCGCAGGAAAGACGGAACATCGGGAGCAGCGAGTTAGCTGCCGGGGGCTGTGTGTCTGGAGAGTTGTGCCTTTCTGGTGCTGACTCTCTGGGCACAGAGCTCGGAAAAAGCAACTTTCAACATTGTAAATCAGTGAGTTGTTTGTTATGTCTCCCCTCTCACAGTGAAATGGAGACACCTCTTTGTCACTTATTAGGGAGAGAGAGAGCCTTGGTATGTCGAATTACCGGGTGAATGAGTAGTCTTTGGGGTACTGCAAGTCTGTGTCTTTATAGATGCTTTGCTGCACGCTTGAGTACTCGGTGGGGGGCACTGATGCTTTTTTGCTAGTGGGGGTGGGGGGGGTCATTGCCTTGCTGCTGCTTGTGCATGGGGGGGAGCTGGGGGGGCTTTGAGGTTCGAATGTTTTAACTGTCATTCATTCTTTGGGGCACTCCTCTGCTTTCATGAATGTTTGTGAAGAAAAAGGATTTCAGGATGCATATTGTATACATTTCTCTGACATTAAATGTACCCACTGAAACCTTTTGAACCTATTAAGTAGGTTAGAAGGTCGGCACAACAGCATGGGCCAAAGAGGCTATACTGTGCTGTAATGTTCTATGATCTATGTTCTAATTGGTCTTTGGATATTAAAGACAAAATGGAAGATAGGTTTAGCACAGGGAAGTTGTGTTTAGTAAAAACTGAAGAAAGATGGCAAACACGCACGTGAGAATCCACACATTCCAGCCATTTAGAGTTTCTTCGTAATTGTATTTAACTCTCGGTCTTTTGTTTCAGCCTTATTAAATCATAATCAAAGCACAGTGACAACACTCCCTAGTCCACATTCCAGGAAAGAAGATAAGTGATTTAGATAGACACTGTTAAAGGAGCAGTATTAATTTAGTTCTAGGTTTCTGCTTTTCAGCTGCAATGACAGCATTAGTTTTTAGTTAAGAGCTCTGTTGGTCTAATATTTATTATTTTCCTTTGTTATGTACAGTTCTTATCAAAACTCAGTGAACTGTTCAGTCCGTGTCTGCGTCTCTTCCTCTGCACTTGGGCCATCTCTGAGCTCCTGTCATCTGAATGTTTTTGGAGTTCAAAGTTCAAAGTAAATTTATTATCTAAGTATATATATGTTACTGTGGGTTTTTGCAAATAAAACAATGTGAGGTGTTTTATGTTTAATGAAACCTGTTTATTGAACTCCAAAACTTAAACATAAAAGTGAAGTGCACTAAAAAACTTTATGTACTAATGTCATCACATCAGACCACCCTCTTAAATGAAACTCCAACTCAACATCGGCAGTTGTGACGGAAATTATGTACATTTCCGTCAATTATGTTTCCCTACACAGGCCCGTCTCCCCCCCCTTTACTAAACTTGGGATGGTGAGCCTGTCTGGAGCTTGAATGAGCCATTCGGCTCAGGTCCAATAGTTCCATGGGTGGGGGAACTGTAGTGACATCTGGCTCATCAAGAGGTGTGTTGACATGCTCACCATCATGTTGTGGCGCCAGGGGCATGGCAGTGGAATACTCAAACTCTTAAGGCGATCTACCGAAATATGTTCAGGTTTACCCCTCTTATCTATGATAAAAGCCTGTCCTCCCTTCACCTAAGATTAAGCAAGATTGGGAGAGAGAGCTTAACATGACCCTGATAACAGAGGATTGGTTGCATATTTTGAAGTTGGTTAACTCTTCTTCGATTTGTGCCAATCACTCTCTAATTCAATTTAAAATTGTACATCGTTACTACTTGACAAAGGAGAGACTGTTTGTCAGTTTGACAGATGTAAAACCGAGACAGACACATTGACACATAAGTTTTGGTCGTGTTCTGTACTGTATTGAAACATTTTTGGAAGTCTATTTTCTCTACAATTTCTGAAGTTTTAAAAATTAATTTACAACCTAATAAATAGACAGTTTTATTTGGTATAATCCCTCAATATTTCTCCATCAGACCAACATGTAATTACATTTGTTACATTATTGGCCAGAAGGGCTATTTTGTTGAAATGGAAAGATGTTTCTGCTCCTACTTTGATACAATGGTTTTCTCAGGTGATGCTATGTCTTAGTTTGGAGAAAATCAGAAGTCGAACTTTTGATCCTCGATTTGATTTTGAGAAAAGATTGGGTTCATTCGCCCATTACTATCATCTGATTTGAGTTAATTAATATGGTTTCCTTCCGATTTTTCTTTAAATGGATTTGAGTTGGCGGACTGATTTTTTTAAAATGGAAGCTTGTATGATATATAGCTCCGGGGTTGTGCTCCCAGTGGTTTTTCTTTGTTTTTTTCAGTTGGTAGTGGTTTTTTTAGTTAGTAGGGGTTCTTTTTTTTCCTTCTTTTTCTTTCAAAAAAATATTCTGAACACTTTACTTTTTATTATTATTATAATAATAATTATTTGTTAATCAGTTATTTGCTAATTTAATTCTTTATTGTACATAATGACATATTGACTTAATGTATCTTTTTTTGTTGATCTTCAATAATAATTAATAAAAAAGATTGTAAAATGAAGTCTGTCCTCCTGTTCCAAAATGCGGAACGGGCCATCATAAGGGGACCCAAGGGGATGTTGGTGTGCATCATGGTCGAGAAAAACAAACAAGGCAGAACGTAGGTCTACAGGAACCCCAGAGTGCCCGATGCCATGATGGGAGGTAGGAATCAGTGAAAAGGAATTGAACTTAATGAGGAGGGTGGAACACTGTTGTGAGGCCAACCAGGTGGTTGTGGCATCAGGAATGAAATCACCTGGCACTCATAACGGCTGCCTGTATACCAACTCTGCCATGGATGACTACAGGTCCTCGGAGCCATTTTGAGCCCCAAGTGGATGCATGGGAAGTGATCATGCCAACACTCATTGGTTAGAAAAGCCCTCAGAGCAGCTTTTAAGGAGCAGTGAAACCACTTACGTAGGCCATTGGACTGTGGGTGATAGGCCATGATGTTATGTAGCCTAGCACTGAGGTTCTGGGCCATTATAGTCCAGAGGGTTGATATGAATTGGGGACCGCAGTCAGAGGAAATATATGGGGTGCCAAACCGAGTAACCCAGGTGCTGATGAATGCTCAAGCCACGTCTATGGCTGTCATCGGTGCTGGAGAGAGACCTGTGGCCACCTGGTGGTATTGTCCACCATGGTAAGGAGGAGCATGAAGCTGTGGGATGAGGGTGCGGCATGGAAGGGACCAACAAAATCCACATTGACATGGTCAAACTGTCACTCAGGGACCTCAAAAGATGCTAATTGCGCCTGTTGGTTAATTTTGCCCATTGACACTCAATGCTGGTGGCAGTCCAATCACACACATCCTTTCCGAGGCTGTGCCACATAAACGTTAGGGCAACCAGTTCCTGTGAGACCTTCCCGCCTGGATGTGAGAGGCAATGTATGGAGTCAAAAACAGTCCACCTCCAGTTCTCAGGCACTATGGGGTCTACATGGACCAGTTGAGACATCACACAGGAGAGAAACTCCAGCTTCTCCAAACTTAACATCAGCCAACCGCAGCCCCATGACTGCTGTTCGGTAAGGCTGGACCTCTAGTCAGTAGTTTGGTCGGCTGCCATGCCGGCATAGTCTCAATGGCTGGCTGTGAGAGGCAATCAGCCATGGCATTATATTTCCCATTGATACGTTGTACATCAGTTGTGAACTCCGATACATAGTCTAGGTGATGTTGCTGCTGTGCAGACCAAGGGTCTGATATTTTGGCGATTGCATGCACAAGGGGTTTGTGGTCAACAGATACTGTGAAATGGCGACCCTCTAGAAGGAAACAAAAATGATGGCCAGGCAAGGAGAGCGACTACTTGGCATGCTCAGACTCTGAAAGTCTAGAAGTTTGTAAAAGGTGAGGTTTCCACATTCAATATTTATCATGTTCAGACTCACCACTCTTGCAGCCATGGAATTGCTGAGTGATGCTATTACATAGAAATATTTGGTGCCAACGGTGGAGATTTCTCACAAGTGAACTGGGCCTTGACTTGTACAAATCAAGCGATGGCTTTTTACTCCCAAACCTCTGATAGCTTCAAAGCGACTGCATTGGTCAACATGTCCAATAATTCTGGAATTGTCCTAGAGCATCGGGGTCACCAATGCAGGTTTTCACAAATAAAATGAAGCGAGGCATTTTATATTTAATAAAAACTGCAACACATTTTATTGAACTCCAAAACCTACACACTATAGTGCGCTAAAAATTTTTTACATAATAGCATCATCACGTCAGATTCAGCCTCTTAAATGAAACACAACTCAATATTGGTGGATGTCAATTATGTACATTTCTCCCAATTACATTACCTTACATAACAACCAAATACCTTGAGATTCATTTTCTTCCGGATATTCCAGGAAAAAATAACTACAATATAATTTTACAAATAATTATACATAAAAAGACAGACTGACAAACATTCTATGTGCAAAAGAAGACAAACTGTGAAAATAAAACATATCGTATTTATCCTGGACCTAGAGAATCGGTACCTCCTGCCTAAAGGTAGCAGTGAGAAGAGAGCATGACCTGGATAGTGGGGCTCTTTGATGATGGATGCTGCTTTCTTGTGGTAACGTTCCTTGTAAATATGGGGATGTCTTTGCTGATAATGGACTGGGCTGCATCCACCAGTTTTTGTAGGCCTTTCCATTCCTGGGCATTGTTGTTAGCATACCAGACCCATGAGGTATCTAGTTAGGATACTTTCCACTGTGCATCTATAGATGTTTGTCAAAGTTTTTGGTGATATGCCAAGTGTATGCAAACTTCTAAGGAAATGGAGGTGCTGTCTTGCTTTCATTGTGATGACACATATTATAAAAGAGGCCAGTCTGGTTTATACACTCAGTGGCCACCTAATTAGATATATTTTGAACCTAATAGAGTGGTTATCGAGTGTATGTTTGTGGTATTTTGCTGCTGTAACCCATTCACTTCAAGGTTCAGTGTGTTATGTGTTCAGAGATGGTCTTCTGCGCATCACTGTTGTAACGTGTAGTTATTTGAGTTACTGTCGTTTCCTGTCAGCTCGAACCAGTCTGGCCATTCTCCTCTGATCTCCCTCATGAACAAGGCATTTTCACACATAGAACTACAACTCACTGGATGTCTTTGTTCTTCTCATCATTCTCTGTAACCTCTAAAGCCAGTTGTGTGTGAAAATCCCAAGAATCAGCAGCTTCTGAGATACCCATATCTGGCAACCTCATGACCTTGTCTGCATACTTTGTGCATTGAGTAGCTGCTACATGATTGACTGATATTTTCATTAATGAGCAGGTGTACAGGTGTGCCTCATAAGGTATATATTTCTTATTGTAATTTTTAGTATTTTTACTGTGTTGCATTGTCCTGCTGCCACAAAACAACAAATTTCATGACATACTGTATAACAGCGATATTAAACCTGATTCTGATTCTAATTTTGAAACAACAGCACCAAGTTGCACACCACAATGGAATTGGATAGAGAAGAAAATAAGAGACCATAATCAAGAGGCCTGGCCTGCTGAGTTACTCCAGCATTTTGTGTGGGTTTCATGTGTTTTCATTTATTTTATTTAGAGATACAGTACAGTAACAGGCCCTTACAGCCTGACAACCCTGCACTGCCCAATTTCACCAATGAGACCAATTAACCTACTAACTTGTACATCTTTGGATTATGGGAGGAAACTGAGCGGAAACCCATGCAGTCACAGGGAGAATGTACAAGCTTCTTTCAGAGAGCAGTGGGAAATGAACATGGGTCACTGGTGCTGTAAAGTGTTATGCTAACCACTATGCTACCATGCCGGCCACAAAAGGTGGTGTCACCTTTGTTGAATCATGATGATTTCGGTGTCTAGAAGGTTCTTCTGAAGCCAAGAATGAAGTGTTAATCTTGTGATTATAGATGTTTTATTAGTTCATAACGATAAAAGAAACAGTAACCAACTTATTCTACTGTAAGGGAGAGAGAGAGAAAATGAAGGAGAATAAAGAAAAGAGCAAAGAAAAAGAAATTGTGGTAATCTCAGACTTGAGATAAAGCACATTGGATTGATAAGATGTGACCAATGAAATAGCCAGATTCAGTGACGTGACTCCTTCTGCAAGAAAACTAAGACATTTCTGGAAAACTACAGAATCAGTTATACTACAAGTACATGGAAATCACTGAACAATTACATTATATAGATGAATATATAAAAATACAAGCAAGCATAGGAAAAGTTAAAAAATGGAAAAATAACAACTTTTCACTTTGATTTAATACCTCCTCTGTAGATCACTGCAGGCTTAAATTCTATAGCATGCCTCCTCATTCATAGTGGCTGATGATTTACCGTGACCATCCAGCATATTCTCGTCTTTATTCAAGCCTTACAGTTTTCCTTAATAAAATATGCAACCAAAGGTTTTTGTTTTTCTGCATAAAACTCTGAACCATGATCTCAATAACCTTATAATTCCACTTGAAAACTGAAAATAATTCCTTTATTACACCCTCTGGTGAATACTGTGAATATTATTATGTAGCAGTGACATTGTAATAGCATCTTGTGGTCTTCCGTCACTATAATTTCAGTGTTACTTTGCTGTTTTTGTAATTATTTATTTGTTACCACGGTTACCTTTGCATCTACACAGCGGGAGCCATCCACTGGGTTTCATTGAAATGACATTTAGTGGAGAGGGCAGAATATGTCTATACTCTAACTTTGCTGCTCTGTTATCACAGATGTGAGTAAGGAAGTTGCAAGGCAGTGGACCACAAGACCCTACAGAGGACAGTAAAATCCATTGAGAGGATCACTGGGGTCTCCCTCACCCCTATTTGTCACATTTACCAGGAGTGTTGTATATGAAGGGTCCGAATCATTGTTGAGGATCCCTGCCACTGATCCCACAATCTCCTTGACCCACTACCATCATGAAGGAGGTACAGAAGCATCAGGACTAGGACTGCCAGACTGGATAATAGCTTCTTCTCTCAGGCTATGAGACTAGTGAATACCCTGTCAACACCAAGATCTTGTCATTAGGAGAGTGAGTTGTTTACTGTTTAGTATTTGCCTGCACTGTGCATTGCATGCACTTGAATTGTATTTTATTAACTTTTAAATATTATTAAGGTGCCATGGTAGCATAGCGGTTAGCACAATGCTTTTACAGTTGGGAGTTCAATTCTGGTGTCTTCTGTAAGAATGTTTGTACATTCTTCCTGTGTACACATGGGTTTTCTCCACGTCTCCAGTTTCCTCCCACAGTCCAAAGATATACTGGTCAGTAGGTTAATTGGTCATTGGAAATTGTCCCGTGATTAAGCAAGGTTTCCATAGGTGGGTTGTTGGGCACTGCATGCCTATTGGACCAGAAAGGCCTCTTCTGCGCTGTATCTCCAAACAAACAAATAAATAAATTTATCTGTAGTAATATTTGTTTTATGTGCTGTATATGATATATGATTGTTGGTGCACCGTGGTCCGGAGGAATTTGTTTTGTTTGGTTGTATATTTGTACAGTCAGATGGCACTAAACTTGAACTTTATAACCCATATTCAGTCTTATATTGGAGGTATAGCTTAAGGATTGAAAAAGCCTGCTCCACATCAGACGTTTACAGCCAACATAGACCTTCTCCCATTCTTCTTCAGCCAATCCATCCACATTTCCTTCATCAATATTTTGATCTATGATTCATCTGCCTCAGTCTTCCACCTCCACCCTTGCTCAACTCACCTACTTGGAACTACCTGTCTGTCATCCTACACCCCTCTCCAGTCCACCAGTCACCTCACAATCCTTTATTTGCTACTCAGCTGCAAGATTTTAAAAAGAACTCATGATGTTGTGTCAACCTTTTAACCTACTCCAAGATCATTTTAACACTTCCCTTCCACTTAGCCCTCCATTTTTATTTCATCCATATCAATTCCTAATAGCCTCTTCGAGTTCAAGTTTAATCATCATTCAACCATACATCAATACCCATGACTACAACCAAACGAAACAGCGTTATTCCAGGGCCAAGGTGCAAAACACAGCACCAACAGTCATAAACAGCACGAGGCACATATAGCACATATAGACAGCAATAAAATACTGCCACACAAAAAAATTTATAATCCAAGTCCCTCAGTCCATGAATGTTGCAACACTCAGCAGCCGAACACAATACAGCTTGTCTTCTGTCAAGCGAACACTGAAGGCAGCACTGACCCAAGTCTGTACACTGCACCACATTGTCTCTGGCACTCTGGTGACATTGTAGCTTGAGGCCTAGTCCTCACAACAGCAGAGGCCACACAGCTCCCCTGCCATTTGCCAATAAACCAGTGAATCAGACTTGCACATTCCACATTAACAATGTCCAACAGGGTTCTGCAATCACTAGAAAATTGAATAAGATGATCACTCACTGTTAGGCTACGTACCTCCTCCGTGCACCCACTCCAACGCCTCTCTGTGCCAGGCAGCAGCATGATCCGCATCATCCAGATCCTTCAGTTTCTCCACCAATGAGCATCTCACTAGTGGAGTAGACTTGCAGTACTTTAAGTTCTTAATGCCCAGCAGGGTCTTGCGATTGTAAAAAATATGTTTAAAAAAGACGTAGAAGCTACAGCATCCAAGTGTGCTGCCATCTTACTGAAAGTCTCCTAATGCCATAATGTACAACATTTGCCTCCACTACCTCCCCTGGCAGTGTGTTCTGTGCATCCACCAGTCTCTGTGTAAAAAACGTACCTCTGACATCCCCCCATAACTTACTCCAATCACCTTAAAATTATGCCCCAAGTATTAGCTTTTTCCAACCTGGCAAAAGGTCTTGGCTGTCCGCTCTATCTATGCCTTTAATCATCTTGTGCACCTCTATAAAATCACCTCTCATCCTCTGTCTTTACAAAGAAAGTAGCCCTAGCTTGTTCAACCTCTCCTCATAATCATACTGGTAAATTTCCTCTGCACCTTCTCTAAAGCTTCCACATCCTTCTTTTAATGAGGAGACCAGAACCGATCACAATACTCTAAGTGTAGTCTAACCAGAATTTTATAGAGCTGCAACATTGCCTCGTGGCTCGTGAACTCAATCCCCTGACTAATGAAGGCTGAAATACTATACGCCTTCTTAAAATCCTTCATTGACTTGTGCATCAACTTTGAAGGACCTATGTACATGGACACCAAAAGTTTTTGACCCAAAACAATGGAAATCCCTTTCATCCCATTGATACTCCTCAATCCAGTGAGTTCCTCCAGCAGGTTGTGTGTTGTTCAATATTTCCTTCTGTTCCTTTTACCCCTCTTGTATTTGTACAATGTCCACTTAAATAGATCATATGCTTCTTGCCTTAATTCTTTTCTACCGTAGCAGGAGAACTGCAGATGTCAGAATCTGGAACAACACATAACCTACTGGAGGAACTCAGTAGGTTGAACAGCATAAGCAGAGGGAAGTAATTGTCAATATTTTGGGTTGAAAACCTGCATCAGGGTTTTGACCTGAACCCTGCTACTGTAAAAGCTTCTGCACTCTTAGGACTCTCTGGACTAAGGGGTTTCTACCGACCTCCTTGTCAAACTAATTCATAATTTTCTTGTGTTTATGCCACCCCTCCCTTTTTTTCCTTAAGATTCAGAGTTACATAGCACAGAAAAATGCAATTCAGCCCATCATGTCTGTGCTGACCTTCAAGTATCCATCTATACTATTCCATCTACTGATATTTTATCCACGGTCTTCTGTGTCTTGGCTGTTCAAGTACTCATCTAGAGACTTAGATATCTTGAGAGTACATGTGCTTACCACCCACTCCAGTAGTGTGTTCCAAGTTCCAACCAACCTCTGGGTGGAAAAGTTCTCCTGCAGATTCTCTCTAAACTTTAGAGCCTTACTCTAATTTTAGGTCCTCTGGATGGTAATCTCCTATTGAAAAAATTACTTGCTATCTATGCTAGCTACACCTTTCATAATTTTGTATCCCCACATTAGCAACCACCTTCAGAATCTTGTAGATCACAATCAGATAACCCCTCATGTGCTTTTCTGGAGAGGTATCCTCATTCTGTTTGGTCTTTTTGAATGGTTGCATTTTGCCAGTTCTGATATTATTCCAGTAACTCTTTTTGTTCACCTTCTCTAGTGTTTCCATGTGCGTTCTATAGAATCAAACCAAAAATTTTCAACATGTACACACCAAATCATCACTCTATAGTGAGCATTTTCTTTTCTTATTGTTACTGGTTACCTACCTACAGAAAGGATGCTATTACACTGGAAAGCATGAGAAAAGATTAACAAGGATGCAACCAGGTCTGGAAGGACAGACTGGTTAGACTGGGGCAGTTGTTCCCTGCAGTGTAGATTGTTGACCTTATATACAATCATGAGGGGCGCGGAGAAGGTGAATGGCCACTGTCTTTATTCCAGGGTAGTGGAGTCTAATACTAGAGGGCATAGGTTTCCTATAGGGGACCAGAAGGGCAAGTTTTTCACACAGAGGGTATAGGGAGAGTGCTGCCAGAGAAGCTGTAGAAACAGGTACAACTACTATGTTTAAAATACATTTGAGCAAGTGCAAGGATCGGAAAAGTTTAGAGGGATATGGATCAAATGCAGGCAAATGGGATTAGCTCAGGTACTCAATTTGGATGGCATGGAGGAGATGGTCTGAAGAGTCTGCTTCCATGTGGTATAACTCTATGACTCCAACTATCAAATGACTGGGGATACAGAAGGTATGCTGTTCAACCAATGGGGATAGGTAGAGATATGTGGTACACAGCTGGGATGTGTCCAATAAGAATTTACAACCTCTTAAGTTCTGGGTTTCAGTTTCCCACCAGAGACTTGAAGGTGAACGTGTAGGTTGACATTGCTTACTGTGCTGAAGGAGTACTGCACCGTCAGAAGGCTAATGCATTAAATCAAGTCTCCACTTGTTCCCTCGAGTAAATGCAAAAAATCCCAGGGAGCTATTTCCCAAAGATGGGTGAAGTTATTTCCAATGTCCTGGAGGATATTTAACAATACTGAAACAAATTACAGTAACAACATTCCATAAGACCACAAGACATCAGAGCAGAATTAGGCCATTTGGCCTATCGAGTCTGCTCTGCCATTCCATCATGGCTGATTTATTATCCCTCTCAGCCAATGTTCCCTCTAATTTGTAAAGACCAGTGTGCACAAAGATCTTGTGTTGTGCAATTGTTTGCATAGCAACAATAACATGTGCACACTGAATGATTTATTCAATAAAAACTGTATAAATAAGCTAATTCTAAAATCTACAGACAAATTATTGCAAACTCCATGCTGTCAAAACCATCAGAAACTGGAAAAGGAAATGTGATTGTGTACGATCATGAAATATACTTAACATGCCAATGTAGTAGACGGTGACAACCTTTTGTGCGAAGCTTAAATTCTTTCGTGCGGTAGTAGCAAAAGATGTGTGCACACACACCTTAGAAGGAACATTACTCTCAGCCCCATTCTCCTTGACTTCTCCCCATAACCTTTGATGCCCATTTCTAATAAAGAACATCTCAAACTCCTCTTTAAAATTGGGTTGGAGCTTAGGAGATGATGGTGCCTAATGGCGACTCCTTTGCTTGCATCTTTGGAAACAGCTCTATTTCTATCTTCGATATCTCTATTTTTCCCTTTTAGGGTTTTTTTGAAGACCCTGACCTGGAGTTGCACGCTGACCAGTTCTTTGCAGGAATGGGACCTGCTCTCGGGGTCTCACAACTGGCTGCTATTCGACATACCAAGGACACGGCCTAGGAGTCTAGTGCGCCTTCAGGGTTCCAGGATTTCATGGCTCTGGAGGCGGGCGGATCTGAGGTCTGTGCTTCCGCAGGAAATTGGTGTGTCGTGGGAGATGGAAGATTGAAAGCAGTGAGCTGGCTGCTTGCTGTGTGCCCAGAGACCCGAGTTCTTTGGGCACAGAGCTCGGGAAAAGCGACGCAACAGACTTTTAACATCATAAATTAGCGAGTTGTTTGTTATATCTCTCCTCTCGCTGTGAAACACCTCTTTTACCTTATCAGGGAGAGAGAGAAGCCTGTGGTATGTCGAATTATGGGGTAAACGATTAGTCTTTGGGGTACTGCAAGTCTGTGTCTTTATAGATGCTTTGCTGCACGCTTGAGTGCTCAGTGGGGGGTGCTGATAATGTTTTGCTGGTGGGGGGGAACCGTTGCTTTGCTACTGCTTACGCGTGGGAGGGAGGGGAGCTGGGGGGATGCTTTGGGATTCCAACATTTAACTGTGATTCATTCTTTGGGGACACTCCTCTGTTTTTGTGGATGTTTGCGAAGAAAAAGAATTTCAGGATGCATATAGATAGATAGATAGATACTTTATTCATCCCCATGGGGAAATTCCAACTTTTTTCCAATGTCCCATACACTTGTTGTAGCAAAACTAATTACATACAATACTTAACTCAGTAAAAAAATATGATATGCATCTAAATCACCGTCTCAAAAAGCATTAATAATAGCTTTTATATTAATTTAATAATTAATATTGTATACATTTCTCTGACATTAAATGTACCTTTGAAACCTTTGAAATATACTTAATGACTCAGGCTCCACAGCCATCAGTTGCAATGAATTCCACGGAGTCACCATCCTCTGGCTAAAGAAATTCCTCTTCATCTCTGTTCTGCAGGGACGACTTCTAATTTAGGCTATGCCTACTGGTCATAGAGTCTGCCACTAATGAAATCATTCTCTCCACATCCACTCTTTCAATATTTGGTTGGTTTCAGTGAGATTTCCCCTTCATTCTTCTAAACTCCAGCGAGTACAGGCCCAGAGCCATAAATGTTCCTCATATGTTAATCCTTTCATTCCTGGATTCATTCTGGTAAACCTCCTCTGGACCCTCTCCAATGTCAGCACATCTTTTCTGAAGTGTATAGTCTCTGCCTAGTACTCCTAAAATATAGGCAGAGACTAAATATCACAGCATCAGTGGTGGTCAAGGGAGGTGAAGGAGTGCTTACAGGACGGCTTTGAATCAGTGAACTGGACAATATTCAGGGATTTATCTTTGATTCTGGATGAATTTTGTGTGGAATAGTGTGTGCCTTCAAGAACATATTAAACATACCCAAATCAAAAGCCGTGGATGAACCAGGAGATTCGTTGTCTGCTGAGGGCTAGGTATGTGCCATTCAAGACTGTCAATCCTGAACTATACAGGTACAACCAATGGAAGGTTAGCTTAAGAGCAAAAAAAAATCCAATTAAGGCTAGAGATGGAATTGGATACACATCAGGTCTGGCAGGGCTTGCAGGCCATTACTTCCTATAAAGTGAAACCTAATGTGGCTGTGATGCTTCACTCCCATGTGAGTTCAACTTCTTTTATGGACATTTTGAAAGGGAGAATAAAACTACATCTATGAAAATCCCTGCAGCATCCAGTGACCCTGTGATCTCCGTCTGACATGTTTCAAGAGGCATCAGGACCCAGGTGTACCCAGGAGGTCTCTGAAAACCCATGCAAACCAACTGGCGGGAATGGTCAAGAACATCTTCAATCTCTCACCATTGCAGTCAGAGGTTCCCACCTGCTTCAAATGGGTGATGAATGGGACTAGCTCAGTGGGCACAGTGGTCATCACAGAGGAGGTAGGCTGAAGGGTTTGTTTCCATGGTATGTTAGTCTATGACTCCATCACACAATCTTCATCACATTGCTGTCATTGGAGTTTGCTGTTCTCAAACTACGAGGTAACTGCTGCATTTCTCACATTAACCCAATTCAGCCTCCCACACTGGGATGTATGGAGACTATGAAATGTGCCAGCATGCAAAGCTTTCTTTAATATTGGCATTTACTTTAATTTTATATACCAGTCAAAAGGATTGTATAGTGTTAGTGCAGCACACACACACACAGAAGTCTTGCTGAGTTCCTCCCACAATTTGTGTGTGTTGTTCAAGATTTCCAGCATCTGCAGAAATTTGTGTGCTTAGTATTAGGAACCATTTTTGTTGTAACACAACACACACATAATGCTGGAGGGACTCAGCAGGTAGGCAGCATCTATGGAAGTGAATAAACAGTTGATGTCTCAGACCAAGACCTTGTTGTAATTTGCTTTACAATATACAGTATATATTTGTTCTGTTGACCTTGTATTGTCTGAGTTAATGTCGTCAATGATTCATTTCCACTTCCAGATCCTTGAACACATAATCTATGCTGATGCCTCGGTGGGGGGGTGGGGGGGGGTGTTGGAATGCCAAACTGTCAGAGCTGGTGTCTTTGGATAAGATGTTAGCTGATATCTGGTTTACCTCTCAGATGGATGCGAAAGATTACATGGTGCTCTTGCGAAGAGTTTAAGAGGTCATCCTGGTGCCCTGACCATTAATTATCCCTCAATCACTCATCACTGTTTATCTGGTTGACGACATACGGGAACTTGCTAAGCGTAAGTTAAATGCCCACTTTCCTACAATAAAACAGTGAGAACACTTCAAAAGTATTTAATTCGCTGTGAAGCAGTTTGAGATTATCTTAAACCGCACACAACATATTGAGCTCCAAGATTTTTATTTTCTTGTGAATGTTGCCAAAGGTATTTTATTCAATACAGTAAAAAAAATGTGCTATAGAACATTACAGCGCAGAAGCAGGTCCTTTGGCCCATCTGGTATGTTCCTAAATATAGCCTGTTCCCAACTATTATTCTGCCTAGCTGCACTTGGACCATAGCCCTCCATACTCCTCCCATACATGTATTTAACTAAACTTCTCTTAACTGTTGCAATGTAACCTGCATCTACCACTTTCACTGGCAGCTCGTACCACACTCTCATCACCCTCTGAGTCAATAAGTTCCCCCTCATGTTCCCCTTAAACATTTTACCTTTCACTCTTAATCCATGACCGCTAGTCGTAGTCCCACCCAACCTCAGTGGAAAATGCCTGCTTGCATTTACCCTGTCTATACACCTCATAATTTTGTATACCTTTATCAAATCTCCCCTTATTCCCCGGCACTCCAGGGAATAAAGTCCTAACCTAGTCAACCTTTCCCTCTCACTCAGGTCTTCAAGTCCCGGCAGCATCCTTGTAAATTTTCTCTGCACTCTTTCAATCTTATTGCTATCTTTGCTGTGAGTAGGTGACCAGAATTTCACACAATACTCCAAATTAGGCCTCACCAATGTCTTATACAAGTTTAACATATTATCATATAGCAATATGATTGAGTGTTTGGTAAATCAATAAAGTATGTATTATAAACTTTAATAATGCTGGAACATGTGTAATAAAACTAAGCAGTTCTCGCTCCCAGTTCTTAATTCTTACTTCCCAACTCCAGTACTAAATACTTTAATTTAAGAAGTAATTGATACTCAAATACTTTTTAATAGTAATTTCAGCTTTCAAATTGCTGGCAAACTGATTATTCCTCCTGTTTACTTCATTCTCTCAATCACCCAGTTCATAGTATTGGCCATTCAAAATTCTATAGCTCTCTTGTTTTTTGTTGTGTTTCAATCACTTTTGTGGCTTTCCTTTACCTTATCCACAAATAATGTAATCCATTGCCTCTTCATGCTCTCCAGCACAAGCCCATTTCCCATCCATGCATTAAACATTTGTTTTGGGAAATCAAATTACACAGTGGGCCATAGGCTTGCTCTTTTACTCTCTGCTCTCAGGTTCAAATCCAGTTCCAGTTTATTTATGGTAATTTTTTTTACGTGCTGTGCATGATATATGTTTTATGGGTACACCATGGTCCAGAGGAATGTTGTTTGTTTGGTTGTACATATGTATAGTCAGATGACAATCAACTTGAACTTCAACTTGAATTTGGAAGGGGAGATGGAATCTGATTTTACATAGCTCTAACATCAAATTGATTAATAATTTATAACAGGTTTTCTAAATACTTTGAACCACCATCACAATGGTATGACAATTATACAGATGTAATAAGAAAGGTGTCAAAAACTTGCATTCTAAAATTACTAACACAAGAGATTCTACTGATGCTGGAAATCTAGAACAAAACACGCAGAATTTTGGAGGAACTCAGCATCTATGGAGAACAATATACAGTTACAGTTTCCGGCTGAGATCCTTTGTCAGGATTAATAATTAAATTTATTTTTTCCTTCAATCCTAGCTGCTGGATTTAACATTAGGCTGTGTTGATGTTTTAAGAGTGACTTGCATTTATGTAGCACCTCTTAGATTCCTCTCAGAATTCCCCAAGTATTTTACATCTAATTTGATATTTGATCACTGTGTAATGTAGGAAATGTACCAGCCAATTTATGCACAGAATTATCCCACAGAAAGCGTTTTGCTGACCAGATTTCAGAACTGTGTAGTATACACACGTGTAGTCTAACAGTTAAACAAAACATCTACTTTCTCCTGTGAGAGTTTCAAAATGTGGGAGCTAACTTCAGCAGATGAACAGATTTAGGTTTTAATCAGAAGTGTTCATAGTATTGCATTAGATTTTGGAAATAATAAAAACTCCAAATATTGTCTTCTTTTGCACACTGGTTGCTTGTCAGCCTTTGTTTGAGTGTAGTTTTTCATTGATTCTATTGTATTTCTTTGTTCTACTGTGAATGTCTGTAAAAAAATGAACCTCAGTGTAGTAAATGGTGACATGTATGTTGTGACCCGGGGAAAAGTACACACTCAGGACAACAACTACTTTTTCGGGTTTTAATTCCTTTATCTGTTTTAGATGTTTAAGTGCCAGAAGAGGGTCTTAAAACAAAACGAATGACTTTACAATCAGGTCCTGCCATTACAATCTCCGTTTAACCTTCGATCCACACACTTGTGTCTCGACCAATTGCGTATGAGGTATAAAAATACAAAGAAAACTGCACAAAACTATTACAGTACTAATACGGTAGTGGCAATTCTGAAGGAACACAATACAAACAACATTAGAATCCCCCTAACCCTGGACCTTATACATCGCAGTGAAAAATGTAAGCGAATACATCTCATCTAGGATGTCTACTACTCTTTAGTACACACGTGCTGAACTCCCGAACAGAGACTAAACATTCACGTTACACGGTTACAAGCACAATCAGTCATGATACAATAAGGTTAGACAAAAGGTACGCTTTGGCACAACTTTTACAAGATATTGCCTGGTAGTTAAATTACAGGAAGACTGACCTACTTGGCCGGTAAGGAACTTTGCAAGCCACGCTATCCAGAGTTGAGTTCTTTACTTGTGAAAATCTAAAGCATCCACATGTAAAGCATGTCAAATTACCGATATTCTCGAGTCGCCAACAAGCATAAATGAATTCACATGGATATTGTCAATTAATGCTCACCTTTCCTCACCCAGCCCAGTACCTCTGGTGGGGGGGGGGGGGGGGGGACTTGATTCCAACGCCCTACCAGCTTCGGCAGCAGAAAGCAAAATGGTCTCCCCGCTCTCCCGTGCGTGCGTAATGACGTCACCATCTCCACTTAAAGACACAGACAACTATTCTAGCATTACCCGGATGAATGCCTGAGTACACTGTTAACGATACTGAGTAAGATTCAACGGTCACCTGGTTACATGTACATATTTTGCATTCCAGGCATCGATAACTCTGAGTAAAAAACTTACCCTCACATCCCCCTTGAACCTACCCCCTCTCACCTTCAATGCATCCCCATTGGTATCAGACATTTCAACCCTGGGAAACAGATAATCTCTGTCCACTCTATATCTATGCCCTCATAATCTTGTAAACCTCTATGAGATCTCCCCTCAGCCTCCAGTGCTCCAGAGAAAACCACCCAAATTTATCGAGCCTCTTCTGCACCATCTGTACTCCAAATGCGGCATAACCAGAGTTTTATAACATTGCAACATAACCTCCTGACTTTTGAACTCAATGACATGACTAACAAAAGCAAGCATTCTATAAGCCTTCTTAACTACCCTATCAACCTGTGTAAACACTTTCAAGGAGCTATGAACTTGGATCCCAAGATTGCTCTGCTCAGCAACACTTGCCCTTAACAGTGTACTGTTTCCCTGCATTTGCCCTTCCAAGGTGCAACACCTCACATTTATCTAAGTTAAACTCCATCTGCCATTTCTCAGCCTGTATCTGCAATATCAGTCTATATTGGCCTATATATCTGTTTATATTGTGCTGTATTCTTTGCCAGTCTCCTCACTATCCACAAGTCCACCAATCTTGGTATCACTTGCAAATTTATGAACCGACCCATCTATATTTTCATCCAGGTATTTATATACATCACAAACAGCAGAGTTTCCAGTGCAGATCCTTGCGGAACACCACTAATTACAAACCTTCAGCGCAAATAAGTCCCTTCAACCACTACCCTCTGTCTTCTACGCACAAGCCAGTTCTGAATCCAAACAACCAATTCGAAGCAGATCCCACGCATCTTAATCTTCTGCATTAGCCTTCCATGAGGGACTTTGTCAAACACCGTACTAAAATCCATGTAGACAACATCCACTGCCCTACCCTTGTCAATCTCTCCTGTCACGTTGTCAAAAAACTCAATCAAGTTGGTAAGGCATGACCTGCCATGCACAAAGCCATGTTGGCTCTTCCTAATTAGACCATGGGTTTTGAAATGCTTGTATCCTTAAGAATTTTCTCCAGCAATTTCCCTACAAATAGCATGAGACTCACTGGTCTATAGTTCCCAAGATTTTCCTTTGTTCCCTTCTTAAATAGAGGTACAATATTAGCCACTCGCCAGTCTTCTGGGACCTCGCCTGTGGCTGGAGAGGAGACAAAAGATATTGGCCAAGGACCCAGAAATCTTGTCTCTTGCCTCCTTTAATAACCTGTGGTAAATCCCATCAGGCCCTGGGGATTTATCCACCTTAATACTCATTTGGAGGTCCAACACTTCCTCCTCCTTGACCTCTAAATGCTCAAACATATTTATACACTCAGCACTGATCTCCTGGTCCTCCATATCCTTTTTCTTGGTAAATACTGTAGCAAAGTACTCACTGAGTACCTCACTCACATTCTCTGCATCCAAGTAAATGTTCCCCGTTTTATCCTTGAGTGGTCCCACCCTCCCCCTAGTTATCCTCTTGCTCTTGATGTATGTATAGAATGCACCTTAATTCTACTTGCCAAGGACTTCATGGTCCCTCCTGGCTTTCCTGATTCCCTTCTTTATTTCTATTTCAGCTTCTTTGTATTCCTCACGTGTTTTGTTTGATCCTGACTTCCGAAGCTTTATGTACTTTTCATTTTTTTTCTTGACTAAATTCATCACCTCTCTGGACATCCAAGGTTCTCTTATCTTTCCATCCCTGTCCTTCCTGCTAACAGGAACATACCTTTCCTGTACTCTGTGAAATTGATCTTTAAACACCCTCCACATGTCTGACGTGCACTTGCCAGAGAAAAGGTGTTCCCAATTAATGCTTCTTGGTTCCTGCCTAATGCCCTCATAATTTGCCCTACTCCAATTTAAAACTCCTCCACAAGGACCATACCTCTCCTTATCTATAGCTATCCTGAAAGTTAAGGAGTTGTGGTGACTGTTCCCTAACTGCTCACCCGGTCAACTGACCAGACTCATTACCCAACACCAGATCCAGTACGGCCCTTCCTCCTGTCGGACCATCCACATATTGATTTAAGAAACCTTCCTGTATACGCTTAACAAATTTTGCCTCATCTAATTCCCTTGCACTAAGAAGGTCCCAGTTTACATTAGGGAAGTTGAAATCCCCCATGACAATAACCGTATTATTTTTACACATTTCCTTAATCTGATACATATCTGTTTTTCAATTTCCCGGTGGCAACTAGGGGGTCTGTAGTACAATCCCATATTGTTTTTCATTGTGATGTTGCTGTCCCTCCACATTGTCTTGAGTTTGGATAATGCAGTCATTGCAAAGACCGTTCTACAAAGGACTGTGGAGGGGAAAAGAAGGAGAGGCAGACAGAGGAAAAGATGGACGGACAACATTAAAGAATGGACAGGGAAAACATTTGCGGTGACCCAGGCTCTGGCACACAACCGCGACAGTTGGAACAGACTGGTGCAAAGTTTGTCATGATGGTGCCCCAACGACTCCACCAGGAGTTAAGGGAGGAGGAGGAAGAGGAAGAAGAAGAATCCCATCAGTGTAATTGCATCCTTCCTATTCCTGAGTTCCACTCAAATGGACTCAGTGTCTGACCTCTGTATTATGTCTCCCCTGACTGCAGCTGTTATATTGTCCCTGATTAGTCATGCAACTACTTCACCACACCCCAACCCCCTGCTTTTACCTCCTCCTCTATCTTTTCTAAAATTTCGAAAACCTGGTACATTAATCACCCATTCCTACTCCTCTCTCAACCCAGTTTCAGTAATGGCTACAACATTATAGTTCCATATACTGATCCATGCTCTAAGTTCATCACCCTTACCTGTAATACTCCTAGCATTAACATATATGCACCTCAAACTGTTCAACCCATCATACCTGTTATTTCAATTTTGTCTTTCAATACTTTTCCTGACATCTACCTTCTGGTCCAATCCTTCCCTTACTGACCTGAGGCTCTGGTTCCCAGCCCCCTGTAAAACTAGCTTAAACTCTCCCAAACAGGAGAAAGTCTGCAGATACGGGAAATCAAAGTAACACACACAAAATGCTGGAGGAACTCAGCAGGCCAGGCAGCATCTATGGAAAAGAGTAAACAGTTGATGTTTCAGGTCAAGACCCTTCATCAGGACTGGAGAAAAGAGATGAGAAGTCAGAGTAAGAAGGTGAGGTAAGGAGGAAGTAGCAAACCTCACGGCCAGGATGTTGGTTCCCCACCAGTTCAGGTGCAACCCGTCCCTCTTATACAGGTCACCCCTTCCCCGGAAAAGATTCCAATCTCTGCACCATCTACACAGCCACTCATTCATCTGTGCTATCTTCCCATTATCAAAGTACGTATATGCTACCATATACAATATTTAAATTCTTTTCCTGTAGTTTCCCAGTTTTGATCTGAAACATCGCTCATTTCTCTTTCCATTGATGCTGCCTGATCTGCTGAAAATTTTCAGTATTATTACATTATAGATTTTTCTAAACCCCAATCGCTTCTCACGTGGTTTGGATTGAACGTGATTTGTGTTTCCTTGCACTGACCAGCCCAAGGGATTTTATAAATTAACACCCAACTTTCCACCCAGGAAACATGAAGGGAGGAGCCTAACCTGATTATGCTCTGCCCATCATCTCCAGAATCTATTCTACTATTGGTTAATGTTCCACCGCCTTAACCAATTAACCATGCACCCGATGGTCTAGCCATTTGTGATTGGTTCAATGGTCTGTCAATCGAAGCACAGGCGAGTAAGGTGGGGATGTAAAACGCTAGAGGGGAGAGGGAATTCATTGTGTGTGAGAAGAACAAGCAATGCTTTGAAGAGCGGAGCTCTCTAATAGAAATCAATATTAGCCTTTATTTAAGAAAATGTGCTACCAGTGAGTAGAAGTAGCCCCCAATGGTACTAAACAGCATGTCCAGGACACCTTCAACTTCCCAGGAGATTCGGATGGATGTATTCGACAACCCATCCGTACAGGTACTGACCATATTCTATAGAGGGTAAAATATCCTTATACTGCTATTTTCCTTTCATGTACCGCAAAATAGAACTCCCTGTGTATATTTAAAGAAAAAAAAGAGACTGGTTTGCAATGCACCTCATCCCCCCCCCCCCCCCCCCCCACCACAAGCCGCCTCTGCTTTGGACTGGACGAGATCTCACGGACCTGTTACACCTCGCCCGCTAGCTCGCCTGCGGAACAGCAACACCACCTCCCTGCTTTCATTCGCACCGCGGTGCTTGCTATCTTCAGTCTCCTCCTTTGAATGCATAGCAACTACATCGTGTAGTTCTGTTGGCGGATACTAATGGATAGGCTGCAGATTTCTACTTCACGTATCGCTGTTATTTGTGGCATCTTAACCGCACATATTAATAGGGTAATTTCTCCGCAAGTGTGAGATGATTCTTGCCCTTCCCCCAACCCCCTTAGTGGAACTTATGATTTATCATTTTGAAACAACGGAGGACGATATTTTTTGTATTCTTGAGGTTGTTATTACATGTATAGTACGGAACGCTATATATTGAGTGATATAAGAAAGCGTTAAAGGGAAAATAGTGTGCACGATTGTTATTTGCTTAATTAATGTCCGCCTATTTGTGTGTATATGTGTACGCGCCTGTCTCGCTCCCTGTCTCTCGCCAGAACGCTTCATCGAGAGAGCACTAATTTCCCAGCGCTGCTCGGAATAATCTAGGTCTGATTTTCTTTCCCCCCCCCCCCCCCCCCTTTAGCAACTCCAGTTGCAAATTTGTTTTCGCAATAACGTGCAGGTACACTGACAATTTCCTTCACCTTGCCTGCCTTACATTTATTCTTATTTTAACCCTTTTCCTGCTGGTCATTCAGCTCAGGTTGATTTAAGGTATCTCTATAATGTGAAAAAGTTGGGGGTGGGGGCGTGATCTCTCCCATCCCACACAAAGGTGTGTTTTCACGGACTGAGGAAGCTAAAGGTTTGCGTTGCGCCGTCTTTCTGAACATGTTCCGTTCATGGGATGCGGATGTTAGTGACCGTGCCGGTATTTATTGTTCGTCCCAATGGCCTTGATCTGGGCAGTTAAAAATCGACCGCATGGGCGAGTCAGGAAGCACATAAGGACGTTAAATTCTGTTGCCAGATGAGTTAATACAACCAGACATCACCACTGATTTAAATTCAAGATGCTTCTTCAATTTAATTTCCCTCGCTGCCATGCTTCGAACTCCTGCTTCTGGATCAATGGCCCAGATCTTCAGATGCTGGTCCTGCAATGTAATCATTGTGCTTCTGGCGTTCTATCAACTAAGTCTCTGGCAATTTAGTTTGTCGTTTTTTTTTAAAATCGGGGTTTCCGTCTATAAAGAGTGTGCAGTTGTTGATTTAGTAATATTTGTAGGGTAGTCTTGTTGGATGGGGAACATGTGCTAGCCTGTAAAACACTGCTGAAAAAACACGGTTGCGAGTGTCTGTTTAAAAACCCTGCCTGACCTGCGGTGGACAGTTTGGTTGGCTTTTCCATCCTCGTGTCGGATGTTCTCAGGATAGTTAATTCACCCGGGAGACAGTGGTCTGCGCCCATTTCCATGTCGCTGCGTGCGACGCTGGCGTTAGTACAGTTTTTAATCGCTCAATTACGTCAAGAGTCTTCCAAGCAGAATTAGGCCAGTCGGCCCATTGAGTCTGTCCCGCCATTTCATCATGGCTAATTTATGATCCCTCTTAACCCCATTCTCCTGTCTGTTCCTAGTAATTTTTGACGCCCTTATTGATAAAGAACCTATCAATCTCCCAATGACTTAGCCTGCGCAGCCGCTTGTGGCAATGAATTCCACAGATTCATCACCCTATGGTTCTCAAGAAACGCCCTTGTGTTCTGAGGCTGTGCCATCTCGCCCCTTTCAATAGTCGACAGGTTTCAATGAGATACCTCCTCTTCTAAACTTCAGCGAGTTTACGTTAATGCTCCTTTCTTTTCTTGGAATCATTCTCGAGAACGGTCTATCCTCTCTAATGCCAGCACATTCATTGTTATTGAGAGTGTACTCATTTTTCATAGCTCAACAAAGTGACAAGTTTCAAGATTGGGACCACTGCAAAAAAAAAACCCAGACTGCTTTGTCCTGCTGATCGCTGACACTTAAAATCTCTCCAAGGCGGGCACAACCCAACTGTATAAAATTATAAAAACGCAATATTCTGCAGACGTTGAGCAACAAACACAAAATTCTGGAGGAACCTGCCTTTTAAGCAGTTAGAACACCCAGGAGAAAGCTAGAGGAATTCCGTCTATGAAGGCGAATGAACAGTTGACGTTTCAGGCTGAGACCCTCCATCAGGGTTCAGTCTTGGTTGAAAACGTCAACTATTATTTCCACTCCAGAGTTCCTCCAGTTTTTTTTTTGTGTGTTCCAATTGCATAAAAGGTTGCTTTGGAAGTGAGTGTGTGTTACTTCACACAATCACCTACTCTGGAGTTCCCATCTCACCGAGTAGCTCCACACAATTACAGTGTGGGGAGCCAGAGAAAATAATGCTTTGAGTTGCATAAAGTATAAAGGTTGCACTCATTAATTGACCAAACTTACATTCGTAACTTGCTTGAAAGTGCAATAAATTAATGTTACAATAGAGTCTTTAGATTCCATTTTATTTGGGCTATGCTCCCGTTTCTTCATTGTGGGAGGCAGAATCTCCCTACAGTGCGGTTGAAATTTCTACACTGTTAACGTCAGACATTCTCCAGTGTGCATTGAGACTGGAGGTGGCCAGTCCAATACTGCAAGTTCACATTTTCTTGTAAAGGCCAACACCAATGCAATCTGCTCCAGGTAAAGTTCAAAATGTTCAAAGTAAACAAAGTAGATATATCAAATAGAGATTCATTTTTGTAGGCATTTGCAGTAAAACAAAGTACAATAGAATCAAGGAAAAACTACACAAAAATAATGACAAGAACCAATGTGCAAAATAAGGCAGTGCAAATACAAAAAAATACTCAGAACATGAGTTGCAGAGTACTTGAAAGTGAGTTCATAAGTTGTGTCCAGTTATCAGTTCAGTGACAGGAGCTATAGTGAACATATGCATGGAGCCAGATCAGGAGTGATACTGAAAACGTGTGCATGGAGCCGGAGGAGGTAGCGGAGGTAATTATTGAATACTTTGCTTCAGTATTCACAAGTGAAAAAGACCTTGGCAAGTGTGGTGTTGACTTGCAGTGGACTGAAAGTCTTGACTATAGATATTAAGAAAGAGGATGTGTTGGAGTTTTTGAAGAGTAGTAATGTCATAAAGGGAGCGGACCCAAAAGCAAGACACAGACACTGAACTACCAGGAACAGGACTAGGCATGAGAAGGAAGCAAGGGAAGAGAGGAAGAAAAGACGCTGGACACGACACAGACCCCAGACGAGACAAAGACTTCGGGCCAGGGCTAGGACTTGACTATGATGGGGAACCAGGACATGGAACTGGGAACTAGGAGCCTGAGCTTGGACTCTGAGCCAGAGACTGGACAAGGACCCAAAACCTGGGTCTTGACTCAGGCTCAGACTCCAGAACCCGGTGAGGAAAAGACGTGGCTACAGGATGAGGAGAGGCACAGGGCTGACGTGAGACTCCTGGATGGGACAAGGGAACCTTGGCACAGGATGAGGGAACCCCAGCACTGTGCTGGGTGAGGCACATGGACAAGATGAAAACACAGAGCTTTGGTCGAGGGAGAGACAACAGGACTGGATGTGAGACTCCTGCACAAGGGAACCCCAGCACAGGACGAGGGAATCCCAGTGCCGGGCTGGGCGAGGCACATGGGCATGATGAGAACACAGAGCTGAGGGAGAGACAAGAACATGGAACACTGAGCCAGGACCCCTCCTTGTGGACAGGACGTAGGGTCGGGACTCGAACACAGAACGCTGAACATGACGACACAGTTCCCAATGCTAGGTAGCGGCAAAACGGCCAGACCAACCTAGAGAATGCATGGACACAGACAGACAGTTCCAAACAGGGTGAGGTGAGGCTCCAGGCAGAGTTTAGGCGATGCGAGGCGAGGCTAGGCTCCAGTCAGAGGCGAGGCGAGGCTCCAGGTAGAGGCTAGGCTAGGCGAGGCTCCAGGCAGAGGTGAGGTGAGGCTCCAGGCAGAGGCTAGCCGAGGAGAGGCGATGCGAGGCTCCAGGCTGAAGCTGGGCGAGGCGAGGCTGCAGGCAGAGGCTAGGCGATGCGAGGTGAGGCAAGGCTCCAGGCAGAGGTGAGGCGAGGCTCCAGGCAGAGGCTAGGCTCCAGGCAGAGGTGAGGTGAGGCTCCAGGCAGAGGCTAGCCGAGGAGAGGCGATGCGAGGCTCCAGGCTGAAGCTGGGCGAGGCGAGGCTGCAGGCAGAGGCTAGGCAATGCGAGGTGAGGCAAGGCTCCAGGCAGAGGTGAGGCGAAGCTCCAGGCAGAGGTGAGGCGAGTCGAGTCTCCAGGCAGAGGTGAGTTGAGGCGAGGCCACAGGCAGAGGTGAGGCGAGGCTCCAGGCAGAGGTAAGGTGAGACGAAGCTCCAGGAATAGGCGAGGCATAGCGAGAATCCAGGCAGAGGCGAGACGAGGCCCCAGGCGGCGGCGGGGTGAGTCGAGGCTCCAGGGAGAGGCGAGGCGATGCGAGTCTCCAGGGAGAGGCGAGGCGATGCGAGGCTCCAGGTAGAGGCGAATTGAGGCGAGGCTCCAGGCAGAGGCGAGGTGAGGCTAGGCTCCAGGCAGAGGCGAGGTGAGGCGAGGCTACAGGCAAGAGGCGAGGCGAGGTGAGGCGAGGCTCCAGGCAGAGGCTAGGCTCCAGGCAGAGGCGAGGCGAGGTGAGGCTACAGGCAAGAGGCGAGGCCAGGCCAGGCAGAGGTGAGGCGAGGCTCCAGGCAGAGGCGAGGCGAGGTGAGGTGAGGCGAGGCTCCAGGCAGAGGCGAGGTGAGGCTAGGCTCCAGGCAGAGGCGAGGCGAGGCGAGGCTACAGGCAAGAGGTGAGGCCAGGCAGAGGTGAGGTGAGGCTCCAGGCAGAGGCGAGGTGAGGCTAGGCTCCAGGCAGAGGCGAGGCGAGGCTCCAGGCAGAGGTGAGGTGAGGCGAGGATCCAGGCAGAGGTGAGGTGAGGCTCCAGGCAGAGGCTAGCCGAGGAGAGGCGATGCGAGGCTCCAGGATGAAGCTGGGCGAGGCGAGGCTGCAGGCAGAGGCTAGGCGATGCGAGGTGAGGCAAGGCGAGGCTAGGCTCCAGTCAGAGGCGAGGTGAAGCTCCAGGAAGAGGCGAGGTGAGTCGAGGCTCCAGGCAGAGGTGAGGCGAGGCTCCAGGCAGAGGTGAGGCGAGGCTCCAGGCAGAGGTAAGGTGAGGCGAAGCTCCAGGAATAGGCGAGGCATAGCGAGAATCCAGGCAGAGGCGAGACGAGGCCCCAGGCGGCGGCGGGGTGAGTCGAGTCTCCAGGGAGAGGCGAGGCGATGCGAGGCTCCAGGTAGAGGCGAATTGAGGTGAGGCTCCAGGCAGAGGCGAGGTGAGGCTAGGCTCCAGGCAGAGGCGAGGTGAGGCGAGGCTACAGGCAAGAGGCGAGGCGAGGTGAGGCGAGGCTCCAGGCAGAGGCGAGGTGAGGCTAGGCTCCAGGCAGAGGCGAGGCGAGGTGAGGCTACAGGCAAGAGGCAAGGCTCCAGGCAGAGGAGAGGCGAGGTGAGGTGAGGCGAGGCTCCAGGCAGAGGCGAGGTGAGGCTAGGCTCCAGGCAGAGGCGAGGCGAGGCTACAGGCAAGAGGCGAGGCCAGGCAGAGGTGAGGTGAAGCTCCAGGCAGAGGCGAGGTGAGGCTAGGCTCCAGGCAGAGGCGAGGCGAGGCTCCAGGCAGAGGTGAGGTGAGGCAAGGCTCCAGGCAGAGGTGAGGTGAGGTGAGGATACAGGCAGGGGCGGGGCGAGGCGAGGCTCCAGTCAGAGGCGAGGCGAGGCGAGGCTCCAGGCAGAGGCGAGGTGAGGCGAGTCTCCAGGGAGAGGTGAGGCGAGGCGAGGTTGCAGGCAGAAGTGAGGCTCCAGGCAGAGGTGAGATGAGGCGAGGCTCCAGTCAGAGGCGAGGCGAGGCTCCAGGCAGAGGCGAGGTGAGGCGAGTCTCCAGGGAGAGGTGAGGCGAGGCGAAGTTGCAGGCAGAAGCGAGGCTCCAGGCAGAGGTGAGATGAGGCGAGGCTCCAGTCAGAGGCGAGGCGAGGCTCCAGTCAGAGGCGAGGCGAGGCTCCAGGCAGAGGTGAGGTGAGGCTCAAGGCAGAGGTGAGTTGAGGCGAGGCTCCAGGCAGAGGTGAGGTGAGGCGAAGCTCCAGGAATAGGCGAGGCGAGGCGTGGCAAGAATCCAGGCAGAGGTCAGGCTCCAGGCAGAGGCGAGGCGAGGCGAGCCTACAGGCAAGAGGCGAGGCGAGGTGAGGCGAGGCTCCAGGCAGAGGCGAGGCGAGGCGAGGCTACAGGGAGAGGCGAGGCGATGCGAGGCTCCAGGTAGAGGCGAATTGAGGCGAGGCTCCAGTCAGAGGCGAGGTGAGGCTAGGCTCCAGGCAGAGGCGAGGTGAGGCGAGGCTACAGGCAGAGGCGAGGCGAGGCGAGGCTACAGGCAAGAGGCGAGGCCAGGCCAGGCAGAGGTGAGGCGAGGCTCCAGGCAGAGGCGAGGTGAGGCTAGGCTCCAGGCAGAGGCGAGGCGAGGCCAGGCCAGGCAGAGGTGAGGTGTGGCTCCAGGCAGAGGCGAGGTGAGGCTAGGCTCCAGGCAGAGGCGAGGCGAGGCTCCAGGCAGAGGTGAGGTGAGGCGAGGCTCCAGGCAGAGGTGAGGTGAGGCGAGGCTCCGGGCAGGGGCGGGGCGAGGCGAGGCTCCAGTCAGAGGCGAGGCGAGGCTCCAGGCAGAGGCAAGGTGAGGCGAGTCTCCAGGGAGAGGTGAGGCGAGGCGAGGTTGCAGGCAGAGGTCAGGCTCCAGGCAGAGGCGAGGCGAGGCGAGCCTACAGGCGCGAGGCGAGGTGAGGCGAGGCTCCAGGCAGAGGCGAGGCGAGGCGAGGCTACAGGGAGAGGCGAGGCGATGCGAGGCTCCAGGTAGAGGCGAATTGAGGCGAGGCTCCAGTCAGAGGCGAGGTGAGGCTAGGCTCCAGGCAGAGGCGAGGTGAGGCGAGGCTACAGGCAAGAGGCGAGGCGAGGTGAGGCGAGGCTCCAGGCAGAGGCGAGGTGAGGCTAGGCTCCAGGCAGAGGCGAGGCGAGGTGAGGCTACAGGCAAGAGGCGAGGCCAGGCCAGGCAGAGGTGAGGCGAGGCTCCAGGCAGAGGCGAGGCGAGGCTACAGGCAAGAGGCGAGGTGAGGTGAGGCGAGGCTCCAGACAGAGGCGAGGTGAGGCTAGGCTCCAGGCAGAGGCGAGGCGAGGCCAGGCCAGGCAGAGGTGAGGTGTGGCTCCAGGCAGAGGCGAGGTGAGGCTAGGCTCCAGGCAGAGGCGAGGCGAGGCTCCAGGCAGAGGTGAGGTGAGGCGAGGCTCCAGGCAGAGGTGAGGTGAGGCGAGGCTCCGGGCAGGGGCGGGGCGAGGCGAGGCTCCAGTCAGAGGCGAGGCGAGGCTCCAGGCAGAGGCAAGGTGAGGCGAGTCTCCAGGGAGAGGCGAGGCGAGGTTGCAGGCAGAAGCGAGTCTCCAGGCAGAGGTGAGCTGAGGCTCAAGGCAGAGGTGAGTTGAGGCGAGGCTCCAGGCAGAGGTGAGGTGAGGCGAAGCTCCAGGAATAGGCGAGGCGAGGCGTGGTGAGAATCCAGACAGAGGTCAGGCTCCAGGCAGAGGCGAAGAGAGGTGAGGCCACAGGCAGCGGTGAGGTGAGGCGAGGTGAGGCGAGGCTCCAGGCAGAGGCGAGGCGAGGCTACAGGCAAGAGGCGAGGCGAGGCCAGGCAGAGGTGAGGCGAGGCTCCAGTCAGAGGTGAGGTGAGTCGAGGCTCCAGGCAGAGGCGAGGTGAAGCTCCAGGAAGAAGCGATGCTTCGGGCAGAGGCGAGGCAAGGCGAGGTGAGTTGAGGCTCCAGGCAGAGGCGAGGCAAGTTGATGCTCCAGGCAGAGGCGAGGCGATGCGAGGCTCCAGGCAGAGGCGAGGGAAGGCGAGTCTCCAGGGAGAGGCGAGGCGACACTGAGGCAGAGGTAAGGCGAGGTGAGGTTAGCCTCTAGGCAGAGGCATGGAGAGTCTCAAGGCAGAGCTCAGACTCCAAGCAGAGGCTAGGCGAGGTGAGGCTCCAGGCAGAGACGAGGCGAGGCGAGGCTCCAGGCAGAGGTGGGGCGATCGGAGGGTCCAGACAGGGGCTATGCGAGGCTCCACGCTGTGGCGAGTTGAGGCGAGGCTCCAGTCAGAGGCGAGGTGAGGCTCCAGTCAGAGGCGAGGCGAGGCTCCAGGCAGAGGTGAGGCGAGGCTCCAGGCAGAGGTGAGGCGAGGCCCCAGGCAGAGGTGAGGCGAGGCCCCAGGCAGAGGTGAGGCGAGGCTCCAGTCAGAGGTGAGGCTAGGCTCCAGTCAGAGGCGAGGCGAGGCCCCAGTCAGAGGTGAGGCGAGGCCCCAGGCAGAGGCGAGGCGTGGTGAGGTTCCAGGCAGAGGCGAGGCGAGGCCCCAGGCAGAGGCGAGGCGTGGTGAGGTTCCAGGCAGAGGCCAGGCGAGGCGAGGCTCCAGGCAGAGGCGAGGCTCCAGACAGAGGCTAAACGAGCTGAGGCTCCAGGCAGAGGTGAGGCGAGGCGAAGCTCCAGGCAGAGGCGAGGCGAGGCCCCAGGAAAAGGCGAGGCGAGGCTCCAGGAAAAGGCGAGGCGAGGCTCCAGGCAGAGGTGAGGCGAGGCCCCAGGCAGAGGTGAGGCTAGGCTCCAGTCAGAGGTGAGGCAAGGCCCCAGGCAGAGGCGAGGCGTGGTGAGGTTCCAGGCAGAGGCGAGGCTCCAGACAGAGGCTAAACGAGCTGAGGCTCCAGGCAGAGGTGAGGTGAGGCGAAGCTCCAGGCAGAGGCGGGGTGATCCGAGGGTCCAGGCAGAGGCTAGGCGAGGCGAGGCTCCAGGGAGAGGTGAGGCGAGGCGAGGCTCCAGGCAGAGGCGAGGCGTGGTGAGGCTCCAGGCAGAGGTGAGGCGAGGCGAAGCTCCAGGCAGAGGCGGGGCGATCCGAGGGTCCAGGCAGAGGCTAGGCGAGGTGAGGCTCCAGGGAGCAGAGATGTGAGACTTGGCTCCAGGCAGAGGCGAGGCTCCAGATAGAAGCGAGGTGAGGCGAGTCTCCAGGCAGAGAATAAACGAGCTGAGGCTCCAGGCAGAGGTGAGGTGAGGCTCTAGGCAAAGGTGAGGCCAGTCTCCAGGCAGAGGCGAGGCAAGGCTCCAGGCAGAGGCGAGGCGAGGCTCCAGTCAGAGGTGAGGTGAGTCGAGGCTCCAGGCAGAGGCGAGGTGAAGCTCCAGGAAGAAGCGAGGCTTCGGGCAGAGGCGAGGCAAGGCGAGGTGAGTTGAGGCTCCAGGCAAAGGCGAGGCAAGTTGAGGCTCCAGGCAGAGGCGAGGCGATGCGAGGCTCCAGGCAGAGGTGAGGCGATGCGAGGCTCCAGGCAGAGGCAAGGGAAGGCGAGTCTCCAGGGAGAGGCGAGGCGAGGCGACACTGAGGCAGAGGTAAGGCGAGGTGAGGTTAGCCTCTAGGCAGAGGCATGGAGAGTCTCAAGGCAGAGCTCAGACTCCAAGCAGAGGCTAGGCGAGGTGAGGCTCCAGGCAGAGACGAGGCGAGGCGAGGCTCCAGGCAGAGGTGGGGCGATCGGAGGGTCCAGACAGGGGCTATGCGAGGCTACACACAGTGGCGATTTGAGGCGAGGCTCCAGGCAGAGGCGAGGCGAGGCTCCAGGCAGAGGTGAGGCGAGGCTCCAGGCAGAGGCGAGGCGAGGCTCCAGGCAGAGGCGAGGGGAGGCTCCAGGCAGAGGCGAGGCGAGGCTCCAGTCAGAGGTGCGGCTAGGCTCCAGTCAGAGGTGCGGCTAGGCTCCAGTCAGAGGCGAGGCGAGGCCCCAGTCAGAGGTGAGGCGAGGCCCCAGGCAGAGGTGAGGCGTGGTGAGGTTCCAGGCAGAGGCGAGGCGAGGCCCCAGGCAGAGGCGAGGCGTGGTGAGGTTCCAGGCAGAGGCCAGGCGAGGCGAGGCTCCAGGCAGAGGCGAGGCTCCAGACAGAGGCTAAACGAGCTGAGGCTCCAGGCAGAGGTGAGGCGAGGCGAAGCTCCAGGCAGAGGCGGGGCGATCCGAGGGTCCAGGCAGAGGCTAGGCGAGGCGAGGCTCCAGGGAGCAGAGATGTGAGACTTGGCTCCAGGCAGAGGCGAGGCTCCAGATAGAAGCGAGGTGAGGCCAGTCTCCAGGCAGAGAATAAACGAGCTGAGGCTCCAGGCAGAGGCGAGGTGAGGCTCCAGTCAGAGGCGAGGTGAGGTGAGGCTCCAGGCAGAGGCGAGGCGAGGCTCCAGGCAGAGGTGAGGCGAGGCGAGGCTCCAGGCAGAGGTGAGGTGAGGCGAGGCTCCAGGCAGAGGTGAGGTGAGGCCCCAGGAAAAGGCGAGGCGAGGCTCCAGGCAGAGGCGAGGCGAGGCTCCAGGCAGAGGTGAGGCGAGGCCCCAGGCAGAGGTGAGGCGAGGCCCCAGGCAGAGGTGAGGCTAGGCTCCAGTCAGAGGTGAGGCTAGGCTCCAGTCAGAGGCGAGGCGAGGCCCCAGTCAGAGGTGAGGCAAGGCCCCAGGCAGAGGCGAGGCCTGGTGAGGTTCCAGGCAGAGGCGAGGCTCCAGACAGAGGCTAAACGAGCTGAGGCTCCAGGCAGAGGTGAGGTGAGGCGAAGCTCCAGGCAGAGGCGGGGCGATCCGAGGGTCCAGGCAGAGGCTAGGCGAGGCGAGGCTCCAGGGAGAGGTGAGGCGAGGCGAGGCTCCAGGCAGAGGCGAGGCGTGGTGAGGCTCCAGGCAGAGGTGAGGCGAGGCGAAGCTCCAGGCAGAGGCGGGGCGATCCGATGGTCCAGGCAGAGGCTAGGCGAGGTGAGGCTCCAGGGAGCAGAGATGTGAGACTTGGCTCCAGGCAGAGGCGAGGCTCCAGATAGAAGCGAGGTGAGGCCAGTCTCCAGGCAGAGAATAAACGAGCTGAGGCTCCAGGCAGAGGTGAGGTGAGGCTCCAGGCAAAGGTGAGGCCAGTCTCCAGGCAAAGGTGAGGCCAGTCTCCAGGCAGAGGCGAGGCAAGGCTCCAGGCAGAGGCGAGGCGAGGCTCCAGTCAGAGGTGAGGTGAGTCGAGGCTCCAGGCAGAGGCGAGGTGAAGCTCCAGGAAGAAGCGAGGCTTCGGGCAGAGGCGAGGCAAGGCGAGGTGAGTTGAGGCTCCAGGCAAAGGCGAGGCAAGTTGAGGCTCCAGGCAGAGGCGAGGCGATGCGAGGCTCCAGGCAGAGGTGAGGGAAGGCGAGTCTCCAGGGAGAGGCGAGGCGAGGCGACACTGAGGCAGAGGTAAGGCGAGGTGAGGTTAGCCTCTAGGCAGAGGCATGGAGAGTCTCAAGGCAGAGCTCAGACTCCAAGCAGAGGCTAGGCGAGGTGAGGCTCCAGGCAGAGACGAGGCGAGGCGAGGCTCCAGGCAGAGGTGGGGCGATTGGAGGGTCCAGACAGGGGCTATGCGAGGCTACACACAGTGGCGATTTGAGGCGAGGCTCCAGGCAGAGGCGAGGCGAGGCTCCAGGCAGAGGTGAGGCGAGGCTCCAGGCAGAGGCAAGGCGAGGCTCCAGGCAGAGGCGAGGGGAGGCTCCAGGCAGAGGTGAGGCGAGGCTCCAGGCAGAGGTGAGGCGAGGCTCTAGGCAGAGGTGCGGCTAGGCTCCAGTCAGAGGTGAGGCTAGGCTCCAGTTAGAGGCGAGGCGAGTCCCCAGTCAGAGGTGAGGCGAGGCCCCAGGCAGAGGCGAGGCGTGGTGAGGTTCCAGGCAGAGGCGAGGCGAGGCCCCAGGCAGAGGCGAGGCGTGGTGAGGTTCCAGGCAGAGGCCAGGCGAGGCGAGGCTCCAGGCAGAGGCGAGGCTCCAGACAGAGGCTAAACGAGCTGAGGCTCCAGGCAGAGGTGAGGCGAGGCGAAGCTCCAGGCAGAGGTGGGGCGATCCGAGGGTCCAGGCAGAGGCTAGGTGAGGCGAGGCTCCAGGGAGCAGAGATGTGAGACTTGGCTCCAGGCAGAGGCGAGGCTCCAGATAGAAGCGAGGTGAGGCCAGTCTCCAGGCAGAGAATAAACGAGCTGAGGCTCCAGGCAGAGGCGAGGTGAGGCTCCAGTCAGAGGCGAGGTGAGGTGAGGCTCCAGGCAGAGGCGAGGCGAGGCTCCATGCAGAGGTGAGGCGAGGCGAGGCTCCAGGCAGAGGTGAGGTGAGGCGAGGCTCCAGGCAGGGGCGGGGCGAGGCGAGGCTCCAGTCAGAGGCGAGGCGAGGCTCCAGGCAGAGGCAAGGTGAGGCGAGGCGAGGTTGCAGGCAGAAGCGAGGCTCCAGGCAGAGGTGAGATGAGGCGAGGCTCCAGTCAGAGGCGAGGCGAGGCTCCAGTCAGAGGCGAGGCGAGGCTCCAGGCAGAGGCGAGGCGAGGCTCCAGGCAGAGGTGAGGTGAGGCTCCAGGCAGAGGTGAGTTGAGGCGAGGCTCCAGGCAGAGGTGAGGTGAGGCGAAGCTCCAGGAATAGGCGAGGCGAGGCGTGGCGAGAATCCAGGCAGAGGTCAGGCTCCAGGCAGCGGTGGGGTGAGGCGAGGCTACAGGCAAGAGGCGAGGCGAGGTGAGGCGAGGCTCCGGGCAGAGGCGAGGTGAGGCTAGGCTCCAGGCAGAGGCGAGGCGAGGTGAGGCTACAGGCAACAGGCGAGGCCAGGCCAGGCAGAGGTGAGGCGAGGCTCCAGGCAGAGGCGAGGCGAGGCTACAGGCAAGAGGCGAGGTGAGGTGAGGCGAGGCTCCAGGCAGAGGCGAGGCCAGGCAGAGGTGAGGTGTGGCTCCAGGCAGAGATGAGGTGAGGCGAGGCTCCAGGCAGAGATGAGGTGAGGCGAGGCTCCAGGCAGAGGTGAGGTGAGGCGAGGCTCCAGGCAGGGGCGGGGCGAGGCGAGGGTCCAGTCAGAGGCGAGGCGAGTCTCCAGGCAGAGGCAAGGTGAGGCGAGTCTCCAGGGAGAGGTGAGGCGAGGCGAGGTTGCAGGCAGAAGCGAGGCTCCAGGCAGAGGTGAGATGAGGCGAGGCTCCAGTCAGAGGCGAGGCGCGGCTCCAGGCAGTGGTGAGGTGAGGCTCAAGGCAGAGGTGAGTTGAGGCGAGGCTCCAGGCAGAGGTGAGGTGAGGCGAAGCTCCAGGAATAGGCGAGGCATAGCGAGAATCCAGGCAGAGGCGAGACGAGGCCCCAGGCGGCGGTGGGGTGAGTCGAGTCTCCAGGGAGAGGCGAGGCGATGCGAGGCTCCAGGTAGAGGCGAATTGAGGCGAGGCTCCAGGCAGAGGCGAGGTGAGGCTAGGCTCCAGGCAGAGGCGAGGTGAGGCGAGGCTACAGGCAAGAGGCGAGGCGAGGTGAGGCGAGGTGAGGCTAGGCTCCAGGCAGAGGCGAGGCGAGGTGAGGCTACAGGCAAGAGGCGAGGCCAGGCCAGGCAGAGTTGAGGCGAGGCTCCAGGCAGAGGCGAGGCGAGGTGAGGTGAGGCGAGGCTCCAGGCAGAGGCGAGGTGAGGCTAGGCTCCAGGCAGAGGCGAGGCGAGGCTACAGGCAAGAGGCGAGGCCAGGCAGAGGTGAGGTGAGGCTCCAGGCAGAGGCGAGGTGAGGCTAGGCTCCTGTCAGAGGCGAGGCAAGGCTCCAGGCAGAGGTGAGGTGAGGCGAGGCTCCAGGCAGAGGTGAGGTGAGGTGAGGATCCAGGCAGGGGCGGGGCGAGGCGAGGCTCCAGTCAGAGGCGAGGCGAGGCTCCAGGCAGAGGTGAGGTGAGGCGAGTCTCCAGGGAGAGGTGAGGTGAGGCGAGGTTGCAGGCAGAAGCGAGGCTCCAGGCAGAGGTGAGATGAGGCGAGGCTCCAGTCAGAGGCGAGGCGAGGCTCCAGGCAGAGGCGAGGTGAGGCGAGTCTCCAGGGAGAGGTGAGGCGAGGTGAAGTTGCAGGCAGAAGCGAGGCTCCAGGGAGAGGTGAGATGAGGCGAGGCTCCAGTCAGAGGCGAGGCGAGGCTCCAGGCAGAGGTGAGGTGAGGCTCAAGGCAGAGGTGAGTTGAGGCGAGGCTCCAGGCAGAGGTGAGGTGAGGCGAAGCTCCAGGAATAGGCGAGGCGAGGCGTGGCAAGAATCCAGGCAGAGGTCAGGCTCCAGGCAGAGGCGAGGCGAGGCGAGCCTACAGGCAAGAGGCGAGGCGAGGTGAGGCGAGGCTCCAGGCAGAGGCGAGGCGAGGCGAGGCTACAGGCAAGAGGCGAGGCGAGGTGAGGCGAGGTGAGGCTAGGCTCCAGGCAGAGGCGAGGCGAGGTGAGGCTACAGGCAAGAGGCGAGGCCAGGCCAGGCAGAGGTGAGGCGAGGCTCCAGGCAGAGGCGAGGCGAGGCTATAGGCAAGAGGCGAGGTGAGGTGAGGCGAGGCTCCAGGCAGAGGCGAGGTGAGGCTAGGCTCCAGGCAGAGGCGAGGCGAGGCTCCAGGCAGAGGTGAGGTGAGGCGAGGCTCCAGGCAGAGGTGAGGTGAGGCGAGGCTCCGGGCAGGGGCGGGGCGAGGCGAGGCTCCAGTCAGAGGCGAGGCGAGGCTCCAGGCAGAGGCAAGGTGAGGCGAGTCTCCAGGGAGAGGTGAGGCGAGGCGAGGTTGCAGGCAGAAGCGAGGCTCCAGGCAGAGGTGAGCTGAGGCTCAAGGCAGAGGTGAGTTGAGGCGAGGCTCCAGGCAGAGGTGAGGTGAGGCGAAGCTCCAGGAATAGGCGAGGCGAGGCATGGCGAGAATCCAGACAGAGGTCAGGCTCCAGGCAGAGGCGAAGAGAGGTGAGGCCACAGGCAGCGGTGAGGTGAGGCGAGGTGAGGCGAGGCTCCAGGCAGAGGCGAGGCGAGGCGAGGCTACAGGCAAGAGGCGAGGCGAGGCCAGGCAGAGGTGAGGCGAGGCTCCAGTCAGAGGTGAGGTGAGTCGAGGCTCCAGGCAGAGGCGAGGTGAAGCTCCAGGAAGAAGCGAGGCTTCGGGCAGAGGCGAGGCAAGGCGAGGCAAGTTGAGGCTCCAGGGAGAGGTGAGGCGATGCGAGGCTCCAGGCAGAGGTGAGGCGATGCGAGGCTCCAGGCAGAGGCGAGGGAAGGCGAGTCTCCAGGGAGAGGCGAGGCGACACTGAGGCAGAGGTAAGGCGAGGTGAGGTTAGCCTCTAGGCAGAGGCATGGAGAGTCTCAAGGCAGAGCTCAGACTCCAAGCAGAGGCTAGGCGAGGTGAGGCTCCAGGCAGAGACGAGGCGAGGCGAGGCTCCAGG